>NW_006796415.1:500679-510374 GCF_000442215.2 Lipotes vexillifer | reverse complement strand
AAGGACAAAGTTTTATACTTGCTAGGAGAACCTAACTTGAAGCACAGCTCTCAAGCTAGTCCCCTATTCTCTTCGAGCCTCAGTTTCTTTATCCATAAAGAAAAGACAAACCTTAGAGAATTGTGCTGAGCATTAAAAGAGATAATGCACATGTCTTTTCATAGAAATGTGCTATACAATGGAAATATTTTACCATTACTAGAACTGGACTCCCTGTTGAGCCACTATGAATTATTTCTATCAGTTTTATGATGACACCTGGCCATGTCATTGTGATGATTCTGATGCTGAAATCAAATGAAATGCATGACATCAATTTGTTCAACACTAGATAACAGCTCAAACCACCATTCAAAGTGAAGAACACTGAATGAGTGTCATGACGTGGACATTATCTCAGTTAATGACCAATATTTATATTTCCTTGTTTTCTCTGCTTTGCTGTGTCTGTTTCTGAATTCAGGAAGACTCAGTTGGCTTCATTCCAGGGTCACAAGGATGGTTCAACATACACAAATCAATCAGTACGATACACCACATGAACAAAAGAAGAGACAAAAACTGCATGATCATCTCAATAGATGCAGAAAAACACTGGATAAAATTCAACATCCATTCATGACAAAAACTCTTAATCAAAGTGGGTATAGAGGGAACACAATTCAACATAACAAAAGCTATTTATGATAAACCCACAGCCAACATAATATTCAATGGTAAAAAGCTGAAAGACTTCCTGCTAAAATCTGGAACAAGATAAGAATGCCCACTCTCACTACTTCTATCCAACACAGTATTGGAAGTCCTAGCCACAGCAATAAGACAAGAAAAAGACAAAAAAAATTATCCAAATTGGAAGGGAAGAGGTAAAATTGTCATTATATGCAGATGATACGATACTATATATAGAAAACCCTAAAGGCTACTCACAAAAACTACTAGAACTGATAAACAAATTCAGCAAGGTAGCAGGATACAAGATTAACATACAGAAATCAGCTGCATTTCTTTACACTAACAATGAAATATCAGAAAAGGAAAGTAAAAAACAGTATGTTTTAAAATTGCATCAAAAAATACTTAGGAATAAACCAGATCAAGGAGGTGAAAGACTTATACGCTGAGAACTATAAAACATTAACAGGGGCTTCCCTGGTGGCACAGTGGTTGAGAGTCCACCTGCCGATGCAGGGGACACGGGTTCCCCAGTCTGGGAGGATCCCACATGCCATGGAGCAGCTGGGCCTGAGCCACGGCTGCTGAGCCTGCGTGTCCGGAGCCTGTGCTCTGCAACAGGAGAGCCCACAACAGTGAGAGGCCTGCATACTGCAAAAACAAACAAACAAACAAACAAACAAAAACATTATAAAGTAAATTGAAGATGATTTGAAGAAATGGAAATACAGTCTATCCTCTTGGATTGGAAGAATTAATATCGTTAAAATGACCATACTTTTCAAAGCAATCTACAGATTTAATGTGATCCCTATCAAGTTACCCATAACATTTTTCACAGAACTAGAACAAATATCTTAAAATTTATATGGAACCATAAAAGACCCAGAATTGCCAAAGCAACCCTGAGGAAACAGAACAAAGCAGGGGGCATAACCCTCCCAGACTTCAGACAAAGCTACAGTAATCAAAACAGTATGGTACTGGCATAAAAATAGACATATGAATCAATGGAACAGAACAGAGAGCCCAGAAATAAACCCACATACCTGTAGTCAATTAATCTTCAACAAAGGAGGCAAGAATATACAATGGAGAAAAGACAGTCTCTTTGGCAAGCGTTGTTGGGAAAGCTGGACAGCCACATGTAAATCAATGAAGTTAGAACACACCCTCACACCACATACAAAAATAAACTCAAAATGGCTTAAAGACTTAAATATAAGACATGACACCATAAAACTCCTAGAAGAGAACATAGGCAAAACATTCTCTTACATAAATCATACCAATGTTCTCTTAGGTCAGTCTCCCAAGGCAACAGAAATAAAAGCAAAAATAAACAAATGGGGACCTAATCAAACTTATAAGTTTTTACACACATAAGAAAAACAAAAAGACAACCTATGGAATGGGAGACAATATTTGCAAATGATGCAACTGACAAGGGCTTAATTTCCAAAACATGCAAACAGCTCATACAGCTCAATAACAAAAAGAAACAAACAACCCAGTCAAACAATGAGCAGAAGACTGAAACAGACATTTCTCCAAAGAAGACATAAAGATTGCCAATAGGCACATGAAAAGATGTTCAACATCACTAATTATTAGAGAAATGCAAATAAAAACTACAATGAGGTACCACCTCACACTGGTCAGAATGGCCATCATTAAAAAGTCTACAAATAGGACTTCCCCGGCAGTCCAGTGGTTAAGATTCCACACTTCCACTGTATGGGGCACGGGTTCAATCCCTGGTCGGGGAACTAGGATCCCACATGCCACGAGGCATGGCCAAAATAAAATGTCTACAAATAACAAATGCTGGGGGTGTGTGTGGAGAAAAGGGAACCCTCCTACACTATTGGTGGGAATGTAAATTGGTGCAGCCACTATGGAGAACAGTAAGGAGGTTCCTCAAAAAACTAAAAACAGAGTTGCCATATGATCCAGCAATCCCACTCGTGGGCATATATCCAGAGAAAACTATAATTTGAAAAGATACATGCATGCTTATGTTCATTGCAGCACTATTTATAATAGCCGAGGCATGGAAGCAACCTAAATGTTCATCAACAGATGAATATATATATATACACACATGATGGTATACTACTCAGCCATAAAAAAGAATGAAATAATGCCATTTGCAGCAACATGGATGGACCTAGAGATTGTCATACTAACTGAATTAAGTCAAAAGGGGAAAGACAAATACCATATGATATCACTTATATATGAAATATAAAATATGACACGAATGAACTTATCTATGAAACAGAAACAGACTCACAGACATAGAGAACAGACTTGTGATTGCCAAGGTTTGGGGGGTTAGGGGAGAGATGGATTGGGACTTTGGGATTAGCAGATGCAAACTATTATACATAAAATGGATAAGCAACAAGTTCCTACGGTTTAGCACAGGGAACTATATTCAATATCCTGTAATAAATCATAATGAAGAAGAATATGAAAAAGAATTTATATATATATATATATATGTATATATATATACATATATAACTGAATCACTTTGTTGTACACCAGAAACTAACACAACACTGTAAATCAACTATACTTCAATAAAAATAAATTAAAAATAAAAAGGAAGACTCAATGGTGTTTCTCTCATAATCGGAATTCTTCTTGGGTGTTTCTGGTACTATTTCTGTTACAAAGTGGTCAATAAATTATATGGACTTTAGAATCAAAGATAGTGGTTAAATGGAACTTTCTGAAACTCAGTATTGGGGGCATATAAATTTAGGTTAGAAGAAACTTCGAGCTGGTAATTTGCCCGTGATGATCATGTGTTATGTCAGTAGCCATTGCTATTAGTTAGCATATATGAGCCAAATCACCTTTGCATTTTTCTAAGGTGAATTTAAAACAATATTTCCATAATTAAGAGCAAATAATATGAAATCTAGACATTTTGTTTTAGTCATACTCTCAAATCAAGCATATCATGTTTTCCAGGCAATTACACTAGACTATGCAAACAGATTTTAAATATGTGGATATGAAATCTAATGACATCCTGGTAAGTGTGTATCTTGGAAATATGTAAAGTGGGAAATAATGTCCAAATTGTGTTAAGTAATTCCCTAGGTATGTGTACAGCCTGTGATGCACACACATATGAATGACTTTGTAACAGATGAATTAAGTCATTAGATGCCATCATACCATGCAAAAGCTATTTCTCTAGACTATGGATAAGAAGTTTGAAGCTTGAGGGGGAGCAGGTGGGGAGCAGTTTGGAGAACATGGTGAGTGAGTACATGGATAGACTTCCTAAAGAAGTTACATAACACAACTTTTTTGTTGCTCATAGTTTGACTGCTGGTGCAACTTCCTTCCTAGTCGAGGATGAGGACTATGCAGGTTCTTTTCAGATTTTAGCTAAATTGAAGGTTATTGAGTGTGAAGAACCAAATTCCTTGGAACATGTGTTCCTAAGAGACAGGAACCTTGCCTCAGACATGCCTCAACATCAACAAGCAATCAATACTTTAATGTCCACCCCATATTTCTGACACAACTCGATATTTGAAAATGAGAAGAATCTTTGGGCTACTGTGGAGAGAGAGAGATAGAGAGAATATTTACAGCAATTTCCCCCCCAAATTAATCGCAACAACAGTGGATAGTTCTAATGTGATGTGATTTTTGATCTCTCTGTATTTCCTGATACCTATTGCAAAGTGTGCATACTATATGGTATTGAAAATGTCATTGGTAGAGTGTCATTTCTTTAGTTTAAAGTTTATTCTATTTAAAATATAAATTCCCTGGGATAAGGTAGCATTTTAAATTGTCAATTGTCATTTACACTTTGGTATTTTAGGCACTGGAGCTTGGGGGGATGTTGCTATCTAGAAGAAAAAATAAAAAGTTATCAAAGATAGAGGTCTTCTTTCACAATTTTACTCTGAAATATGTTGCAATTTGGAATATTTCCTCTTCCCCTGCTGCCATAGACCTGTAATTAAATATCCATCTCATAAGGCTATCATGGGACTAAGTGAGATAATGCATGTAAAGCACCAAGCACAGTGCTTGGAAAAGAGTAAATTCTCAGTAAACGTTAGCTATAAAAATCCCTTAGCCATTTACCAACCAATAGCAACTGGGAATCAGTGGACTATGCCTAATGGAGCTGAGAGAAAGGGAAAAATAATATCCTATGCATTCATAGGGTATTTTTCCCAAAGACCTTTACAACACTTTCTGTTTAATTAGTGTGGCATCAACATGAGGTAAGTAAGAGGAATTTTACTTTTAAGCTACTAAAAGTAACTAGGCAATTTATTTAGGGTTACAGAATAAATCACTGGCAAAATCTGAAGACCCTCAGGTCTTGTAACTCTTATTTCAATGTCCTGTTATCCATGCTAAATGGCTTCACTGAGGCCCAAATTCTGGAGGTATATGGACTTCTATATGATGTCAATTTTATGAAAGTAAACAGGGCCTTATGATACAATCAGGCAAATGGTTTTATTCACTGAAAGTATAAGACTGAGAGCAGCAATAAAGATAATGGTTTAACAGTCAAATCTAAGGAACAGAATTTTAAAAGGCAAAAATAAAAATAACACATTAACACTTTATCTAGAATTTGATGCAATCAAATGCTGAGGTGGGGGGTGCTGTGTAGGAAAGGAAAATGACTGTCAATAGAAATGAATTATTTTCTAGAAACAGTTATTTTATTTTTTCAAACATTTTTATGCTTAAACAATTTGTAGACTGATTTAGCAGAGTGGTCTCATAAACATGATTTCCTATTTTCCACCCACAATTTTTTTTTACCATTGACTAATTGGCCTACGATCACACTATAGTAATGTAAGGTGATCTCAGGATTAGAAAGGTCATGTGGAGATGGGGCTTGTCAGAACTATATGTTAACTTTGAAAAGTTTGTTCTCTCATTTTTAGTTAGAGGAACATACAGCATCAGAGTGGAAATTTTTAGTAATGCTTTCCAAAGGTCAACTGTTCTTAACACAGCCTCTAGTGTTCAGGTATGGACCTTGCACAGACCAGCTGTTATTAGGGCTGGAATTATAGCATCAAATCAGGTAGTTGAGTAATGGTCCAAGACACATGCCAAGTACTACTTCTGCAAAAAGAGTATTTACTAAACAAAGGGTCACTCCTTGAACTAGAGTTCTTCCTATGCAAGGAAACCCAATAAATTATCAATATATTGGATCATATATTTTGCCACTTCTCCAAAGTACCTACACATTGAGATCTACTTTCAGCTCAGTGTTTACCAACTGATGCATATCCCAAACATATTCAAAATAAGTTATAAAGTGTTACATTTTTTTTTCTTTCTTTTTTTTTTTTTTTTTTTTTTTTTGTGTTACGCGGGCCTCTCACTGTTGTGGCCTCTCTTATTGCAGAGCACAGGCTCCGGATGTGCAGGCTCAGCAGCCATGGCTCACGGGCCTAGCAACTCCGCGGCATGTGGGATCTTCCCAGACTGGGGCACGAACCCGTGTTACATTTTTAAATTTCAGTTTATCAGTGTCATCTTTCTCTAACGCACCTTTTTTTGAGATAACAAAGTTCTAGTCAAGAGTAGATAAAATGACTAAAGGATTTCTGTGTTTTGTTTTTACCTACTCAGTGAATCAACAGCATCACTTAAAAATAAGTATATGGGTTATACATACAAAGATATACTGTACATACATATATCTCAAAAGAGGAGGCACAAACTTCTGTTGCAAATCAAACACCAATCCTAGGTTTCTGCTATTTTCAACTGGATGTTATCCAGATGCTTAGATAAAGAAACTGTTTTGACAAAATACTTAAAATCTGATATTTTGGTGAAAGGCTAGTTCAAGGGGAAAAAACCCTTTCAATTAGTGACATTATTTTCCATATGCCTATTGCATAGTCAGATCACTCTGCCACTACTTTCTGTTTTCAAGACGAGTTTAAGGCAACATCATAATAAAACAGTATTATTCCATCAAGTTCCAGCTTTCAAAATACAATAAAGCTATATATTATTTTATACTCCTCAAATTCAAAGTATGCATTGATTCATATGGAGATTGGAATGAAATTTATTTATGAAGAAAGAATTTGCTTGGGAAAATAGTGGATCAAAATATAAATGTTCAAATTCCTTTTGATGATTTACAAGAAGTCATCTGCTTACTTACAACTTAAAATACTTGCCTCTCCCTCACGTACTTCCGCAGCACTTTATACTTATTTCAACCATCACTTTTATTTTGTTATCTTATGAACGCTGTTCTCATAAATGTCTCCCTAGTAGATTATAAGCTCCTTGTCAACAGGGAATGGCACCTTATTTTTTATTATTATTTTATATTTTTAGTTAAAATGTACTGTTTACAATGTACCAGACATGGTTCTAAATGTTTTTACATTTATCATCTCATTTTTACGCTTCACAAAAATCTATCCAGTAGATATCATAAAGAGCTCTATTTTCGAGATAGGGAAATTGAAGCTTGAAAAAGTTAAATGAAGAGCTTGTTTAAAGCCTCATCAGTCTGACACGAGTGCCTTAGCAGGCTGTTTGGGTCCCACTTGGGAGGCAAGGGTGAACCAGAAGAAAGGACCACCTATTAGATCTAAATAAGAGCCACCCAAGAGTACCATATGGGTCTTCTGTAGCCAGAAAGTAGCTTATCCCCATTTAACAGGTATTTAGTCATCTTAATTCACTTGCAAACCCCTCAGGTAGAGGTAACAGGAGGAGTAAGTCATTTGGGTGCTCAGACCAAGCCTTAGGATTAAAGTGCTTCAGAAGGCCAATAGAAACGCAGGGGGAGGGGGAATGGATAGCTAACTATTTCCACTAGCCCCTGAATGTGGGAGATAATAGGGACAACTTTACCATAATTTCTAATCTCAAGCTTGCAAATAGACAGGTTTTCAACAAAGTAACTAGGAAGAGGTTCTCCAGTATCCAGTTTTATTTTTAAAATCTTATATTTTATAATGTATTTATATCTTGAAATGTGTGTTATCTTGAATTAGCTCATTTAGCTTAATTGAATAAATAAATGAGAACATTTTATAATTAGTACAAATATTTTATATGTAAATGAGTGCTTTTAAAATGCTTGAATATTTTGTGCTCTTAATTGGCACAATTAAGATTGCAAGAGGAGGGCTTCCCTGGTAGCTCAGTGGTTGAGAGTCTGCCTGCCGATGCAGGGGACACGGGTTTGTGCCCCGGTCCGGAAAGATCCCACATGCCGCAGAGCAGCTAGGCCTGTGAGCCATGGTGGCTGAGCTTGCGCATCTGGAGCCTGTGCTCCGCAACGGGAGAGGCCACAGCAGTGAGAGACCCACGTACTGCCAAAAAATAAAAAATAAAAAAAAGATTGCAAGGGGAGAAATTTTCTTTGTTAATTTTCTTAGTATATTTTTTCTCTTATACTGTAACTAAAGACCATTGTAAAAGATCATAGATTCTATTTTTGTGGTGTTTTCTCTTTATATTTCTTGTGAAATCTTGTCAAGTATCTGATGCTTTGATTTAGCTTAGTTCACTACATAAGACCAAATATTCAATTGTTCTACCTTATTTTTCCCATCCAGATGAATAAATCATTTTTAAAATGAAAACATTTTTCTGCTTTAGAAACTTTTAGCTTCACAGTAGATGAAGAGATTCATGTCTTGATTTTTACAATGTACAATTTCACTCTTTTCATGATAAAATGTCATTTAGGAAGAAGATAATATTTCTCTTTGATCATGATTCTTTACTCTTTTCACAATTTACGATGTAAATGAACATTTTTATATACATTTGTTTATTTTTAATTTATCATGAAAGCCCAGCATATTAGAAAGTGAACAGAAAATAAAGACAAGTTTCTACTTATCTCTACTTTATTCACATAAATGATTAAACATGGAAGTTCTGGAAACCGACTGTTTAGGTTTAATTCTGAACACCACTAGTTATGAGCTGTGTAACTTTGGACAAATTATTCTCTCGGTGCCTCAATTTCCTCAATAAACTGACAATAATAGTACTTAATCTCATAAAACTGATGTGAGAATTAACCAAAGTATGCATGTAGAATAGTGCCTGACACCACACAGTAAGCACTTGATAAATGTTAGCTGTTATCATTTTACTCAGGTGGACATATGCACATTGTGGTGGTGGATAGACACTGGGAAAAATGAAAATAATTAGTAATAAACTTTGACTTCAGAAATAAAGGTCAGGTGATTGCTAAGTTTTTCAGTCCTTTTCTCCCCACCTATTATTGGGAATCAAAACTTTGGTTATTGATTTAAAATTGAATTACTTAACCAAAGTGAAGTTTTCATAGCATTTAATGGAGAGATATCTGAATTATACAGCTTAGTTTTATTGTTTCCATTTTTAGTTTAAGAGAAATATTTTTTTCAGAGTAGACATTGCTGACCACAAGTCCACTCTCACTCTCTCTCTTTAAGAAACTATCACTAGAAAGCACTTATCCCAGTAATTATATAATTGCATTAGTGGGTTTTTTTGTAGCAAGGCTCTTCACAACTTTCCATAATTACATGTATCTATTATTATATAATCATCTTTTAGAAACAATATTGATAGAATATCGCCTTTGATATATTTCACATAAGAAATGCAATGCATGAACTTATTCATAGCTACATGAATCTTGGCAAGTCACTTTACTTCTCTGGACCTCAGTTTCTCCATTCGTAAAATGTGGAAATTTAAACTAGACTAGACTCTAATTATTTTTTTCAACTTATAAACTTCTAAAATTTAATCTGTACATTGACTAATACATATTTGAGAGCCTAGTGCATGCAAAGCATTGGTCTGGCTGCTATTGATATATTTTTTTCACAATTTCCTGTCAATATTTTACTTACAACAGTGGGAATCAGGCTTTTTTAAGAAAATCTCAGTTTAAAATCTATCATTAACATTTTATCAAAACATTTTCTGAGATTTAACTAAAAAACGCTACTCTTTCC
>NW_006796415.1:447139-500666 GCF_000442215.2 Lipotes vexillifer | reverse complement strand
TTTCCCCCTCCCCACCAGGCATTCAACACAAGTTTAAACTTATACAAAGAGAAAAATTTACCAATTCCTATCAGACTACATTATTTTCTGAGACAATGCTGTTCTTTTGATATATTCTAGGGAGGATAATTGATCATTTTTCAAGTTGTGCTATTTTGCTCCTATTTTGAAGAACCAAATACTTCATTCTGTTTTCCAGCGTTTACCAATTGTTGCCAAAGACTGAATTTTTTGTTTCTGCAGACACTTCTACCATCAATTTCTAATCGTTAATGGCGCCCTCAAATCAGATAGCTGAAGGGCTAATTAAAGGGCACTGCTCCTCTGTTGTTCCATCAATTAACTGCTGGCTTACCCTTCCTCTACCCTCACCAAACCCGTGCTTGTGAGAAAGATGGGGTGGAAGGAGAGAGGGAGGAAAGGAGAGAAGAGGGGAAAAGAGAAACCTTATCATTCAAATCTCGGAGCCAAAGTGCTTGTGGTTTCTTCGTGTGTGTCTGTGTGTGTGTGCCTGTGTTTGTGTGTCTGTGTGTTTGTAGTAGTACATAAATCTGAAGTGACACCAGCCTTTCCCTAGTGGTTGCTGGAGGAAGGGGTTAGACATGGTATTTAGTTAACAAATTATGAATAGGTTTGTCTTCATACCCACATCTAGAATACCAAAGGATTTAAGTAAGCCAAAACTGTGTGGAAATTTTACATACCTAGAATTATATTGTAAAAAAGAAAAAAAGAATTATATTGCAATGCTGTATTTTATATAAACTGAATAAAGCAATGTCCCTTAAACTATCCTTTGCCTCACTACCCATTCTCAGAACAGATACACCTTCTGATGCTTTATAAAACATGGTGGTAAATAAAGCCCTATTCATTTGATGTTTCAAGAAAAATTAGAAAAATGCAAGCTCTCAAAAAAGGTAATAGATTGATCAGACCCTATCAGATCCAGAAGAGACCTTAGAGATAATCTATTCCAATCTGTCATTTTATAGACAGAGACCAACAGAAATTCACCCAGCTGATTAGTGGCAACGCCAGGACTTTAACCCAGAATTCATGGCTCCCATTTAATGCTCTTCAGACTACAATATGCTGTCTCATAGCTATTCAATTTTGAGATTTCTCTCCAGATTTATTTTCCTGGATTTTTTTCAATTCCCCTTTCTGTGTCCATCTTTATGAAAGCCGCACAAAGAGTTATTTGACATTGACTCCTAAGTGCTCATTATGTCAATGGAGTTTTCAGATTTTAAATTAGATAATGTCAGTACAGTTTGAGCGTGTAGGGAAATGTCTCTGTGTAACTATGGTAGAAGATGTTATTATAATAATTTGTGGAGAGGCAGCAACTTGCTTACTTGTTCATGTTATTAAACTCTTCATCAAAGTTCTCATAATGAAAAAAATGCACTTGTGTGACTTATAGGTAAGACTGATTCCAACTAAATTCATTCTACTCTAACAACTCCTCCAAAGCTGTATCTTTTTTTTTTTTCAAACTTGTCTCAGCTTTTAGCATTGTCTTAAAATTACTTGAGGAATGTAAAGGCCAAAATAACTGCACACACCCATAATATAAATGCAAAGTTATGAACTAAAATGTAAAATAACTCATATAAAAACTTGGGTCTCCTACTAAAGTGTCCTCACAATAATCACAGGCCCTTCCCAGATGGTCCCACTTTATGGCAAAAGGAATTCCATTGATAGCATCTAATTCCCTCCCTGGAGATTTCAAACAGTTTGGAACAAGATTTTCTAGTGGTAAGTAAATGAAGTAGCTGGTGTTTTATTAATGAACAAGGAGGTGTTTTGTGAGAAGATGCTTGGAGGATAAAGGATTATCTTGTGACAATAGAGCCATTCATGCAGCTTTCACTCCAGGCACTCAGAGTTACAGAAACTCTGTGGCAGAAAGACTCAAGCTTTAGGGGTGAAATTACTCAGGCTAAGGTTGGGTCTCAAGTTGATGCTGACATTTAATGAATATCATTCATATAAAAATATAGTACATGCTTTTTATCACGGAGATAGTAAATGGAACAATATTTTATTTTCCAATATAAACATCTATAGATACTTCAATAGATACGTCCTATAGAATGACTCATATTTAAAGATTGAATGCATTTGGGTCAGATGCTTCCCCTGTTCTCTCTCATCTCTGCCTCTTCCCTAAAGCCATTCTGAAGGCCCTCGACAATCAACATGGCTGAAAATGGAAATGATTAGGTGACCTAGACAAGTGAGAGAGGTTATCTTATAAGTCACTTGAAAATTTGTTTGATGGAGTACTAGACAATGGCATCAAGAACATTAAAAATGATCTGGTTAGGGCTTCCCTGGTGGCGCAGTGGTTGAGGGTCTGCCTGCCGATGCAGGGGACGCAGGTTCGTGCGCCGGTCCAGGAGGATCCCACATGCCACGGAGCGGCTAGGCCCGTGAGCCATGGCCGCTGGGCCTGCGCGTCCGGAGCCTGTGCTCCGCAACGGGAGAGGCCACAAGAGTGAGAGCCCCGAGTACCGCAAAAAAAAAGATCTGGTTAGTAGCTTGTCTAATAAATCAGCTTCTCTGATTTAACCAACTTTTCTCACACTCCGGCTCTTTTTTATTCCACATAGTTAATTGGATTGGGGTACCCTGTGAAGGAATACATGTTCCATGAATGCTGGTTCCCTCTCTTGAAACACTTTATCTGTATTCTGTATTTAGAGGCATTTTGTTGCAATTGCATGTTCATCTTAAGGTTTAAAAAAATACAATACCCAACTGAGCTCTGTCACAAGAAGAAAAGAGTAGGAGGGCTTTTGCATTAGTAGAGACTAATAATATGTGGAGAACACCCAGGCAATAATGAATTCTAGGTTTCAAAATCATTTCTTACAGTCCTTTGTACACACTACTTGCTCCCTGCATCTGAAACACCCAACTCATTTCATTACTCCTGGGTTTACATCTAAACTTAGATGTCCCTTCTTTTAAAATGCCTTTCCTGACTTCTCAAGACTAGGTTAAATTCTCCCCTTGCATGCGTCAACAGCACCCCATAATTAAACCCATCATAACATTTACCACACTGCATTGTAACTGTTGAGTTTTTCTTATCAGGATGTTCTCAAAACCTAGAACAGGGAATCATACAGAGGTGGTTGATTCCAGAATATGTTGGCTGCATAAATGAACAGATGAATGACTGGATGGAGTATGCCCAGACCTTTGAGAAGGCTTATCCCATTATCTTGTACTCTTTTTTCTCAGTAAAAATCAATGGATAATGATTTCAATAATGTGCTCCAATCCATTTTCATTTGCAAAACAACTTGGTGAACAAAAACTTGTGAAGTGTTAACAAATTTTCAAATCATCTTGCTTGTTTCTGTGTAGTGTTTTCTGTACTCACCATGCCTTGTAGAATTAACCCAAACTCAGTGGTTTAGAAGATTTGGGTGTCAAAACTGGCTGCTTAATTTAACTATGTAATGAAAAATATTTTACAGAGGCTTAAGGGTGACATCTAAGTCTACTGTTGAAATCAGTTATTCTACTTAATGGTAAAACTCTGAACAAGGAGGTGTTTTGTGAGAAGATGCTTGGAGGATAAAGGATTATCTTGTGACAATAGAGCCATTCATGCAGGTGGAGATAAAAAAGCATTTTATTTCTTACAGGGAAGCATATTTGAAGTAACGCAACTGATGATAAAGATGAGATGTAATTTTAAGTGATCTGACTTTTGAATAAATCAATTACCTTTCTAATTATCATCCGTGCTGAGAAGGTGGATTTCTAGTAGTCTTTTTCAAAAATTTCTGATGACTCATGGATGTACTAGAGACTAGAGCATGCTGCAATTTGTAAATATGAGCAACGCAAGTGTGTACAAATTCAAAACCGGTTTAGTTGGGTGTGTCTGACATTCACGAAAACTTAGTTTTACTCACATGCTGAGAAATTAAATTAAGATCTTTAGTCCAAATATCTTGTGGTGGGAACTGAATCTGGGAATTGGGTTCTAGTAAAGTAATTTCATTGTAAATAAAAAGCTTTTTCTTTTACCAATAATAATTTAAATTTCACTATAAGAAGAAAACTGTGGATGTGACTTCTTATGAAATACCCCAGGATTTATAAAACTTTTACCTTGTCATCTAATCCAAAAATAATATGCAAAATCCACTATAATATTTTAGAGAATTCATGATTTTCTACTTATGACACTGCTAAATCAGAACACCAAAGGGGAATTTGGTTAGGGAACTATAAATCAAATCATTAAGCTAAAATTTGTATTTTAACACCCAAATCCAATTGCAGGTTCAAAACACTAATTTATAAATAATATGCAATATGTCACAGAAATAAAATAGCACAATGAGCCAAAATTTAAAAACTTTTAATACATAATATATTGGAATAGTCTATAATTATCCTGTAAGATTTAATTAGAGGCATTAAATTGTTATAAGGAAATGTAAATCCTTTCAGAGAATTCAGAGGTCTTCATGAAGGAGATTAAAATGATTTCTAAAACCTTGTAATTTGTATTTAATTTTAGGCTTTATATGCCAAGAGAATAATATGTGGAGAAACCCCAGGAAACAGTGAATAAATGCACTAGTAAATTATATGTATACACACCTCTATCTATATGTATCTATCTACCTATGGAGAGAGAGAGAGAAAGTGGGGAAGGGAGTCTTGAAGCAATACAGTTCTTTCAAATTTGACTGTTCCTGACATAATAGATATGTACATACACACTACAAAAGCATCTTGACATTTCTAATAAGCCAGACATGAAAAATGTAATGCTGTGGTCTTTATTCTTCAATACTAAGCAGGGCCGTGTTGACCCACAAAAATGTCAATCTTGTGATGAAACATTGTGAAGTGTTTTCATGTGTGCGGTTTCCTCATTTTTTTGGTGACATTCCTAGGGTCAGTTTAGGGTTCATAATAGGTGTTTTGTTCCCTGAATCAGCATCTCTATTTGGAATATTTCTAGTTTGACCTTGAGTAGAAGGGAATACTTTGGGTTTAATTAATTTATCTGTCTATGTAAATATCAGAAAAGCCTGTGGATCATGGATGGCTTCATAGAAAAGGCTATAATATTTTACATTTCTCTTAATTGTCACTAATACTAAGCACCATCTAAAAGCAACTGACAGAAGCATTAGTATAAGTGAATATTGCTCAAAATCTGGTTGTCATCTGAAAAAAATTTTGCAGTCTAGAAACTTCCAGAATAGATCCCTCTGTTTTCTTTTGGTAGGCCAAATGAAACTTTTTGAAGAAATGAATAAACAGATAAATGAATGAGTAGAATGGAGGAAGAAACACTGGTTCCCTCAAGAGAGATGTATGTTGGGACAGCTGTTAGATTTCTGTTGGGAGGTCTTGTCACATATTTCGTCTGAGTATTAAGAGTGCACAATAAATATCTATGAAGTTCAAGAGGACTATGAGATGTGTATAAAAATGAACATGAAATTCTACTTTAAAAAATTCCACCCACCTGAGTATTTCCCCCAAGTAATACTTCAGGAACTGGTAGAAAGAGACCTGGTTTTTATGTGTGAAGCTATAAAATACCATGTAGATATTGCAAGGCGCAATAAAAGTAATTATCAGTAATAACAAGAACAATGCAATGGCAAAGCCAGCTCCACCTCAGTCGAAACCAACCCTAACCAGCTGGGGACGTTCAAGAGAATGATCTTTGTTACAAAAGGTTTATTTCAGTGTTATTTCTACTGCTACATAATTCCTGCTATGATTAGGGGAACTTCCCAGTTCCTCTCAATTTTTGCTCTGGTAACAGCCAATTGCAATTCAGCTCCAAACTCCTTTGTCTTTGTTAATCCTTTAAAATAGTAAATTTTTTAGGCATCAAGATAAAGGGATAGAAAGATTATTATCAATTAAACGAAAAAATAAAGTCTGAAAAACTTAAGACATCCAATTCAAACATTGTAAAATATGTTTCTACAGGATATTTGTTGTGTAACCTTTATATCCAGTCATAAGCATAGTAACTCACACCATATGTATCCAGAAACTTAGATGTTGCAAAACTTCCAATGGTCTGTGTAGTATGAGAGCCCTAAAAATATTCCAGGCAGTATGGAAAAAACATTTCTAGAAGTTGGAAGGACACTCCTTTATAAAATCGTATTTAATTTTACCCTTACTCATTTGCTTAGGTGTTTAAAATTCACATGTTAGTTTCATGTTTCATGTTTTCTGTAATTACTATTTGGAACACTACAGCTTTGAGATTCAGATTCTCACTGAATGAAAGGATGGTTTTGAAGTTCTTTAGAATTGCTCTTAGGTTTTGGGAGATGACAGTGAAATAATTGGTGGATCTGGGGCAAAAGTTGATTCATTAAGAAAAATACAATCAGTCAAATAGACATGTTAGTGCTGATTAACAAAACACATGGATCTATTAGCCAAATTTTAAAATGTCTCTTCTATACTTAAAACAGAGGCACAACTTTGTATTTCTAAATGCAATATAATTTTGCTGGTAAGATTCCAGGAACCCAGACTATAGATTCATTTTCATTTTTTCACTCACATTCATTTGTTCTTTACAAAACTATTTTTTTTAGATTGATAAAACATAAGTATATTTAAAAGGCTTAATGTGTGCTTTCTGTCCATACAAAATCTCTTGTTACACACACACAAATGTAAAGACAATCAAAATTGTATTCACCTGATTAAAAACAGCCAGTGTACATTACATTACATCCTGATCAATTAACCAGCCACATCAACTTTTACTTCCAGAACTTCTCTATTATCATAGACTAAAAAATGATAGAATAAAGGCCAATTCAAACATGCTGCAAAAATGAATTAATGTTATATTAGAAGGCCATAGTCACTTTGAAAGGTTCCTCTTCTCTTAAAACCAATTTCACTCACATTTACTTAAAAATGGCTGTCTGCTTAGCAGGTAACAGTAACAGTGGGTAATGACTTAAGACGCTTGGGGAGGAAATTGTGGGCCTGATTCATATTCCTTTTCCAGTTCTCAAACCAGTTCTCAACAACGTCAGGGTGAGGTCACAGTCTGACAGTTCACCGAAGAAGGCTGATCTAGGATTCGCTGTGGGCCTGCAAATAAACCTTGTACAGGCTGTGAGTCTATCACGGCCTCACTTTTCTCCCTCTTTTGTCCTCCAGGCGTCCCACGAAGGTGAGCCTGTGGCTGTGCCGGGAGGACGGCGCCCAGGTGTGAGCAAGGCAGGCGCAATTAGCGTCTCCCGGCTCCGCGCCTCCACCTGGCTGCCCTCATTCCCAGCGCTCCTCCGGCGGCGGGCGGGGCGGCCGCCAAGGGAGACGTCAGAATGTGCGACACGTCACGACAGGCTGTCGTCAGGGTTTCGAGAGGGAGGGGACCCTGGCTCGTTCGGGCAGCACAGGCCCCCGTCAGGAGTGGGGTTCGGGGTGTGACGGGGAGAAACCCAGCTCTGGCTCGTCCAGGGAAACCGGGCCGCCTCAACCAGCCCGTGGCGCCGGGTCCCCGACGCGGCCCAGCGTCGCCGACCCTCGGCCGGACCCGGGCCCTGGCGCCCCATCCCCCGCCGCCTCCTTTGGTCGCGGGTGCCGAGGCGTTACCTCGGGTCCGGTCGGGCAGCAGCCGACGATGCTTACCTCTTCTGCGCCTGAGACCCAGAGGCCTGAGACCCCGAGGCCCGCTGCCGCCGCCATTGCCTCAGCCGTGGGGCCCGAAGGCCTCGCCCCTCCCCTCCCCCCCAAAGTATTTATTGACCGTCTACTGTATGCAAAGCCTGTGGTGAATGTTGTGATTCTCTATCCTCACAGTTTATATGCTAGTAGGGGAGGTAAAACTTGTTCAAACACAATCACAATACAGGGAGTATGAGATAACTGCCAGAAAATGGTAGTAACAAAGGCCACAAAGTGAGAGATGATTTTTGTCTAAATTCAGTCAGACAGGCTTTAGAGATGTTTGATTTAGGTCTTAAAGAGTGAACAGGATTTCAACAGAAGAAGAGGAAAGACCAAGACTTTCCTGAGGGAAGGAATGGTATGAACAGAGTTACCAAGTTAGAAAAGTATTAGGAATGACCCATGAAAAGGTAAGTGGAGCAGTTTGGCTGGAGCATTGAGCATGTATGAGAGTAGAGACATGTCTGAAAAGTATGTTGGGGCTATATAAGAAAAGAACCCTTGTAGTGGACATTTATTGTGTAGGGATGTCCAGCATGTTTTACCTCTTTTAGAAATTCTGTGTCAGAATTAATTTTCCTCTAATATGGGTAGTCTTGATAGATAATTAAGTCAAAGTGTCCTACCCTTCCTAGCTAAGGAGTGGACATGTAAACCAAGCTAGGTCCATTTAGTGTTCTCTTGGAGGCTGGGTTTTAAGCAGAGTAAAATAATGAGAGAAAAACAGTTGATTGGTTCGTCCATTTTCTTCTTCTACTTGAAATTCTGGATCTTTCCTGGTTTATGTTACTTCTAAGTCTGATTCTCTTCAGTTGGTCCTTCAATTCTGTGAGCTACCCTCTCTCTTTCCAATAAGTATTTGATTTTTTCTTTCTTTTTTTCTCCTCAGCGAATTTTGTTGCTTACACCAAAGAATTCTAGTAGTTTTAGAACTAGGCACTGAGGACCTGGACTAAGGTGGTAGCAGTGATAATGAGAAGTAAGAGATATGTATGAGAGACGTTATTAATAAGAAAGAATAGGTTTTGGATACTGATTTGACATTAGCTTTTCAGGAGACAGAAAAGTCAAAGATCATGCTGAGATTTCAAAACTGAAGGACAGTATGATGAATGAGAAATCTGTGAGAGACTGAGGAGAAACAACTAGAGAAATACAATGAGAATCAGGGTGTTGCAATATCATGTGAACGAGTAGAGGAGAGATTGACAGGTTGTAGAGGATGATCAACAGTGTCAGAGGCTATGGAAGAAAAATTTCTAGAAATAAGAAAAATTCTCATCATTCTTCAATTTAGCTGAAATCTCAGAAGAACAAGAAGAGTTTTCATTATTGACTGGGAGAAAAAGCCATTGGATGTAGCATTATTTGTGACCCTCCAGAGCAGTGATTCTTAACTTTTTTTTGTTCCATGGATCCTTTGGCAGTCTGGTAAGGCCTAGAGATCCCTTCTCACAGTAATGTATTTAAATGCATACAATAAAATATGTAGGCTTTTAAAAGACGTCAATTATATAGAAATGTAGTTATCAAAATATTTTAAAATTTGGTGATACAGTAACATGTCTAATTTATCAGTGGACTGAATAACAAGACAATGCACTTAAAATACAGGCAATTTAAAATTAGGTTTTGTTTTCCAAAAGACGTATCAGTGTGAAGGTTGTTGTTGCTTAACTTGAATAAAAACACTAAACTTTGGAGTGGTCTTTGGCTCACTTCCTTCTGTGTGTTGATCAATTATCAATTATAGATAGGGAATATCAGAAGGTGACTTATATACTTGGCTCACCAATGTGAGAACATGTGACTTCAGTGTTTGGTGGCTGAATGACCAGTAGGAGCAGAATTGTCCAATAGTTGGCTATCTATGTGGACAGAGCATTTGTAGACAAGAAGACTGCAATCATGTACAATCTAATAGCTACCCTAATTCCAAAGTAATGATGAGTATAAATGGCATTTTAAGATATATTCAATGACAGTTATGTGATATGAAAATATCTGTGGCTCATGTTGGTGACAGACTCACAGGTATTACTAATCCTACTGTGATTTTCTACCTATATTCATAATAGAGGCACATGTCAATTTTCAGTTAGAGGTTAATGAAAATCAAAATTTAATTTTTTCTGATGCAAGTTCTGAGAACCCTGAATTCTTGTGGGTGAATATCATCTTAGGAGCCCCTGCTTAGAATGGCAGTTTCAGTTACAAGAAACAAGTGGAAGTAAAATGAAGTGGGATGGTAGCCAAATTGCAAAACGGTAAGTGTAGATTATTGAGAAGTTTAATTATGGGACAGAGGAAGAGAAATAGAGCTCAAAGAAGTCAGCAGATCAAGACAAGAATTTATTTGTTTGCCTGTTTTAATTTGAGGGTGAGGAAACCAAAGCATGCATGGGGGTTAAGAGAAAGGAAGGGGTAGAAAAGATGAAATAAAAGATCACAGACAGAGAGAAGGCAATTGATGGAGCAAGGCTTCAGAGATGTTGAGATGAAATGCGATCAAGGGCATAAGTGAAAAAGCCTGGAAAGGATAAACACACTTCCTCAGATATAAAGAATAGAACATGGTCTTCTGTAGATTTGGAAGAATGAAACATTTATTTCCGTGCAATTTCCTTTGCATAAAAGTTGTTTCAATTTATGAGATGTTTCCTAAGATCAGCTTTAGAAAAAGTTGTGTATAACTGATTATTTCATAGTATACTGGCACCTTAGAATATTATGTTTTCTATGACAATGACTTTTAAAAATCTCTACTACTTCACTATAAACAAAGATCATACATTTCCTTAACCACACAATTATGATTCCCACAATACCCCAATACCGCAAGACTTCCCTTCTACCCAGGTCCTACTTACTTTCCAAGTAATGCATTCTCTCTTGTAGCTATTCCTTCCTCTTGATATCTTTCTGTTTCCCATCTACATAAAAGTTTGCTCCAGTGAGCTTTCCTTGATTTCTAAATGTTATTTTTCTATTTTTCTATTAATCCAGCCTCTTTGATTATTCTCTTAGATTAATTTTCAAACCACATAATAGAGTAACAACATAATCTATTAACATCTTGTACAATCCCTAAGGTAGATGTTTTTATAATGGGAATTGGTCATCTTCAAAAAGAATTGAAATCTTGGAAAACTTGGATTCAATTTGACTTTTTCTGATGAGCCTTCTCTGGAAAATTACTGCACTGCCTCTGCTCAATGGCCAGACGTGAACTGGATTCACATCATTGATGATTAAATGTTTGAGGAGGGGAAATAGAACCTACTGTCTTGTCATTTGTTCCATTTGTCTGTGTTTGATCTCACTGTACAGCATGAGGAGTAGTTTCTGGAACATTATTATTGCTAGGATAGTCACTATTTATTGAAAATAAATACAGTATTGATATTCCCTTACTAAACGGGTAGAATATATAGAGTATTGTTTCCCTGAAATCTTTCTAAGAATTCCCGTTGCTCTGATAATACACTTCAATTTTTTATACCTAATATACTGCCTAATAAGAGATAATCTGTTTAAGGAACTGGAATAAATGTTTTGTTGGATTTGTGTAATGTGTATTATTATTTGAGCAGGCTGACTCCTAGAGGGCAGCGGTCTTGAATGACACATAGCACTTAAATATTTCAATAGTAGGTCAATTGACTCAGTAAAGGGGTTATTTTCCATTCTCTCAAAGTTTGCGATCATCCATCTGCTTCTCATTGTGTTTCAGGTCATCTTAACCCTTCAGAGACAATATTATCATCATCAATATATGTTTATTGCACCTGTACCTGGTGCAGATTACTGTATTAGGCAATGTGGGGTTACAGACGACAAATTAAGAATGGCCTTTGCTCTTGAATAACTTATAGCCCACAGAATCCTGAAATGACACATGCCTTAGCCAATTGGTTTTGGCTCCCATTTCCCTCCCACGCTCTGGAACATCTCATTGCTGTCCTTCCTACTCCAGGCCAGAGCCAAGAATTCACATAAATAAGAGGGTGTTATAAATGTTGATTTTGCAATCAAAAAAATTTTCTGTCAAAGGCACCCAACATTAAATATTTTTTAGGTCTATGACCAACACATACTGGGCCAGCCCTGGCTTTTCTAATAAAACTTATATCCTGGGCATCAACCAGGTATCAGTCACAATAATTACATTCTTCATTTGTTACTTTAACTTCAAATTGAGAGGCCCAACCCAGTGTCACTTTGAGTCCAATAAACAATGAGCTTAGGGTTTACTGGCTTAAGTTTAACAAAGGATGAGACATAATTTCATAATTAAAGTGGCAACTAAATGGTGACTTTAATACATGAGAATGTTCCTTGTCATCTCCATCTGTGTTTAACTGTATGCCCATGTGTGCATAAGAACACCAAGACTAAAATGACATTTTGATTATGTTAATTTTTTGGTACCATTGTGACTGAACTAGCTTAAAGTGACAAACTACATTAAAATGGCCCTTCTGAAAAGAAAATATACAGACTGCCAACAAACACATGAAAGAATGCTCAGCATCATTAATCATTAGAGAAATGCAAATCAAAACTACAATGAGATATCATCTCACACCGGTCAGAATGGCCATCATCAAAAAATCTAGAAACAATAAATGGTGGAGAGGGTGTGGAGAAAAGGGAGCCCTCTTGCACTGCTGGTGAGAATGTGAATTGGTACAGCCACTATGGAGAACAGTATGGAGGTTCCTTAAAAAACTACAAATAGAACTACCATACGACCCAGCAATCCCACTACTGGGCATATACCCTGAGAAAACCATAATTCAAAAAGAGTCATGTACCAAAATGTTCATGGCAGCTCTATTTACAATAGCCAGGAGATGGAAACAACCTAAGTGTCCATCGTCGGATGAATGGATAAAGAAGATGTGGCATATATATACAATGAAATATTACTCAGCCATAAAAAGAAACGAAATTGAGTTATTTGTAGTGAGGTGGATAGACCTAGAGTCTGTCATACAGAGTGAAGTAAGTCAGAAAGAGAAATACAAATACCGTATGCTAACACATATATATGGAATTTAAGAAAAATAAAATGTCATGAAGAACCTAGGAGTAAGACAGGAATAAAGACACAGACCTACTAGAGAATGGACTTGAGGATACGGGGAGGGGGAAGGGTAGGCTGGGACAAAGTGAGAGAGTGGCATGGACATATACGCACTACCAAACGTAAAATAGATAGCTAGTGGGAAGCAGCCGCATAGCACAGGGACATCAGCTCAGTGGTTTGTGACCACCTAGAGGGGTGGGATAGGGAGGATGGGAGGGAGGGAGATGCAAGAGGGAAGAGATATGGGAACATATGTATATGTAGAACTGGTTCACTTTGTTATAAAGCAGAAACTAACACACCATTGTAAAGCAATGATACTCCAATAAAGATGTAAAAAAAAATGACAAATTCCTCCTAGAAAAATTAGCTATCAAAAATAGAGAGGATAGGACTTCCCTGGTGGCACAGTGGTTGAGAGTCTGCCTGCCGATGCAGGGCACACGGGTTCGTGCCCCGGTCTGGGAGGATCCCACATGCCGTGGAGAGTCTGGGCCTGTGAACCATGGCCGCTAAGCCTGTGCATCCGGAGCCTGTGCTCCGCAGCAGGAGAGGCCACAACAATGAGAGGCCCGCATACCGCAAAAAAAAAAAAAAAAAAATAGAGAGGATAATTATGAATTATAGAATTGTCTAGGAAGAATTCATAATTCTATTTTCCATTCTTGCTAGCTGATCTAACTAGTGAGGGATAGAAAAGATGAGGCAATAATATTTATGACACAATAAAGGGTAATCCATTAATATTTTGTATTAATATATAGGTTAACATTGTATTCTCATATATTTTCCAAGAGTTCTTCAATTGGGTCACACACATGTCACTGGGGCACATCTTGGAGATGCTCAGAATCCTTTGAAGACTACAGGGTGAATGGTCAAGTTTTCAGTTAGTATAGGTGTAACTCAGTAAAACTGAGAAAAAAGAAAAAAGAAAAGAAAAAAATGGCCCTTCTGTATATGCTCCCTTTAGATCAAAAAGAAAATAATATATTATTATTTCTCCCTTTCCCCTTCACTTAATATATCCAGTTCAACAGTACTTGCACTAAAGGAATTGTGATATAGTTCTATTTAACACTGTTTGCTTTGTTTAAACTCAATTTTATGTTCCATTAAGCAGGGAGAGGATTGTATACTTCAGTGTTGACGTAGAGTTGTTTGTTTTTTTTTTAAACATCTTTACTGGGGTATAATTGCTTTACAATGGTGTGTTAGTCTCTGCTTTATAACAGAGTGAATCAGTTATACATATACATACGTCCCCATATCTCTTCCCTCTTTGTCTCCCTCCCTCCCACCCTCCCTATCCCAACCCTCCAGGCAGCCACAAAGAACCGATCCGGTATCCCTGTGCCATGCGGCTGCTTCCCACTGGCTATCTACCTTACGTTTGTTAATATATATATGTCCATGTCTCTCTCTCGCCCTATCACAGCTCACCCTTCCCCCTCCCCATATCCTCAATTCTGTTCTCCAGTAGGTCTGTGTCTCTATTCCTGTTTTACCCCTAGGTTCTTCATAACATTTTTTTTTCTTAAATTCCATATATATGTGTTAGCATACGGTATTTGTCCTTCTCTTTCTGACTTACTTCACTCTGTATGACAGACTCTAGATCTATCCACCTCATTACAAATAGCTCAATTTCGTTTCTTTTTATGGCTGAGTAATATTCCATTGTATATATGTGCCACATCTTCTTTATCCACATTCATCCAACAATAGGCACTTAGGTTGTTTCCATCTCCTGGCTATTGTAAATAGAGCTGCAATGAACATTTTGGTACATGAGTCTTTGAATTTTGGGTTCCTCAGGGTATATGCCCAGTAGTGGGATTGCTGGGTCATATGGTAGTTCTATTTGTAGTTTTTTTTTTTTTAATTAATTAATTAATTTATTTATTTATTTTGGCTGCGTTGATCAAGTCTGTTCTCCAGTAGGTCTCTGTCTTTATTCCTGTTTTACCCCTAGGTTCTTCATAACATTTTTTTTTCTTAAATTCCATATATATGTGTTAGCATACGGTATTTGTCCTTCTCTTTCTGACTTACTTCACTCTGTATGACAGACTCTAGATCTATCCACCTCATTACAAATAGCTCAATTTCGTTTCTTTTTATGGCTGAGTAATATTCCATTGTATATATGACGGGCTCTAGGCACGTGAGCTTCAGAAGCTGTGGCACGTGAGCTCAGTAGTTGTGGCGCACGGGCTTAGTTGCTCCGCGGCACGTGGGATCTTCCCAGACCAGGGCTCGAACCCGTGTCCCCTGCATTGGCAGGCGGGCTCTTAATCACTGCTCCACCAGGGAAGTCCCTATTTGTAGTTTTTTAAGGAACCTCCATACTGTTTTCCATAGTGGCTGAACCAATTCACATTCCCACCAGCAGTGCAAGAGTGTTCCCTTTACTCCACACCCTCTCCAGCATTTATTGTTTCTAGATTTTTTGATGATGGCTATTCTGACTGGTGTGAGATGATATCTCATTGTAGTTTTGATTTGCATTTCTCTAATGATTAATGATGTTGAGCATTCTTTCATGTGTTTGTTGGCAGTCTGTATATCTTCTTTGGAGAAATGTCTATTTAGGTCTTCTGCCCATTTTTGGATTGGGTTCTTTGTTTATTTGTTATTGAGCTGCATGAGCTGCTTGTAAATTTTGGAGATTAATCCTTTGTCAGTTGCTTCATTTGCAAGTATTTTTTCCCATTCTGAGGGTTGTCTTTTGATCGTGTTTATGGTTTCCTTTGCTGTGCAAAAGCTTTGAAGTTTCATTAGGTCCCATTTGTTTATTTTTGTTTTTATCTCCATTACTCTAGGAGATGGGTCAAGAAGGATCTTGCTGTGATTTATGTCATAGAGTGTTCTGCCTATGTTTTCCTCTAAGAGTTTGATAGTTTCTGGCCTTACATTTAGGTCTTTAATCCATTTTGAGCTTATTTTTGTGTATGGTGTTAGGGAGTGATCTAATCTCATACTTTTACATGTACCTGTCCAGTTTTCCCAGCACCACTTATTGAAGAGGCTGTCCTTTCTCCACTGTATATTCCTGCCACCTTTATCAAAGATAAGGTGACCATATGTGCATGGGTTTATCTCTGGGCTTTCTATCCTATTCCATTGATCTATCTTTCTGTTTTTGTGCCAGTACCATACTGTCTTGATTACTGTAGCTTTGTAGTATAGTCTGAAGTCAGGCAGCCTGATTCCTCCAGCTCCATTTTTTGTTCTCAAGATTGCTTTGGCTATTCGGGGTCTTTTGTGTTTCCATACAAATTGTGAAATTTTTTGTTCTAGTTCTGTGAAAAATGCCAGTGGTAGTTTGATAGGGATTGCATTGAATCTATAGATTGCTTTGGGAAGTAGAGTCATTTTCACAATGTTGATTCTTCCAATCCAAGAACATGGTATATCTCTCCATCTGTTTGTATCATCTTTAATTTCTTTCATCAGTGTCTTATAATTTTCTGCATACAGGTCTTTTGTCTCCTTAGGTAGGTTTATTCCTAGATATTTTATTCTTTTTGTTGCAATGGTAAATGGGAGTGTTTTCTTGATTTCACTTTCAGATTTTTCATCATTAGTATATAGGAATGCCAGAGATTTCTGTGCATTAATTTTGTATCCTGCTACTTTACCAAATTCATTGATTAGCTCTAGTAGTTTTCTGGTAGCATCTTTAGGATTCTCTATGTATAGTATCATGTCATCTGCAAACAGTGACAGCTTTACTTCTTCTTTTCCGATTTGGATTCCTTTTATTTCCTTTTCTTCTCTGATTGCTGTGGCTAAAACTTCCAAAACTATGTTGAATAAGAGTGGTGAGAGTGGGCAACCTTGTCTTGTTCCTGACCTTAGTGGAAATGCTTTCAGTTTTTCGCCATTGAGGATGATGTTGGCTGTGGGCTTGTCATATACGGCCTTTATTATATTGAGGAAAGTTCCCTCTACACCTACTTTCTGCAGGGTTTTTATCATAAATGGGTGTTGAATTTTGTCAAAAGCTTTCTCTGCATCTATTGAGATGATCATATGGTTTTTCTCCTTCAATTTGTTAATATGGTTAATCACATTGATAGATTTGCGTATATTGAAGAATCCTTGCATTCCTGGAATAAACCCCACTTGATCATGGTGTATGATCCTTTTAATGTGCTGTTGGATTCTGTTTGCTAGTATTTTGTTGAGGATTTTTGCATCTATGTTCATCAGTGATATTGGCCTGTAGTTTTCTTTCTTTGTGACATCCTTGTCTGGTTTTGGTATCAAGGTGATGGTGGCCTCGTAGAATGAGTTTGGGAGTGTTCCTCCCTCTGCTATATTTTGGAAGAGTTTGAGAAGAATAGGTGTTAGCTCTTCTCTAAATGTTTGATAGAATTCGCCTGTGAAGCCATCTGGTCCTGGGCTTTTGTTTGTTGGAAGATTTTTAATCACAGTTTCAATTTCAGTGTTTGTGATTGGTCTGTTCATATTTTCTATTTCTTCCTGATTCAGTCTTGGCAGTTTGTGCATTTCTAAGAATTTGTCCATTTCTATGGTTGTTAGTATTTGCCTTATGTATTGAGGTGCTCCTATGTTGGGGGCATAAGTATTTACAATTGTTATATCTTCTTCTTGGATCGATCCCTTAATCATTATGTAGTGTCCTTCTTTGTCTCTTCTGATAGTCCTTATTTTAAAGTCTATTTTGTCTGATATGAGAATTGCTACTCCAGCTTTCTTTTGGTTTCCATTTGCATGGAATATCTTTTTCCATCCCCTTACTTTCAGTCTGTATGTGTCTCTAGGTCTGAAGTGGGTCTCTTGTAGACAGCATATATATGGGTCTTGTTTTTGTATCCATTCAGCCAATCTGTGTCTTTTGGTGGGAGCATTTAGTCCATTTACATTTAAGGTAATTATCGATATGTATGTTCCTATTCCCATTTTCTAAATTGTTTTGGGTTCGTTATTATAGGACTTTTCCTTCTCTTGTGTTTTTGTCTAGAGCAGTTCCTTTAGCATTTGTTGTAAAGCTGGTTTGGTGGTGCTGAACTCTCTCAGCTTTTGCTTGTCTGTAAAGGTTTTAATTTCTCCATCAAATCTGAATGAGATCCTTGCTGGGTAGAGTAATCTTGGTTGCAGGTTTTTCTCCTTCATCACTTTCAGTATGTCCTGCCACTCCCTTCTGGCTTGTAGAGTTTCTGCTGAGAGATCAGCTGTTAACCTTATGGGGATTCCCTTGTGTGTTATTTGTTGTTTTTCCCTTGCTGCTTTTAATATGCTTTCTTTGTATTTAGTTTTTGACAGTTTGATTAATATGTGTCTTGGCGTATTTCTCCTTGAATTTATCCTGTATGGGACTCTCTGTGCTTCCTGGACTTGATTAACGATTTCCTTTCCCATATTAGGGAAGTTTTCAACTATAATCTCTTCAAATATTTTCTCAGTCCCTTTCTTTTTCTCTTCTTCTTCTGGAACCCCTATAATTCGAATGTTGGTGCGTTTAATGTTGTCCCAGAGGTCTCTGAGACTGTCCTCAGTTCTTTTCATTCTTTTTTCTTTATTCTGCTCTGCAGTAGTTATTTCCACTATTTTATCTTCCAGGTCACTTATCCGTTCTTCTGCCTCATTTATTCTGCTATTGATCCCATCTAGAGTATTTTTCATTTCATTTATTGTGTTGTTCATCATTGTCTGTTTCATCTTTATTTCTTCTAGGTCCTTGTTAACTGCTTCTTGCATTTTGTCCATTCTATTTCCAAGATTTTGGATCATCTTTACTATCATCATTCTGAATTCTTTTTTAGGTATACTGCCTATTTCCTCTTCATTTGTTATGTCTCGTGCATTTTTATCTTGCTCTTTTATCTGCTGTGTGTTTTTATGTCTTGTCATTTTGCTTATCATACTGTGTTTGGGTTCACCTTTTTGCAGGCTGGAAGTTTGTAGTTCCCATTGTTTTTGATGTCTGTCTCCAGAGGCTAAGGTTGGTTCAGTGGGTTGTGTAGGCTTCCTGGTGGAGGGGACTAGTGGCTGTGTTGTGGTGTATGAGGCTAGATCTTGTCTCTCTAGTGGGCAGGTCCACGTCTGGTGGTGTGTTTTGGGGTGTCTGTGGACTTAATATGATTTTAGGCAGCCTCTCTGCTAGTGGGTGGGGTTGTGTTCCTGTCTTGCTATTTGGTTGGCAACGGTTGTCCAGCAGTGTAGCTTGCTGGTCGTTGAGTGAAGCTGGGTGCTGGTGTTGAGATGGAGATCTCTGGGAGAATTTCGCCATTTGATATTATGTGGGCCTGCAAGGTCTCTTGTTGACCAGTGTCCTGAAGTTGGCTCTCCCACCTCAGAGGCAGAGTCCTGACTCCCGGCTGGAGCAGCAAGAGCGTTTCATCCACTCGGCTCAGAATAAAAGGGAGAGAAAGTAGAGAAAATTAGTAGAAGTAGGAAGAAAGAAAGAAAGAAAGAAAGAAAGAAAGGAGGGAAGGAAGGAAGGAAGGAGGGAAGGAAGGAAGGAAGAAAGAAAGAAAGAAAGAAAGAAAGAAAGGAGGGAAGGAAGGAAGGAAGGAGGGAAGGAAGGAAGGAAGAAAGAAAGAAAGAAAGAAAGAAAGAAAGAAAGAAAGAAGAAAAGAAGGAAAGAAGGCAAGAAGTTAAGAAAGGAGGGAGGGAGGTAGGGAGGAAGGAAGGAAGGAAGGAAGGAGGGAAGGAAGGAAAAAATACAGAAAGAAAGAAGATACAGTAAAATAAAATAAAGTATAATAAAGTTATTGAATTAAAAAATAATTATTTAGAGAAAAAAAAAGGGACGGATAGAACCTTAGGACAAATGGTGGAAGCAAAGTTATAGAGACAAAATCTTACATAGAAGCATACACATATACCCTCACAAAAAGAGGTAAAGTGGAAAAAATCATAAAACTTGCTCTCCAAGTCCACCTCCTCAATTTGGGACGATTCGTTGTCTCAAAAAGGGAAGGAAGGAAGGAAAGATAGAAAGAAGGTAAAGTATAATAGAGTTCTTTAAATTAAAATTAATTATTAAGAAAAAAAATATGGTCGGATAGAACGCTAGGACAAATGGTGGAAGCAAACCTATACAGACAAGATCTCACACAGAAGCATACACATACACATTCACAAAAAGAGGAAAAGGGGGAAAAATCATAGATCTTGCTCTAGAAGTCCACCTCCTCAATTTGGGATGATGCACTGTCTATTCATGTATTCCACAGATGCAGGGTACATCAAGTTGATTGTGTAGCTTTAATCTGCTGTTTCTGAGGCTGCTGGGAGAGATTTCCCTTTCTCTTTGTTCTCACAGCTCACAGGGGCTCAGCTTTCGATTTGGCCCTGCCTCTGCTTGTAGGTCGCTGGAGGGCATCTGTTTTTTGCTCAGACAGTTCGGGGTTAAAGGAGCCGCTGACTTGGGGTCTCTGGCGCACTCAGGCCGGGGGGAGGGAGGGCCACGGAGTGCGGGGCGGGCCTGCGGCTGCAGAGGTCAACGTGACGAACCAGCCTGAGGCCCGCCGTGCGTTCTCCCTGGGAAGTTGTCCCTGGATCCCGGGAACCTGGCAGTGGCGGGCTGCACAGGCTCCCCGGAAGAGGGGTGTGAATAGTGACCTGTGCTCGCACACAGGCCCCTTGGTGGCGTCAGCAGCAGCCTTAGCGTCTCCCGCCCGTCTCTGGGGTCTGCGCTTTTAGCTGCGGCTCGCGCCAGTCTCTGAAGTTCGTGCCTTTAGCCGCGGCTCCTGCCCGTCTCTGGGGTCCGCACTTTTAGTCACGGCTCGCGCCCGTCTCTGGGATCCGAGCTTTTAGCCGTGGCTCGCGCCTGTCTCTGAGGTCCGTGCTTTTAGCCGCGGCTCGCACCTGTTTCTGGAGTTCCTTTAAGAAAAGTCTCTTGCCTCCTCAGCAGGTGCAGACTTTTCCCCGGACTCCCTCCCGGCTAGCCGTGGCGCACTAATCCCTTCGGGCTATGTTCAAGTCGCCAACCCCAGTCCTCTGCTTGAGCTCCGACCGAAACCCGAGCCTCGGCTCGCAGCCCCGCCCGCCGCCAACCCCAGTCCTCTCCCTGAGCTCCGACCGAAACCGAAACCGAGCCTCAGCTCGCAGCCCCGCCCGCCCCGGCGGGTGAGCACACAAGCCTCTCGGGCTGGTGAGTGCTGGTCGGCACCGATCCTCTGTGCGGGAATCTCCCCGCTTTGCCCTCCGCACCGCTGTTGCTGAGCTCTCCTCCGCGGCTCCGAAGCTCCCCACTCCGCCTCCCGCAATTTCTGCCCGCGAAGGGGCTTCCTAGTGTGTGGAGACCTTTCCTCCTTCACAGCTCCCTCCCACTGGTGCAGGTGCCGTCCCTATTCTTTTGTCTCTGTTTTTAATTAATTTTTTTTTCTTTAGCCCTACCCAGGTACGTGGGGAGTTTCTTGCCTTTTGGGAGGTCTGAGGTCTTCTGCCAGCATTCAGTAGGTGTTCTGTAGGAGTTGTTCCACATGTAGATGTATTTCTGGTGTATCTGTGGGGAGGAAGGTGATCTCCGCGTCTTACTCCTCCGCCATCTTTCCACCTGTATCTGTCATAGAGTTTTATAATACTGGTTGATGCAAATTTTTTTTTTTCCATAGAGAACAGTTACTTATATGTAAATGGTTAATTCCTTAGAATGTATCCCTTTTCAACTCGGTATGCCTACCTCTTCAACGTCCTAGGCAGGTAGCATTTACCTTTCAGATTTGACACATACAAAACATATTATTCACCAAGGGGATTATTTTCTGATCTTAAACTATAGCTATTTTAAACTCCAAATTAGCTACTTTGATACACTAGTATCAATGTAAATGTTAAGAGTCCAGGCTCTTACTGCTTGAGGCAGGGCAGGCCAATAAATTGAGAGACAAGTTGCTGGGGAAGGAAAAGTGACTTTATTCAGAAAGACAGCTGATGGAGAAGATGGTGGACTAGTGTCCCAAAGAACCATTTTACCCGAGTTAGAACTCAGGCTTATTTTATATTAAAAAGGGAGGGGGTGTGGTTGGTTGCTGCAAACTTCTTGGTGCTGGAATACTGTGTTCTAGCAGCTGTCCACATAGGTCCAGTCACAATGTTTCTATAAACCTCCAAGACAAATGTTATTCTCTGTTCTGCAACTTTTTATCTCTATATGAATGGAAAAGTGTTATACCTTTAAAGGTCAGAGCCTTGAGAAAGGGCTATCCTATATATTTCAGGCTATAGGCAATATTCTTAACCTGTAGTGAAAGCAATCGAATACAAATGTTAAAGAAAAATAAACAGATCCAATATGGAGTCAAACTTGTTCTACCCTATTACATAAATCCATTTATCCTATATCCTACTAGTGTCTGAGGTTCTTGTTTAAAACAGGAACATAAAAATCAATTTTCTTAAATTCTTTCAGGGTATTGTTTTCCACTAATAACAACCATAGATATCTATAAGTGAGATAATAGATATAAAGCACCTAGCAAAGAAACTGGTACACAATAAGTGCTCAAAAATATCCATCCCCTCCCTCCCATTCTTTAATGAAGGGCCATTGCCCCCTTTAAACCATGATTATCTATATACAAACATTAAATACATGCGTTTAAGGTGCTATATTAAATGGAATGACTTATCAAAATGAATCCAAGTAAAAACATGTTTTTTTCTAAATCATTCTCTCCCTCCTCTTTTCAAATATATTTTCGTATTAATAATGTGATGATAGTATAGAATGAGAATGTGCTTCCTGGGTGACAGCCATATTAAAACAACAGCATGGGGCTTCCCTGGTGGCACAGTGGTTGAGTGTCCGCCTGCCGATGTAGGGGACACGGGTTCGTGCCCCAGTCCGGGAAGATTCCCACATGCTGCGGAGCGGCTGGGCCCGTGAGCCACGGCCGCTGATCCTGTGTGTCCGGAGCCTGTGCTCCGCAACGGGAGAGAACACAACAGTGAGAGGCCTGCGTACCGCAAAAAAAAACAAAAACAAAAACAGCGTGACATTTGGCTCTTTTGCTCCTGCTTAAAATTCACAGGGCTAGGAATGTAAATTGTTACTATTGTTATTCTTAATATTTTAAGTCATTTTATATATTGAGGTCTTGAAATTTTCATAGTCATACCACCTAACAGTAATGGTATAGTGTCTGCGCTGAGCTCCATATGACAGCATTTAGGTTAATTCTTATTCCCTCTGCGTTATATTTCCAACGTAGACTTTCAGAGAATAAACAGATAATAATGTGAAAATAAATGAGGCTTTACTACTTTAAACACAATAGTCAGTTTTGCAAGTTAGAAAAAAATTAGGACTTTCAATTCTGATAGAATTCTCACATAAAACTTTATACATTTTCTAGTAACAGGAGGAATTGTACACTTAATTCACTCCATTTCATATTACAATTCAGGGCAATTTCAAGAATTAGTCTGGAACTAGGGATTTCAGGTAAAGCAGTTAGAGGAACACAAGACAAAAAAAACAACAACCCTGTATTCTAATTAAATCATTATGGTGGTTTCTGTAATGGTGAATTAAAATAAATTATATGCAACACCTCCAAATTCATGATGCTTTCCATATGGGCTCAGTGGATTATTTACAAAAGTGTCTTGAGAACAGAGTTTTCATTTTGCAAATAGTCCAAAATACTTAGGAAGAAAAGATGGCATTCTCCCAAGTTTTATAAATTTGAATGTTTCACTTTGCCAGTGTAAAGTCTTAAGGTCCCAAGGGTACTGAAAAATTATGTCCTAATGGCTCTATTTATTACGTGGAAAATGCTTTCGTGATTTTTCACAAATCAAGATAGACTATAGAATCTTGATTTTTTCGACTGTTTAAACTTGCTTGCTTAAAAAAAAAACAAATTCAGTGAAGCAACTGGTTTTTGGCAGAGGATTAACTAGTTCATTTTAATAAACTTGTGTAAATGTATTCCTTCATTTTTTTTCCTCTCGAGTATAATATTTATAGACAGGCAAGAGTGTACCTTATTGAGACGTGAATGGGATTTTGACAGACTATGATCGTTTTAAAAGTTTAAAACATGTTTAAAACTTTGTTTTTTAAAACTTCACTAAATAGTTTTGACATGATTAACATTTTACTACTTCCATGGAGGCACATTAGTTTAGTTCTCCCTAGGGGGGACAAAAACAGTTCAACATTTAAATGCTGAAAAATGCTGGAAGAAAATAATGAGCTATTTCATGTCTCTTCATCTCCCTCCTAGCCTAGACTAGCTCAAACTCCCCAGGACCATATGTGTTTAATTTTAGAAATGCATTGGGAAATCCAGTTTCCAAGAATGTGAATAAAAAAGAAATGGAAAGAATGAGATTACTTGTAACTTATGACTCCATTATAATATATCTCAGCCAAAAATATTTTCAGAAGCACAATCACCAAATGGTAATAGCCATTGCTATTATCATATTATCACACAAATTTAAGGCATTATGAATCCCAAGGGAGCTTCTTTTTTATGTGGTGTATTTCCATGGAAATTTCACAAGTTTTAAACGGGTTATTCCTAAGAATAACAATAAACGGAAGTTACATTTTTGTTAGCCATTTCACATGAAAAAAAAAGTAGCTTGATTATTTCTCAGTGGTCACACTAAACTGCAAATGCTCGTGACTCATGCGTATTATTTCTTCTATTCAGAGCATGCTAATGATCTGAATGTACACTTTTCAACATGCCACAAAGGCCCTTCCACGAGTTACCTTAGCAATATTCTAAGAGCTCTTTTCTCTATAAAAATAGTCAGGAATTTACATTTAGATCCATATTTTATCTAAAAGTATTTTCATGACATTTGCAGGTTCAAAATGGCACTGAAGTCAGAGAAAAGAGATTTGATATGCTACTTTTTTGTACCCCAAGTAATAAATGTTGATGTTTTAACCAATTAATTTAGTAGTTTAACCTTAAGGCTTTTTAAAATCTTAAAACTTTGGACATTTGTTCAAGTTGTGACTCATCCAATTTTCCCCCCATTTTATAGTATTAATAAATTTAAGGGTAAAACGATTTTGTTAGAAAGTCACTAAGTCACTAACACCACCTACTGTTAGTATTTCGAATTATTTTGAAATACTTAGTATTGTTTTTCTACAAGTATTTGTTTTTAAATTTTATTTATTTATTTATTTATTTATTTATTTATTTATTTATGGCTGTGTTGGGTCATCGTTTCTGTGCGTGGTCTTTCTCTAGTTGCGGCGAGCGGGGGCCACTCTTCATCGCGGTGCGCGGGCCTCTCACTGTCGTGGCCTCTCTTGTTGCGGAGCACAGGCTCTGGACGCGCAGGCTCAGGGGTCATGGTTCACGGGCCCAGCCGCTCCGCGGCATGTGGGATCCTCCCAGACTGGGGCACGAACCCTTGTTCCCTACATTGGCAGGCAGACTCTCAACCACTGTGCCACCAGGGAAGCCCCTATTTGGTTTTTTAACTTTGTGCTGTTACTTATTAAAAATACTATAATGTTCTCAGATGCAGAGGCAGAAATGACACTTCATCTTAGCTATTTCGAGAGAGATAAATAACCTTCAAAAATCGGCATACAAAATTTCAGCCTTGATACGCTGTTTAGTGACATTGTTTATTACATGTGTTTTAAAATAATTCTATATATTTCTGATAAACTTGGGGTAAACATGCTAGCAAAATGGTGCTTCTGGCAAGTCCTGACATATTTTGAGCATTCTCAGCAGTGATGGAGAGGAGGAAGCAGAATATGCCTGCAAAAGCAATATTCACGGGCTCGAACCCGTGTCCCCCGCATTGGCAGGCAGATTCTCAACCACTGCGCCACCAGGGAAGCCCTCTACAAGTATTTTTAAGAAAAAACCCAGTTGTACAATGATTGCAAGAGATTTGGAATTTTAAATGATTGGAAGAGATTTGGAGTTTTTACTAAACATCATAGAAAAATTTAAATAAAAAGTGGTACTTAAGGGTGAGAGTCTGGGTGGGTCAAAAACTATAAGAAAACATTTATTTGGACATAAATAAATCAGTAATAAAAATGTAATTATCTCCAGGGATCCAAAGGGAAAGAAAAAAATCATATTATCTAGAACCATGTGAAAGAATGTAATTTTCTGAAATGGTTTTGATATTCTGGGATTTCATGAGCCAGTAAAATCCATGCCCCTCCCCCCAAATTATAGTGACCAACAAAAGGTTGCCAGCTTTTAATTTTGCTTATTAAGATAATTACAATTCACTTTTATTGTCATTTCACATGCATGAAAATGATACAATTTTAGAATAAAAGCCTGTTAAATAATGTAATATGATTAGCATTATGAAAAACTCAATATATTGTCCTTATTTTTCTCATTTTGCTGGACTTGCACTGGTCAAATAACAAACTGTTTTTGGGAGGAACCATTACACAGTATCCCAGACAAAAATAAAATAATAAAATTGCAAGAAGAAAGGGTTAGGCTATGGTATTTTAAAGGCATTATAAGGCAGCTTTCACCCTGTGGGGTTGGGGCGGTGTGATTAGTTTTCTTTCACGATATTTCCCCCCTGTCACTTAACTAGCTTGGCATTAAATGAGATCCAGAGTTACATAAAGAAAATAAATAGAAAGCCATCAACAAAGCGAAAAGATAACCTACTGAATGGGAGAAAACATTTGCAAATTGTATATCTGATAAGGGGTTAATCTCCAAAAAATATAAAGAATTCGTACAACTCAATGACAAAAAAACAATCTGATTAAAAAATGGGCAGAGGATCTAAATAGACATTTTTTCCAAAAAAGACATACAGATGGCCAGCAGGTGCATGAAAAGATGCTCAACATCACTAATCATCAGGAAAATGCAAATCAAAACCACAATGAGATATTACCTCACACCTGTTAAGGTGGCTATTATCAAACAGACGTTAAATAACAAGTGTTGACAAGGATGTGGAACCCTCGTGCACTGTTGGTGGGAATGTAAATTGGTGCAGCCAATATGGAAAACAGTATGAATGTTTGAACTATGATTGATCCAGCAATTCCACTTCAAGGTATTTATCCAAAGGAAATGAAAACACTAATTTGAAGAGATATATTTATCCCCATGTTCATTGCAGCATTATTCACAATAGCCAAGATATGAAAACAATGTGTGTTCATCAATGAATGAATGGATAAAGAAAATGTGAGATATACATATTATCCACCCCCCCCAAAAAAAAGATAATGAAATCTTACTATTTGTGACAACATAGATGGATCTTGAGGGCATTGTGCTAAGTGAAATAACTCAGACAGGAAAAGACAAATACTTTGATCTCACATGTGAAAAAAAAAAAAAAAAAAAAAAAAAAAAAAAAAAAAAAACAGCTCGTAGATACAGAAAACATATTGGTGATTGTCAGAAGTAGGGGGTGGGGTTAGCCAAATGAGTGAAGGGAGTCAAAAGGTAAAAATTTCCTGTTATAAAATAAATAAGTCATGGGGATGTAGTGTACAACATGGTGACTATAGTTAATAATACTGTATTGTACATTTGAAAGTTGCTAAGGGGATAGATCTTAAAAGTTCTTATCACAAGAAAACAGTTTGTAACTATGTATGGTGACTGATGTTAACTAGATTTGTTGTGGTGATCATTTCACAATATATACTAATATTGAATCATAATGTTCTGTACCTAAAACTAATATAATGTTGTATACCAATTATACCTCAATTAAACAAGAGTGAAAGTATATTAATAAAGTGATTTATTGGAAAAATATTGAGTGTTCTAGCAGCAGTTAAAATATATATTCAATGATATAAAAAGGTTCTGAACTAAACAAGTTCTTTGCTTTTATTGACACAACTAAAATTTCTGTCAAAGGAAATGAGCATTTGCATGTGGTTCAATTGTGTGCCCTAACTGCATTTTCACTAAATCTTTTGCCATCCCAGGTGTCATATTTTGATCAGGTTGTCTTATGTTATAAATTAAATCTGTGGTTCTTTATAGTGGCCTAGAAAAATTCCATAGTATTCCAAAATATGATGTAGTGTTACATAGAGCTCTGATGAGACTCAAAGACTCGTTTAGTTCATCCATCTGCCTCTTGGCTACCTTGAAAAAGGATAGAATGCTCCCTGCCTAGGAGACAAGATTTAAAAAAATAAATGGGAGAGGAGATAAAAACATGTTTCTTTTACCCTGTGAGCCAAGCAGTAAAAGGAGTTTGGGATTTTTTTTTTTTTTTTTTTGGCCAATAAAGACTTCTAATTAGCAAAACGTGTAAGAACTTGAGTAGAGGATTGCTCATCTTAAATGAGTGTGAGATAAGCAAAATTGTGGTTAAAGAAAATGATAGTGGGGCCATGTTATAGTTAGGCTGCTTGGTGTGACTTGAAAAATACTGACAAAATGTTTCTCATCCCTTAACTCTCTCCCTTCCTAGTGACTTCTTGGGGTACCTAAAATTCAACCATTAGTAAATCATTCCTCTTAATTAATTAAAATGTCCAGAGAGTCCTCTTTTCAAATGCTAGTTTTATATACTGATCCTGAGTATCTGGTAACACGAAATAGTTTTGCCAGTTGTGAAGATATAACGTTCTATATAGTAGGTTCTAATGCAGCATGTGGAGTTGGGGGACTTGAAAAGGAGGATACAACCAGAAAATGAGACGAGGAAGAAATAAAATTACATTTATGACTACTTTACAATTTTGTCTAGGGATAGCTCTTAGTACTAGGTAAACTTGTTAATAGATTATTTAAATTAGACAGAATGCTTGGGGCAGTGATTGGAAAAAACTAAATTTGTCTTCACATTGTTTTATCTTGTGTCAGGTCTTTGCTAATCTATTTGACGTGAAATTTGCTGATTAGAGGAAAAGCTTTTCTAGTTTATGTAAGTTAACAGTGATTTGAAAAGGAGGCTATTTAACATTATTGAAAATACTTTGCAACTGGCAGAGAAATCACTGCTTGGCTTTCAAAGTGCTTAGTAGACAATTTTGGATCCAAGCCATACACTACCTTTTCAGAGAATGCTTCAGGGCAGAACCAGGATCCGAAGGGTTGGAAATAGCAAATAGCTTTCATTGGGAAATCCAGAAAGGCTTCTGTCAGATGTGACTAGTGCTACAAGACACAAAATGTCAACTTTCATTCCAGCTGAGATAGCCTTCTCACCAGTGACTTTTAAAATACCACGTGGCTCTTAAGCAGAAGGCATTCATTTGAGTCTTTGGTGGCAAAAGAGGTCTTTCTTTCACATTTCCCTACTAACCTTCTCCTGCCAATCTTCACGATCTTCCATTTTGCACTTAAGTTTCCGAGGAGAGGCGATTTAAGAGGGGTAACTTTAGAGCAGTGATTCCTAAACATCTGGCTGTTTCAGACTCATCCGGGGAGTTTGTTTACCATTTTAAAACCATTTTAAGTGCATAGTTTAGTAGCATTAAATACGTTCACATTGTTGTGAAAGCATCACCATAATTCATTTCCAGAGCTTTTCTCATCTCCCTAGATTGGAAATTCTGTACCTGTTAAACAATAACTCCACATTTTCTTCTCCTCCCAGGCCCTGGAAACCACCCTTTTACTCTCTTTCTCTAAATTTGACTACTTTAAGTACCTCATGTACGTGAAATCATACTTCATTTGTCCTTATGTAACTGGTTTATTTCATTTAGCATAATGTCTTTAAGATTCATCCATGATGTAGCATATGTCAGAATTCCCTACCTTCTCAAGGCTGAATAATATTCCCTTATATGTATATACAACATTTTGTTTATCCATGCAGCCATTAGTTGGCATTTGCAGCTGTGCCTGCTTCTTCCTGTGGTTTTTCCTATCCTGAGATTTGAGTTAGGTTACACAGAGACCAATCTCTCAGGCAGCCCACAGACAGGTTACAAAGTTTCAAAAGATGGTCAACTCTGTATTCTCCAGTTTTGGGAAAGGGATTTGGAACCATTTCCAGGGAGGGAGTGGACAAGCGCAAGTAAAAATGTTACAAAATTTCTCACCATTTTGAATGTGGCTTTTTCTTGATTGGAGTTATTTTAGTCAGTATCTAGTTGTGTTTTTAAAAAATATTTCTATAGGAGAATGAGGGCCTGGAACTGCCTAGTCTCACATCTTGCTTATGTCACTCTAAACTCTAACCCAGGTAGCTTTTTTTAAGATGAGTATTCTGATTAAGAAGGACTGGGGTAAGACCTGGAAATATACATTTTAACAATTTCCTGCAGTTTCTGGTATATAGCCAGATTAGAACTCCTCTGTCTTGGAGTACAGACATTTATTAGAATAGTAGAGGCAGTACAAGGCCCAATGGCAGCCCTTGGCCTAACTGAGATTCATAGCCACAGGTCCCAATATGGGGACATTATGAAGAGGAGAGCATTTAAGCGAGTATGTACAGTATAATCATTTTTAAAAGTTAATTTTTAATGGAGTATAGTTGCTTTACAGTGTTGTATTAGTTTCTTCTGTATAGCAAAGTGAATCAGTTATACATATACATATAGCCACTTTTTTTTATATTTCCTTCCCATTTAGGTCACCACAGAGCACTAAGTAGAGTTCCATGTGCTATACAGTAGGTTCTCATGAGTTATCTATTTTATATATTACAGATGTAGGAAACAAATTTATGGTTACCAAGAGGGGAAGGAGGGTGGGATGAATTGGGAGATTGGGATTGACACAGTACACCCTTTTAAAATGTGCTCCCACAATTTGTGAGAGTCTCTTGGGTCTATTTCCTCAGTAGAAGAAACTGAACCTATGTATGATTCATAGGGCTATTTTGTGAAAACTATATGTCAACTGAGTTGCTGCTCTGCCTCAGACTGATGCATTGAAAAGCAGTTCTGAGAGGAAAAGCTTCCATTTGGCAGTTTAAAACCAAACAAAAACACCCTAGTAAAGAACAAAATTCTAGCTGGAGGAGCTCTGGAGCAGTTGTGGTGATGTTAACGCTCTTAAAATACATTGGTCAGCCTTTGCTGTGCAAAAGCTTTTAAGTTTCATTAGGTCCCATTTGTTTATTTTTGTTTTTATTTGCATTTCTCTAGGAGGTGGGTCAAAAAGGATCTTGCTGTGATTTATGTCATAGAGTGTTCTGCCTATGTTTCCCTCTAAGAGTTTGATAGTTTCTGGCCTTACATTTAGGTCTTTAATCCATTTTGAGCTTATTTTTCTGTATGGTGTTAGGGAGTGATCTAATCTCATACTTTTACATGTACCTGTCCAGTTTTCCCAGCACCACTTATTGAAGAGGCTGTCCTTTCTCCACTGTACATTCCTGCCTCCTTTATCAAAGATAAGGTGACCATATGTGCGAGGGTTTATCTCTGGGCTTTCTATCCTGTTCCACTGATCTATCTTTCTGTTTTTGTGCCACTACCATACTGTCTTGATTACTGTAGCTTTGTAGTATAGTCTGAAGTCAGGGAGCCTGATTCCTCCAGCTCCATTTTTTGTTCTCAAGATTGCTTTGGCTATTAGAGGTCTTTTGTGTTTCCATACAAATTGTGAAATTTTTTGTTCTAGATCTGTGAAAAATGCCAGTGGTAGTTTGATAGGGATTGCATTGAATCTGTAGATTGCTTTGGGTAGTAGAGTCATTTTCACAATGTTGATTCTTCTAATCCAGGAACATGGTATACCTCTCCATCTATTTGTATCATCTTGTTTTTTGTTTTTTGCTTTTTGTTTTTGAGGTACACGGGCCTCTCACTGTTGTGGCCTCTCCCATTGCAGAGCACAGGCTCCAGACGCGCAGGCTCAGCGGCCATGGCTCATGGGCCCAGCTGCTCTGAGGCATGTGGGATCTTCCTGGACCAGGGCACGAACCCGTGTCCCCTGCATCGGCAGGTGGACTCTCAACCACTGCACCACCAGGGAAGCCCAGGATCATCTTTAATTTCTTTCATCAGTGTCTTATAATTTTCTGCATACAGGTCTTTTGTCTCCTTAGGTAGGTTTATTCCTAGATATTTTATTATTTTTGTTGCAGTGGTAAATGGGAGTGTTTTCTTAATTTCATTTTCAGATTGTTCATCATTAGTGTATAAGAATGCCAGACATTTCTGTGCATTAATTTTGTATCCTGCTACTTTACCAAATTCATTGATTAGCTCTAGTAGTTTTCTGGTAACATCTTTAGGATTCTCTATGTATAGGATCATGTCATCTGCAAACAGTGACAGCTTTACTTCTTCTTTTCCTATTTGGATTCCTTTTATGTGTTTTTCTTCTCTGATTGCTGTGGCTAGAACTTCCAAAACTATGTTGAATAAGAGTGGTGAGAGTGGGCAACCTTGTCTTCTTCCTGATCTTAGTGGAAATGGTTTCAGTTTTTCACCATTGAGGATGAAAAGCTTTTGCACAGCAAAGGAAACCATAAACAAGACCAAAAGACAACCCTCAGAATGGGCGAAAATATTTGCAAATGAAGCAACTGACAAAGGACTAATCTCCCAAATTTACAAGCAGCTCATGCGGCTCAATAACAAAAATCAAACAACCCAATCCAAAAATGGGCAGAAGACATAAATAGACATTTCTCCAAAGAAGATATATAGATTTCCAACAAACACATGAAAGAATGCTCAACATCATTAATCATTAGAGAAATGCAAATCAAAACTACAATGAGGTATCACCTCACACCAGTCAGAATGGCCATCATCAAAAAATCTAGAAACAATAAATGCTGGAGAGGGTGTGGAGAAAAGGGAACACTCTTGCACTGTTGGTGGGAATGTAAATTGATAGAGTCACCACAGAGAACAGTATGGAAGTTCCTTAAAAAACTACAAATAGAACTACCATACGACCCAGCAATCCCACTACTGGGCATGTACCCTGAGAAAACCATAATTCACAAAGAGTCATGTACCAAAATGTTCATTGCAGCTCTATTTACAATAGCCAGGACATGGAAGCAACCTAAGTGTCCATCAACAGATGAATGGATAAAGAAGATGTGGCACATATATACAATGGAATATTACTCAGCCATAAAAATAAACGAAATTGAGTTATTTGTAGTGAGATGGATGGACCTAGAGTCTGTCATACAGAGTGAAGTAAGTCAGAAAGAGAAAAACAAATACTGTATGCTAACACATATATATGGAATCTAAGAAAAAAAAAAAAAAGGTCATGAAGATCCTAGGAGTGAGACGGGAATAAAGACACAGACCTACTAGAGCATGGACTTGCTGATATGGGGAGGGGGATGGGTAAGCTGTGACAAAGTGAGAGAGTGACATGGGCATATATGCACTCCAAACATAAAATAGATAGCTCGTGGGAAGCAGCCGCATAGCACAGGGAGATCAGCTAGGTGGTTTGTGACTACCTAGAGGGGTGGGATAGGGAGGGTTGGATGGAGGGAGACTCAAGAGGGAAGAGATATGGGAACATATGTATATGTATAACTGGTTCACTTTGTTATAAAGCAGAAACTAACACACCATTGTAAGGCAATTATACTCCAATAAAGATGTTAAAAATAAAATTGGTCAGGAGAAACACAATTGGTAGAGGAGGTGGCAGCTGCCCCTGAAGTCTGGAGAATAAGGGAATGGCAGTCCTAGTAGCATGCAGTGCACCAACAATTGTTGGTCATAAGTCAGGCAGAAGCACTGGCCTTGGCTAAGCCAGCCCTTTTCTTCAGATGTGTTAAAACAGATCTTAATCTTTGCAGTTGCATGAGGGCGAGTGACCTCTGTGAAGGAATGTGTTTTGGGATGAAACTCCCTTTATGCAGAACAGGGTTGATAGGCATTGCGTCCTTCCAGTGAGGCCTGGATTTTGTTACAAGAACAAGTAGGAAAAGAACTGTATTTTAAAAGCAGGGAACATTTCCTGAGACAAAGGTGACAGTGTTAAACATTATGAATGGGAACAACTCCTAACAAACATCCTCAAGATTAGCTTCGGTATTATTAGCTGATTACTCTCGTGTGTGTGTGTGTGTGTGTGTGTGTGTGTGTAAAGATTATTCAGAAGTTTTTCAGTGCTAAATATGCATCTAATTTGTTCTCTGGTTAGCAGCTGTGCATGTCATGTGCAAGGCCTCTTGTTGGTTGGTGACTTTGTTTGCCCTGCTCACTGAACAAAGTGATGGAAATGGAAATTGTTTACTATGGTAACCCTAATTCTATTAGGGTTAAGTCATTTGCATGAGAAGTATAAGACTGGAATATCTCATGAAGTACCTGTGGCGTCTCTTTCTCTGGAGAGTTTTTTAAAGAAAGAAGAAATAATTGCTTTAGCTTTGTGGGATAATTCTGCTATAATCCTGGCTAGAGATAGAAAGGTGAACTAGACACCCTCTCAAAGCTCTTTTAAACTTTAAAGTCTTTCATTTGATGTGCTTGGCACAATTGCTCATATAGTCAATCGCATGGCTCTACGTATATTGGAAATCTGTCTTTACTCCTCTGCAAGTACTGACCATTTTGCTCACCACAGAGTATTTTAGACCTTGAGAGAGGTCGGGATTAACCTCCCCAAGCTGCCATGTTGTGTGCAGTTCAGGCTTTAGCAACACTTGTTATGTATCTGGATCTGTGAGCAAAGTTTCTCTGCCATTTCCAACATTTGTGCAGAGATTTGCCAAAGCAATAACATATCATGAGGTAGGGGCCCCCTTTGGCAGAAAGTCAAAAGCCACTTTATTGCTATTTATTTTTTATTTTTAATTGATGTATAGTTCATTTACAATATTATATTAGTTTCAGGTGTACATCATAGTGATTCAGTATTTCTATAGATTATATTACATTGTAAATTATTAGGAGATAATGGCTATAATTCCCTATGCTGTACAATATAAACTTGTTGCTTATCTATTTTATAGATAGCAGTATCTCTTAATCCCATACCGCTAATTTGTCCCTCCTCCCTTCCCTCTCCCCTTTGATAATCAGAAGTTTGTTTTCTATATTTGTGAGTATGTTTCTGTTTTGAATATGTATGTATATTCATTTGTATTATTTTTTAGATTACACATATAAGGGATATCATACAGTATTTGTTTTTTTCTGTCTGACTTATTTCACTAAGCATAATATTCTCCAGGTCCATCCACATTATGCAAATGGCAATATTTCATTCTTATTTATGGCTGAGTAATATTCCATTGTATATATATATATATATATATATATATATATATACCACATCTTTTTTTTTAAATTTAACATCTTTATTGGAGTATAATTGCTTTACAATGTTGTGTTAGTTTCTGCTGTATAACAAAGTGAATCAGCTATATGGATCACTGTATTAAGAAGACGTGGCATGCAGCTGCTTCCCAACTAATAGCTGCATAACACATTTCTTTTTTTTTTCGGTACGCAGGCCTCTCACTACTGTGGCCTCTCCCGTTGCGGAGTGCAGGCTCCGATGCGCAGGCTCAGTGGCCATGGCTCACAGGCCCAGCCACTCCGTGGCATATGGAATCCTCCCAGACCAGGGCATGAATCCGTGTCCCCTGCATCAGCAGGCGGACTCTCAACCACTGTGCCACCAGGGAAGCCCCCATATTTCTTAATACAGTCATCCACTGACAGGCACTGGGTTGCTTTCATGTCTTGGCTATTGTATATAGTGAACATTATGCTATGAACATTGCTATGTTCATAGTACATGAACATTGGGGTGCATGTATCTTTTTGAATTAGTGTTTTAATTTTTTTCCAGATACATACCCAGGAGTGGACTTGCTGGATCATATGGTAGTTTAATTTTTATATTTTTTTGAGGAATCTCCATACTGTTCTCCATAGTGGCTGGAAATTTACATTTCCACCAACAGTGTACAAGGGTTCTCTTTTCTCCACATCTTCTTCACATTTGTTATATGTAGACTTTTGATGACAGGCACTCTGAGAGGTGTGAGGTGATATCTCATTGTGGTTTTGGTTTGCATTTCTCTAATCATTAGAGATGTTGAGTGCCTTTTTGTGTGCCTGTTAGCCATCTGCATGTCTTCTTTGGAAAAAAAGTCTATTCAGGTCTTCTGCCCATTTTTTTGATTGGATTGTTGGTTTTTATGATATTCAGTTGTGTGAGCTCTTTGTATATTTTGGATATTAACCCCTTATTGGTCACATCTTTTGCAAATATTTTCTCCCATTCAGTAGGTTGTCTTTTCGCTTTGTTGATGGTTTCCTTTGCTGTGCAAATGCATTTAAGCTTAATTAGGTCCCATTTGTTTAATTTGCTTTTATTTCTTTTGCCTTAGGAGACATCTCCAAAAAATATTTCTACTATTTATGCCAAAGAGGGTTCTGCATATATTCTCTTCTAGATGTTTTATGCTTTCAGGTCTTACATATAGGTCTTTAAACCATTTTTAGTTTATTTTTGTATGTGGTGGGAGGGAATGTTCTAATCTCATTGTTTGTGTAGCTGTCCAGTTTTTCCAGCACCACTTGTAGAAGAGACTGTCTTTTCTCTGTTATATATTCTTGCCTCCTTTGTCATAGATTAATTGATCATAAGTGTTTGAATTTATTTCTGGGCTCTGTTCTGTTCCATTGATCTATGTGTCTGTTTTTGTGCCAGTACCATGCTGTTCTGATTATTATAGCTTTGTAGTATAGTCTGAAGTCTGGGAGGGTTATACCTCCAGCTTTGTTTTTTTTTCCTCAGGATTGCTTTGGCAATTTGGGATCTTTTGTTGTTCCATATGAATTTTAGGGTTATTTGTTCTAGTTACATGAAAAATATCCTGGGAGTTTCCAAAGGGATTGCATTAAATCTATAGATTGCTTTGAAGAGTATGGTCATTTTAACAAAATTAATTCTTCCAATCAAAGAGCATGGGACATCTTTCCATTTTTGTATCATCTTCAGTTTTCTTCATCAGTGTTTTATAGTTTTCAGAGTACAGGTCTTTCACCTCCTTGGTTAAGTTTATTCCAAGGTGGTCTTTTTTTTGTTTTTTTTTTGTTTTTTTTTTTTGTTTTTTTCAGTACGCAGGCCTCTCACTGTTGTGGCCTCTCCCATTGCGGAGCACAGGTTCCGGACATGCAGGCTCAGCGGCCGTGGCTCATGGGCCCAGCTGCTCTGAGGCATGTGGGATCTTCCTGGACCAGGGCACGAACCCGTGTCCCCTGCATTGGCAGGTGGACTCTCAACCACTGCACCACCAGGGAAGCCCCCCAAGGTATTTTTTGATGCAATTTCAAATAGAATTTTTTTCACTTTCTTGTATTTCATTATTAGCGTATAGAAATGCAATAGATTTCTGCATATTAATCTTATATCCTGCAACCTTGCTGAATTCATTTATTAGTTCTAATAGTTTTTGGATGGGGACTTTAGGGTTTTCTATATAAAAGTATCATGTCATCTGTGAATAGTGACAGTTTTACCTCTTCCCTTCTAATTATTTCTTTCTCTTGTCTGATTGATGTGGTTAAGAGTTCCAGTACTATGTTAAGTGGAAAGAGTGGGCATCCTGGTCTTGTTCCTGAATTTAGCAGGAAGGTTTTCAGGTTTTCACTGTTGAGTATGATATTGGCTGTGGGTTTGTCATAAATGGCCCTTATGTCAAGATATGTTCACTCTATACCCATTTTGATGGGAGTTTTTTTAACCGTGAATGGAGGTTGAATTTTGTCAAATGCTTTTTCTCCATCTATTGATTGTGTGTGATTTTTATTCTTCTTTTATATCAACGTGGTGTATCACATTTACTGATTTGCAAATATTGAACCATCTTGTGATCTTGGAATAAATCCAACTTGATTGTGGTGTATGATCCTTTTTATATATTGTTGGGTTTGATTTGCTATTATTTTATTAAGGATTTTTGCATCTATATTCATCAAAGTTATTGGACTGTCATTTTCTTTTTTCATATTGTCTTTGTTTTTTGTAACAGAGTGATGGTGGCCTCATAGCATGATTTTTGGAGGGTTCCCTCCTCTTAAATCTTTTGGAATAATTTGAGGATAGGTATTAGTTCTCCTTTATATGTTTGGTAGAATTCCCCTGTGAAGCCATCTGGTCCTGGACTTTTGTTTGCTGGGAGTTTTTTTTTTTTTTTTTTTTCCTCTTCATTTATTTGGTCTTGTAGGTTTTTAACCTTGCTCTTTCATCTGTGACATATTTTTTTGCCTTCTCATTTTTTTTTTTTTTGTGGGGGTTTTTTTTTTTTTTTTTTTAATTACAAATTCAATTTCACTTATAGTTATCAGTCTATTTAAATTGTCTGTTTTTACTTGATTTAGACTTGGCAGGTTGTATGCTTCTAGAAATTTGTTCGTTTCTTCTAGGTTGTCCAATTTGTTGGCCATATACTGTTCATACTATTCTCTTATGATTTTTTGTGTCTCTGTGGTATTGTTATTTCTCTTCTTTCAACTCTTATTTTGTTTATTTGGGTCCTCTCTTCCTTTTGGTGAGCCCAGCTAAATTTTATTAATTTTGCTTATCTTTTCAAAAAAACAACCCTTATTTTCATTGACCATTTCTATTGTTTATTATTACTATTTTATTTATTTACTCTCTGATCTTTATTATTTCCTTCTTTCTGTTGATTTCAGGTTTTGTTTGTTTTTCTAATTATTTTAGCTGTTAGGGTAGGTTGTTCATTTGAGATTTTTCAGGTTTCTTGAGGAAGGTCTGTATCACTATAAACTTCCCTCTTAGAACTGTTTTTCTTCATCCCATAGATTTTGGGAAATTGTGTTTCCATTTTTATTTGTTTTGAGGTATTTTCTAGTTTCCTCTTTGATCTCATCATTGATCCATTGGCTTTTTAGTGGCACGTTGTTTCATTTCCACATGTTTGTTCTTTTCCCAGCTTTCTTTCTGTAGTTGATTTCTAGTTTTATGAAGTTGTAGAGATAGAAATATGGAGATAGAATAGCTAGAGCCTGTGCAGGGTGTGAAGTGAGACTTCCTCTCTGCTCAGTCACTGTCACAGCCCTGTCAGGGACAGGTTCTCATCCCAAGTTGCTGGAGTGGAAGCCCTGAGGGTGAGGCTTGAACTGGCTCTGTTCCCTTTAAGTGTGTGTTTTTCCTTCCCCCCACCATGCACTGGACCTTTGCACCAAAAAGTAGAGTGCTGAAGCAAGTGGGGCTTGTGTGCCTACAGAGGTCAGATGCTCTGCCTGTTTTTGCATCTATGGCTCCACTTAGACAGCCCACAATTGCATATCTTCCCAGTCATGGCTGCCCCAGATCTAGCGCCACACTGTGTTGTGGAATTTGCAGTGCTGGGTTATTTGCTGGGCTCGGGTTAAGGAGTGCATTGAAGCCGTGGTGGGAAACTTGGCAGCAGCTAGGGCAGACCTCTCCGTCCTGCCTGGGAGCAAGCCAGCACCCGTGCACTCCTCGCAAGTGAAGTCCAGCCTTCTTTAGCCTTTTTATTTTTCCTAGCAGTTTTTCAAGCCAACAAGGGGGTTTGTGTCCTCCATGTAGGACCCCAGAAGTGGAACAGCCAGTCTGTGGCTTGACCCGCTCACTTCCCAGGGCAAGAGTCTACCCATGTGATCTCCCTTTTCCTCTTAGTCCCCTCCCAGCAGCAGAGACCCTGACCCGATTGTTTCTTCCCATCCTACCCAATTACGTGCGTATTTTTCTTACAGCCTTGGTTTCATAGGAGTCCTTCTGATAGTTTCCAGTTAGTTTTCCATAAAAGTTTTTCCACATGTAGCTGTAATTTTGGTGTGTCTTTTGGAGGGAGGTGAGCTCCACATCCTCTTACTCCACCATCTTGATTTCCGAATCCAAAAGTCACTTTTTAAACTATAAGAACTAAAACCTTTCAACACCATCTTCCACCTCCACCTCTTCCCACCCCTAAACCAGTGTACCTTTGATTGTTAGGTGTTTGTGTTCGTTTAGCCAATGGTTACAAACAAAGCCTGGGCTGAACAGAGGAGGAAACAGGCTTTGAACAAACAGTACTTTAGTAGAGCAAAAACTGTGGTAGGTTAAACCCACCTTAAACCACTGTAGAACAACTAAGGAGCCCAAGGAGGAATGGGATTGGGGGAGAGCATGGAATTATAGTATCCCTATATATGTAGTGCAGGGTAGGTATGGCTTTCTACAGACAATCAGGTAAATGAGCAAATGAATGAATGAATGAATGAATAAGAAGTTTCAAAAGGTTCTTGACACTTATGATAATGTCTTTTCATCAATATACAACACTACTGAATACAGTAGCTCCTTGTTTCACTCGTTTGCCTTACACAAAACAACAGGAGCAGACAAGAGCTCTTGCCTTACAAATCTCTCAGATGACGAGATGTAATTATTGGTATAATTGAGGGGGATTATTCTGAACTAATCATTTCTTTGGCAAAGTTGATGGCAAAATTCAAAATCGGTTTCTAAAGTTTGAAATGAAGTCACAGTGCTACTTAATTTCTGTTGGGGATCCCACCCTGTAGAGGAGCAACACCTAGTGTTGGAATTTAACTATTGTCCTTATTCACTTTATATTTTTTTAACTATCTTCTTCTTCTTTACAATTTCTTGAAGATATACTGTTGCTTTCACTTTAGTGGGGGGAAGAAGAGAATGGATTTGGAAGCACTTTGAGCTCTCAGGAAATGTGCTTAATAAGAATGAAGCATTATTGTATTTTTCATTACCTTATTTTTATGTTAGAGCATTTTGCTTGTGAATTGAATAAGCCGTGGAGGAAGACAGTTATCATTCAGGTATAGATCTCCTTCATATTTTTGATGTTATCAGAATTTATTTTATTTTTATTTTGGGGGTTTTCCCCAATTTTATTGAGGAATAATTGACAAATATAATTTTACATGTTTAAAATGTACAAGATGTTTTGATATACATATATATTGCGGAATGATTACCAAGATCAAGATTATTAATACATTCATCACCTCACATAGTTAACTTTTTCGTTGTTTTGGTGAGTACACTTAAGATCTACTTTCAGCAACTTTCAAGTATATGATACTGTACTATTATCTATAGACATCATGCTGTACGTTACCTCCTCAGAACTTATTCTTCCTATAACTGAAAGTTTTTACCCTTTAACTTACACGTCTCCATGTCCCCCTCTCCGCAGTCCCAGCAACCACTATTACATTCTCAGTTTCTTTCTTTTTTGAAAATTTATTTATTTATTTTTGGCTGCGTTACGTCTTCGTTGCAGCGTGCGGGCTTTCTCTAGTTGTGGCGAACGGAGGCTACTCTTTGTTGTGGTGCGTAGGCTTCTCATTGTGGTGGCTTCTCTTGTTGGGTAGCATGGGCTCTAGGTGTGCAGGCTTCAGTAGTTGTGGCTCATGGGCTCTAGAGCACAGGCTCAGTAGTTGTGGCACATGGGCTTAGTTGCTCCGTGGCATGTGGGATCTTCCCAGACCAGGGATCAAACGTGTGTCCCCTGAATTGGCAGACAGATTCTTAACGACTGCACCCAAGAGGGAAGTCCCTATTCTCTGGTTCTATGAAATCAACTTTGTGCCCAGACTCCACATATAGGTGACAGCACACTGTGTTTGTCTTTCTGTACCTGCTTATTTCACTTAGCATAATGTCCTCCAGGTTCATCCATGTTGTTGCATATGGCAGGATTTCCATCTTTTTATGGCTACACAGTATTTCATTATAGTTGTATATATATATATATATATATATATATATATATATATACACACACACACATCACACTTTCTTTCGCCATTCACCAGTTGATGGCCATTTAGATAGTTTCTGTATCTTGGCTACTGTGAATATTGCTGCAATGAACATTGGAATGCAGATATCTCTTTGAGATACTGATTTCATTTCCTTTGGATATATATCCAGAAGTGGGATTGCTGGATCATATGGTCATTCTATTTTTAATTTTTTAGGGAAATTCATATTATTTTCCATAATGGCTATACCAATTTATGTTCTCACCAACAGTATATAAGGGTTCTCTTTTCTCCACATTGTCACTAACAATTTTTATCTCTCTTGTCTTTTTGTTTTTGTTTTGGCCATGCCATGCGGCTTGCAGGATCTCAGTTCCCTGACCAGATTGAATTTGGGCCCTCCGCAGTGAAAGTGCCGAACTGTAACCACTAGACCACCAGGGAACTCCCTCTCTTGTCTTTTGATAATAACTATTTGAAAAGGTATGCAGTGATATCTCAGTATGGTTTTGGTTTAGAGTTTCTAATAATTAGTGATGTTGAGTACCTTCTTATGTACCTATTGACCTCTAGTATGTCTTCAGAAAAATATCTATTCAGGTCCTTGCCCATTTTTAATTAGATTATTTGCTTTTTTTTGCTATTGAGTTGTATGATTTCTTTATATATTTCTGATAATAACCATTTATTAGACACAGAGTTTGCAAATATTTTCTCTCATTTTTTAGGTTACATTTTCTATTTATTGATTGTTTCCTTTTCTGTGCAGAAGCTCTTTAGTTTGATTTAGTCCCACTTATTTATTTTAGTTTTTGTTGCCCATGTTTTTGGAGTTTTATTCAAGAAATCCTTGCCAAGACCAATATGAAGGAGCTTCTTCTCTATGTTTTCTTCTATGAGTTTTATGGTTTCAGGTCTTACAGTTAAGTCTTTAATGCATTTTGAGTTGATTTTTGTGAGTGGTGTAAGATAGGGGTCCAGTTGCATTCTTTTGTAGGTGAATATCCAATTTTCCCAACAACATTTATTGAAGAGATTATCCTTTCCCCATTGCATGTTCTTGGTGCCTTTGTCAAAAATTAACTGACCATATATGCATTGGTTTGTTTCTGGGCTCTGTTCTTTTCCACTGGTCTGTGTGCTTGTCTTTTAGCCTATGCCCTTCTGTTTTGATTACTATAGCTTTGTAATATAGTTTGCAATCAGGAAGTGTGATGCCTCCAGCTCTGTTCATCTTTATCAAGATTGCTTTGGTTGTTTTAGATCTTTTGTGGTTCTATACAAATTTTAGGATAGTTTTTTTCTATTTCTGTGAAAATGCCACTGGAGTTTTGAGAGGAATTGCATTGAATTTGTAGATAGCTTTGGATAGTATAGACTTAAAAAATTAGTTTATTCTATCAATAACATAGACTATCTTTCCATTTATTTGTGTCTTTGTCAATTTCTTTCACCAATCTGTTAACGTTTTTAGTGTACAGGTCTTTCACTTTCTTGTCTAAATTTATTTCTAATTATTTTATTGTTTTTGATGTTATTGCAAATGGGATTGCTTTCTTAATTCTATTTGAGATAGTCCATTATTAGTGTATAGAAGCACACTTTTTTTTTAACATCTTTATTGGAGTATAATTGCTTTACAATGGTGTGTTAGTTTCTGCTTTATAACAAAGTGAATCAGTTTGCCAACAAACACGTGAAAGAATGCTCAACACCATTAATCATTAGAGAAATATAAATCAAAACTACAATGAGATATCATCTCACACCAGTCAGAATGGCCACCATCAAAAAATCTAGAAACAATAAATGCTGGAGAGGGTGTGGAGAAAAGGGAACACTCTTGCACTGTTGGTGGGAATGAAAATTGGTACAGCCACTATGGAGAACAGTATGGAGTTTCCTTAGAAAACTAAAAATAGAACTACCATACGACTCAGCAATCCTACTACTGGGCATACACCCTGAGAAAACCATAATTTAAAAAGAGTCATGTACTACAATGTTCATTGCAGCTCTATTTACAATAGCCAGGACATGGAAGCAACCTAAGTGCCCATCAACAGATGAACGGATAAAGAAGATTTGGCACATATATACAATGGAATATTACTCAGCCATAAAAAGAAACAAAAATGAGTTATTTGTAGTGAGGTGGATGGACTTAGAGTCTGTCATTCAGAGTGAAGTAAGTCAGAAAGAGAAAAAAAAATACTGTAAGCATACTGGTTTTTGTATGTTGAATTTGTATCCAGCAACTTTTCTGATTCATTCATTATTTTGGTAGAGTCTCACAATTTTCTATACATAAGATCATGTCATCTGCACGCATTTATTACTATTATGGAATTGTTGTCTGTGTCTACCTGTAGATCTGTTAATAATTGTTTGATATATTTGAGTTCTTCTATATTGGATGCGTAAAATTTTACATTGGTATATCCTCTTGATGAATTGACCCATTTATCATCATATGATGATCTCTTTGTCTCATGTTACAGCTTTGGAGGTAAAGTTTATTTTGTCTGATATAAGTATAGCCAACTCTGCTCTTCTTTGGTTTCCATTTTCATAGAATATATTTTTCCAACCCTTTACTTTGAGTATGTGTGTGTCCTTAAAGCTTGTGTGAGTCTCTCCTAGGCAGCATATACTTGGGTCTTATTTTTCAGCTACTCTACATCATTTAACTGGAGAATATCAACCACTTACATTTAGGGTAATTATTGACATTTTGTTAATTTCTCTCTTATTGTTTTGTAGTTCCTTTCTTCCTCTCTTGCTATCTTTCTTTTTGAATTGATGTGGGTTTGTTTTTTGTTTTTTTTTTGGTATGGTAGTGGTGTGCTTTGATTATTTTCTCATTATCACTTAGGTATATATTATGTTTTTTCTTTGTGATTACCTTAAGGCTTTCATAATACATCTTATAATTTTAACAATCCTTGTAAAACAACCATTTAACTTAAATTGCATACAAAAGCTCTACACTTCTACTTGTTTCCCCTGATGTTTTATGTTATTAATGCCACAATTTACATCTTTTTATGTTGTGTATCCAATAACAGAATATTGGAGTTATAGTTATTTTTAATACTTTTGTCCTTAAATCTATATCATAGAGTTCCAAGTGATTTACACACCACCATTGCAGTATTGGATTATTTTGAATTTGACTATATGCTTACCTTTACCAGTGAATTTTATACTTTCATATGTTTCCATGTTATTAATAAGCACACTTTTTTTTCAACTTAAATAACTCACTTTTACATTTCTTGTAAGACAGATCTAAGGATGATAATTTTTCTAAGCTTTCGTTTGTCTGGGGAAGTCCTTTCCCTTACTTCATTTCTGAGGGACAACTTTGCTTCATAAAGTATTCTTGGTTGGTAGTTTTTTGTTTTTTGTTTTTTTTCCTTTGAGCACTTTGAATATATCATTCCATTCTCTCCTGCCCTTCAAGGTTTCTGCTGGGAAATCTGCCTATAATCTTATTAGGACTGCCTTGTACGTGATAAGTCTTTTTTCTCTTGCTGCTTTCAGAATTCTGCCTTTGGTTTTTGAGTTTGATTATACTGTATCTTGTTAAAGATCTTTTTGAGTTGAATCTGTTTGGGGATCTTTGAGCTTCTTGTACCTGGATGGTACAAGATTTCCCCAGATTTGAGAGCTTTTCAGCCATTATTTCCTTAAATAGGTTTTCTGTCCTTTTCTCTTCTCACTCTTCTCCTTCTGATACTCCCATAATGTGAGTTTCCTTTCAGTTGATAGTGTCCCATAATTTGTGCAGACTTGCTTCACTCTTATATTTTTATTTATTTTCTCCTCTTATTGAATAATATCAAGAGATCTGTCTTCAAGTTTGCATATTCTTTCTTCTGCTTAGTTGACCCTACTATTGAAGCTCTCTATTTCATTTTCATTTCGTTCATTTTATTCTTCAGCTCCAGAATGTCTGTTTGGTTCATTTTTATGATTCCTATCACTTTGTTGAACTTCTCATTTTATTTATGCATTGCTTTCCTGAGTTAATTGAGTTGTCTATATTCTCTTGACTCTTTCTGAGCTTCTTTAAAATAATTATTTTGGATTATTTTTCAGTTAACTATCACATTTCCATTTCTTTGGGGTCAGTTTGGGAAATTATTGTGTCTCTAGTGGTGTCAATGTTTTCTTGCTTTTTCATGTTTCTAATTGCTTTACATTGATGTCTGTACATTTGAGGGAGCAGTCACCTCTTCCAGCCTTTTCAAACTGGCTTCAGTGGGCAAAGACTTTCACCTGAAGGTGGCTGAAGGGCACTGACTGGGTTATGCACAGTCTCTAGTTCCTGGGGGTGCACAGTGGCATGGTCTCTGTGCATCTCCATCACCTGAGGTCAATGTTGGCAAAGACTGCAGAGATCCTGAAGGTGGCAGTGGTGGCTAAGGCTATTGGGGTCCTCAGAGGCAAAGACTGCTGGGGTTCTCTTGTTCTTTTTTCGGCTTATGGGAGGAAGTTCTAGTTGAGGAGTTCTCTCTTGGCACCAGATTTTGTGTGCTTGCACTCTGAGTGGCATCAGAGCTGGGATCCTGGAATTAGGCACACATAGAAGTACCATAGCCCCTGTGTCCTGGGGCACAGGTGTACTTTCTATGGCAATGGTACTAGTTTTCTGAGGTGCAGGCATGTAGAGATGTCCCATAGAACTGGGTCTCAACTCTCTGGGTCTTGAAACTCTGACTTGGTCCTGGGGGATGGGGATGCAGCAGCGGCAGAGACTCTAGGATGACAGGGTGCAGCAGTGGCTTGGGTCCAGGGGACAAGGTGCAGTAGCATCACACCCTGGGGAAGGTGGGTCAAAGTCAGACTCTGGCCCCAGGGTGATAGTTGTAGAATAGCAGCAGCTTGGTAATGGTGGTGGCAGATCAAAGCTGTGACTTAGAATCCCAGGAGCAAGGCCCAGAGCTGCTATAGTGCATCCCAGTGATGGTAGGTCAAAGCCATGATTTAGAACACATGGGTAAGTTGCAGAACAGCAGCAGCTGGGCCTGATGCTGGTCCATTAAAGCCACATGTTGGGAACACCCAGAGGATGGGGTGCAAAGCAGCAGCAGTGTGGATGGAGCCACAGCCCTGACTTACTACCTGAAGTCAGGGTGTAGAGCAGCAGCAGTGCAACTCTGATTACGGTGGGTCAAAGCCACAACTTAGGACCTGGAGGCAGAGTACAGAGCAGCAGCAGCTCTTGTCCTATAGATTCAAGGCACTACAGTGCCCTGATCCTGGAGGGCTGTGCACAGCAGTGACTGGGACACTTGGGAGCAGGTCTCACTGCAACAACAGCTCGAGCCCCAAGGAGGAGACACAACAGTGGGGACTCTAGGCAGCTCCATCAACTCGGTTTAGTATTGGTGAAGATGTTTGGAGTACTTAGTAGCAAACGTTTCAAACATCCATGGTGTGAGGCTTGTTGGGGTTCTCCTGCTCTTTTTTACCGATGGGTTGAAATCCTTCCAAGGTGGGGCCCTCCTGGTGCCAAACTTCTCTGGACTGGTGGCTGTGGTGACACTGGTAAAATGCTTCCTATGCTTTTCTATGTAGCCACCTTCAGTTTTGTTTTGTTTTGTTTTTTTGTACGCGGGCCTCTCACTACTGCGGCCTCTCCCGTTGCAGAGCACAGGCTCCGGACGCGCAGGCCCAGTGGCCATGGTTCACGGGCCCAGCTGCTCTGCGGCACGTGGGATCTTCCCGGACCAGGCCACGAACCTGTGTCCCCTGCATCGGCAGGCGGACTCTCAACCACTGCACCACCAGGGAAGCCCCACCTTCAGTTTTTTAGCTCCTCAGAGTTTCTACTGATTCTTCATTGTAGTCCAGAGTTTCTAGGGCTATTTTTGTCAGTTTTAATTTTATTTATTGTTTATATAGTTTTTTGTGTGAGAGACAAGTGTTGTGACTTCCTAGCCCTCCATCTTGCAGATGTCATCTCCCTATTTTTATTTAAATTTTTTTATATTTTAATTTTTAACCTTATTTTATTCTTTCTTATTTTATTTTATTTATCAAGTCACTTAACCTCTCTAAGGCACAATTCCTAACGTGAAAAATAAGAACAATTGTACTTACCCCAAAAGCATTACTTTAAAGATAAGTCATGTAAATTAATACTATATCATGGAATTAAATTTTTTTTCTTATTTATATTTGGATATATTTAGAGACCTTACTATACAGTTTGCAAACTGTTGTTTGTCCCTGTTAGGCAATTCTTCAAACATATTTGAATCAATTCTTTGCTTCTCTAACTGTACAGCAATATCCTCTGTATGTTTCTTCAGCTGAAAAATGGGAATGATTTAATTAGACTGCCTCACATGGCACAGTGAGATAGGCACCCCAAATTTATCCCTACAGTTGTTATAAATGAAGTCCAATGTTTCTTGCTCCCCCTCTCGTGCTCCCTTAGCATGGTAAGAAAGGAACAGAGTAAGGGCTCAATGCCTAATCCAGAAAATAAGAACAATTGCATGTACCTCAAAAGCATTATTTTGAGGGTTGTATGAAATAAAGCTTGTAAAGTGCTTGATACATGCTTAATCAATGTTAGTTATCATTATTCAAAGATGCCACTCCATGCTGAAAAGCCCTTTCTTCTTCCTGAGATCAATGCCTCTCCTTTGCTTCAAAACTCTAGTCAAAACCTTTCATCCAGAGACAATGAGAATAGCTTTCAAAGCAATTTGTACACCGACGTATCCTACTAAGCAAAGGAAGTGTCCATTTTTTTAAAATTCCATGTGTAAGGAAATGGGGGTAGAGAGAATTTGTTCATTTCTTGGACCAAGATGGTAGAGGTCTTCAGTGAATATTTTTCAACTGACCAACCAAATATATATATATATATTTTTTTCTTTTTCTTTATTTTATTTTATTTTTTTTTGTGGTACACGGGCCTCTCACTGTTGTGGCCTCTCCCGTTATGGAGCACAGGCTCCGGACGCGCAGGCTCACCGGCCATGGCTCACAGGCCCAGCCACTCCGCAGCAAGTGGGATCTTCCTGGACCGGGGCATGAACCCGTGTCCCCTGAATCGGCAGGCGGACTCTCAACCACTGCACCACCAGGGAAGCCCCCAAATATATTTTTTTTAAGTGGGGAAAGGATCCAAGTGTTTGACAAATGTGGTCCTTTGTGGAAAAGATATGCAAATCCTATAGAAAAACATTAATCAATTTCTTAGTAAAACCTGGAGCCTGAAATGGGTACTGGATTTGAGCAGTTAATTCCTTTATTTAAAAATATTATTGCTACTACATTATTATATGTATAATCCATGCTCATTATTGAAAATATAGAAAACACACATAAGCAGGAAAAAATTCTCAATCATTATTTAAATAAGAGATTACCCTTCTCAAAAATTTGGTATATGGATTTCCAGATGTTCTCAGGTGTGCATGTATGTGTGTGCATGTGTGTATATGCTAAATAAATAAAATGTTTAACAAAAATGAGATATTATTCATTGTTCTTTGTGGTTTTTCACTTATATCTATCTTGAGTATCTGTCCATGATAAAAGTTCTAAGCATCTTAAAAGCTTATTTTTATAAAGTTACTTTTTTCATGCAATGTTTCAGGCTGGAGGAATCCTTTAATAATACCTGCTGGAAACTTCATTTTTGTGTCAGCAGCAATCAGCCAATTTTGCTACTTAACTAGGGGGACACTACAGAACTGATTTTGGTCAAATAAGAAATCTAAGTATTGAGGAGGTATCAGCTTCCCAAGTGTAAGTGGTCTTCTTTCTGCTGCCCTCAGCAGTCCTGAAATATTTTTCAAAAGTAAGCATAAAAAAATAGAATTTGCTTCATCCCTTCAGGGGGTAATGACTCGGTTAAGAAACATCTCTCTCAGCAGTAGATATGTTGGAGGTGCTCATAATAATTTTCTGTTCTGTAATAAAACTTCACTTAGAAATAGCTGGAAGGATTTCCACTTCCATGGGAATGGGGATGGGGAGAAGGCAGAACCTTTGAAATGATAGAACTACTGAGTGACACCCATGTAACTGCCAAAGAGGACATAGGCTCTTATGGAGGACTTACTAACTACCTATACTGACATTTCTTGGGATTCTGGGCCTGCTGGCTGTGATTCCCCAAGGCTTTGCTAGAGAAACATTCCCCAAATCCTGGACTGTCAGTCTTCATATGAGATACTGCATATGTCTTCCCATTCAAAAGAATTCTAGAGAAGACCTGAGGCTTCTGGAAAATGTTTTTAATGTCCACAATCTTAAGTTTGTGGAGCTTTCATGGCTGTTAAACTTCAAAGAGTCTAAATATGTATGATTGCTTCATATCATTTTTGAAGATGCTTCATGTTCTGCCAAATCAGAAAAAAAGTCCCTACTTCTTCCCTGTGGTATGGTTCTGTGCTATTGAAAACAGAGAAAGCCTGAAGAACTGTCCAGTGACAGGCCTTCATTTTATGATTTATGGGTGATTTTAAAATTTGAGGTTCCTAATTTCCATGCCAAAAAGAAAAGTATTCTTTTTCTTCTGTTAGTTTCCCTAAAATCTACAAAATGTTCACACTGCTCTTTTGAGGCCCCTGTACCTCACTATTTTTACATATAGTGTCCCTTTTTCTTTATGAACGCCAGAGTGTTAGAGACTACACAAAGGATTAAGCTGAATATTAGGTCATCTATAACTTATTGAAAAATTTCTCTTATTTCAACTCTTAGACACACCTACCTTTCCTCATCAGTAGTAAGAAAAGGAAGTGGAAAAATAAACCATCATTTTCTGGGTGGTTATTAAGCATCAGACACTGTACTGGAAAATTTGCATATGCTATCCAGATGTCAGCTGATATTATCCTGTGCTTTGAAATTTCCATAATTTTGGCACAAGTCCTCTAATATACATTGTGAGGTCTACTGCTCTCCCTGTAATTTCTTTGAATCCTCAGGGAAATATGGTATCATAATCACATCTGTTTTTGAGTTCCTGCTTCCACTAATCTATTGCATATGTTTTCTAACATCCAGCCAGTTATGGAACTCTGTTCCTATCCCTTGATTTACTCCCAAATTGCTTGTAGAAGCATTGTGTAGCAAAGAGCACACTTGACTTGCAATTTGGAATCAAAGAGAGATTTTCCACTGATGCAAAATGAACAACTTGGAACTTTATTTTGGACATGTCTCTTTTTGCAAGTCTTTTGGCCATACTGCTATAAGGAATTTCTCACCAGTCATCATATTCCACAGGTTCCAGCATGCTTCCATATTGCTCAGCCCTCTCTCCCTCAAGTTTCCCCTTATATCTCCCTGCTACTCTGTTTGCCAAGCTCCTCCAGAGCCACTCTCCCTGAACTTAATTCTCTTATTTTGTTACATAAAACAATGGTTCTCTATCTATTTATTCGTTGTATTAGTATGCTACTGCTGCCATAACAAAATACCACAGCTTGGATGGCTTAGACAAGAGAAACTTATTTTCTCACAGTTCTGGATGCTGGAAGTCCAAGATCAAGGTGCCAACAAGGTTGGTCTCCCTCCTTGGCTTGCAGATGTCACCTTTTCTTTGTGTCTTTACATGGTCTTTTCTCTGTGATCACATTCTCCTGGTATCTCTTCTTCTTCTTATAAGGACACTAGTCCTGTTGTATTAAGGCCCACCCTTATGACCTCATTTCCCTTAATTGTCTCCTTAAATGCCACGTCCCCTAATACAGTCTCATTGGAAGTTAGAGCTTCAACATGAATTTTGTGGGACACAATTCAGTCCATAACACTCATCTTAAGACCTATCATTTTGTATCCAAAGACAAATTAACATAATATGAAAAACATAAGTCCACACATGCTGGGGGCTCACTCTTCAGAAGAACCTACAGATTAGTAGATGATGCTTTGAGATTTCATTCTCTCCATTCACCTCTCCTCTCCTCTTTCTCCTCCTCCCCCTCCCTCCTCTTCCTTATTCTCCTTCTTCTTCTTCCTCTTCCTCTTCCCCTTCCTCTCCTCTTCTCCTTCTCCATCTTCTCTCTCTCTCCCTCTCTCTCTCCAGCCTAGCAATCGATGATGTAGTAGACTAAATAATGGGTACCCCTAAATACCAGGTTCTAATCCCAGGAACTTGTGAATGTTACCTTACTTAGAAAAATATACTTTGCAGATGTGGTTAAATTTATGATTTTGATATGGGGAAATTATCCTGGATTATCTAGGTGGGCCCTAAATGTAATTATATGTATCCACATAAGAAGAAGGCACAATGAGATTTGACACACATAGAGGAAAACGTGATATGAAGATGGAGCAGAGAGAGATTTGAAGATTGAAGTGATATGGCCACAAGCCAAAGAAAACCAACAATTATCAAAAACTGAGTCAAGAAATGGATTCTACTCTAGAGCTTACAGAAGATGTGAGGCCCTGCTGACACCTTGATTTTAGCCCACTGATACTGATTTTGTACTTCTGATCTCTAGAGCTGTGAGAGAATAAATGTATATTGTTTTAAGCCATCAGGTTTGTGGTCATTTGTTACAACAGTCACAGGAAACTAATACAGATGGGAAGAGAATAAAGCCCAATTTTCTTATTGATGGAAATTTATGCCACCACCAACTCCACTCCCCGACCACGCACACCTTAGGAGGCAAGAGAAACTATATTTAGGGTGGGGTTTAAATAATTTTTTCACCTTGATATACATACATTATTTTATTCATTTTTATAAAAATCTTTTGAGGTAAGAATTATGATCCCTCTTTTATTGATAAGGAAATGAGACTTGGAGATCTTATGTAATTTGTCAGAAGGCACACCATTAATAAGTAGTAGAACCAGGATTTAAACTTAGAGGAAGAAAGTTCCAGGTATTAATGTGTAAGGATATATGAGGGTAGCACTATCAAGTAGAAACTGAAGTAAGAACTAAAGTTTAAAGGAAACTCGGCCCTTTATTTAATGGTTTCATTAGATGATTGTAGACATTGCCACTGATACAGAAGACATAATAGTAGTCAATCTTCCAAACTGAAAACTTTCATCAGTTTATACATTATATAAAATATAAGCTTTAAGAATTACTTAGAAATTAGGTTCTCATGGAAACACGCACAGGAGTGAAAGAATTTAATTCCACAACAGTGATTATGACACAGTCTTGGAACTCAAGCAATGCATATTCTAGTGTAGGGTAGTGGGGTGTAGAATTAGCATAAGGATAACTTACTATGATGCAATGTAGCTTATAGGATACAATGTTATAGTCCATATGATAGATTTGGATCACTCCTTTCTGTCCCTCAGGATTCATCTCTGGATATCTTCTGTGGATATAGGTAGGGGTAGGGGTAGGGTTAGAACTATAAGTATGTTCTCTCCTAATATATTTAATGCAGATCATATCTGACACATTAAAATGAATCTTCTTCCTCCAATCCACATATGCATTATATGACAAATTTAAATATTGTAAACATATTTTATGTGAACTATTAATTTTGACTTTATTATACTAAGAGATCTCTGTCCTACTCCCTGCTCTGTAATTGACTGTGAAGGACACCAGGATCAAACTCCTACCCTCAAATCACTCATTTTCTTCACAGACTACAGAAACATATCAGGGACAATCTCATTTCACCTCATCATAAAAGGTGAAATGAGGGGTGGGATTCTTACAGGGGTTCTTGGAGGAAGTTGAATTTGAACTGAATCTTGAATAATAATGTGAACAAGTGAAGAAGGGGGAAGTTATTTTCAAAGGGAATAGTCTGAGAAAAGGCATGTATATGAGGTATTGCTGGGAAAACATAATCTTCCCTGTCTTTAGAAAAAGAGAAGGGGCTTCCCTGGCGGCACAGTGGTTGAAAGTCTGCCTGCCGATGCAGGGGACATGGGTTCGTGCCCCGGTCCAGGAAGATCCCACATGCCGCGGAGCGGCTGGGCCCTTGGGCCATGGCTGCTGAGCCTGAGCGTCTGGAGCCTGTGCTCCGCGGCGGGAGGGGCCACAACAGTGAGGGGCCCGCGTACTGCAAAAAAAAAAAAAACAAAAAAACCCCCAAAAAAACGTCTTTTTATTTTTCTTC
>NW_006796415.1:439775-447064 GCF_000442215.2 Lipotes vexillifer | reverse complement strand
CAAAAAAAAAAAAAAAAAAAAAAAAAAAAAAAGGAGAAGAGAAGGATGGATTAGGGCTGAACTCTGAAGAGGAATGTATGCTTTAGTAAGGGTGACCAATCTAGAGGTCAGTTTAGCTTCATTTCCTTTTTGATAGTGTCACTAGACAGATAAATGATAGTAATCTTATAGATTTAAAAAGTCTGGATTTCAGCAAGACATTTGTTTAGGTCCTGGGATAACCTGATCTGGGTAACAGCATTACCAGGAGGTTAATAACTGGAAGACTTTTTACCAACGAGTGGTGATTAATGGATCAATGTTAAACATAGAGGGAAGTCTCTAGTAGTGTGACACTACTAAAAGACATGCAGATCAGATTTGTAGGTTATACAAGATGTGGAAATAAAGCTGAAATACAGAATGAAAGAATCAGGATCCATAAAGCTCTTTACAGGTAAAAGTTTAATGAGATTAAGTAAAGCATGCTGTATTTTCCTTCATTCATAAATGTTTTCAAACATTTATCTTGAGTACCTACTATATATGAAGCATTAGAATAGGTGGCCGGGATACAAAGATAAAGAAGACATAATTCCTCAAGGAACTCAAAGTCTCACTGGAGGAGGCAGATAAATCAATTTTGTCAGTACAGTGTGATAAGTACTGATAGAGGTAAGCACAGAGTGCTATGGGAAGGCAGAGAAAGGGCATTTAAACAAGAAAAGTATTCATGAGGATGTGATGTTTGAGTTGAATTGTAAAGAAGTTAACCAGAATCTAAAGAAACAAGAATAATATTTTAGGTAGAGTAAGCAAATGGCTTTGAAGCAGTAAGACATATTTCAGGAAGGTCTGAATATGTAAGGTCTGACTCTAAGTAATGTTACTGAAGAGTGATACAGAAATGAAATTGGACCTTGAACTCACTGAAATTGAGTTCAGGATGTATCTACTCGGTGTTACCAGCAACTAGCATAGATCCTGGCTTGGATGCAGAGCAGCCCATTAATGTGGAGCACGTCTTTTTTTTTTTTAATTGTTTTACTGTGTTGTGTTAGTTTCTACTGTATAGCGAATACGTCTTCTCAATGTTGCCCTCTAATGGCTCTGGTTCTCAGTTAGGTAGTCTTACACAGACTTATTGGTCTCCTGCCCAGGTTACATCGTGGGGGTGGATAGTTGCAAAGGTCTTAGGGCTTGATGACTCTAAAAAATGGGCCATTCTCCATTGTATCTGACAGTCTGGATTCCCTCTCTTTCCCTTCACACTCAAGCTTCATGAAATGATAACTGTCTATATTCACAGTCTTGACTCCTCTAACCTCTGCAACTAGCTGGCTGTGGTCATTTGTTTTCCCTCCATAGCAGTGTACCTTGAACGACTCTTTTCTGCTGGCTCTCAAACCTTGTACTCCAATGACCCAATTCCACTAGAACCCTGCTCTGTTAGGGAAATGATAAATAATCTCAAATTAAGGCTTAAATTGGTTATTAGGCCTTCATATCCATGTTAGCAAGCATGTTTTATCAGGGACCAACACTGTTTCAACCCACAGGTCTCTTAGATCTGTGATCCCCAAATCTTGTCTCCTAGTTGCCTATTAGTGTATAACCTGACCTGTGTTCCGATAGTAGCATTGGGACTCCTGATACTAGAATGCAACAAAAAGGATAGTAACATCTAAAGAGAACCAGAAAACTTGTATTTGACATAAGACATAATCACAGTCAGATTTCATATATACACCAATTATTATCAATATCTTTTCTTTCAATAGCAATTATGGGCAAACCTATATGTGTCACTTCCCCCATCTCAGTAAGATTCAGCAACACCATTTCAATAAATCAGTCTACTTCCACTGAATATGATTAATCACAGTGTCATCTTGACCTTTCATAAAACCACAGAATGTGAGACCACCTAGTTCCACTACCTTGTTTTACAGTATGTAGAAACTGAGGCCAGAAAGAGCAATTGGCTTGTGCAGGGCTACACAGCTATTACAATAAGACCTAGAATCACAGTCTCCTGCCTCCAAGTCTTGATATTCTTCTACATTGCCACACTGCTATGGATTATCATCTGAAAACAATTCCTAATGGGATGAATATTTAGCTTCCCACTTTCATTGACTTTCCTCACATATGATCCTCTAAGGAAATTATCTAGCATATTATAGCTGTGTTAGGTTTGATAATATATAAAGTTACATTTGTCTCATTCAGCCGTATAGCCAGCTGAAATCGCTGTAGCAAAAAAAAAAAAAAAGCTCAATCTTTATTGGTCATTTTCATTTGCAATGCTTCTGTTGATCCCACTGCCCTAGGATGAAGTCAGGAATCACTCTAGAAAATCTGCATGCTTATTGTCCAGTGATTACTCAGTGTTATCTAAAAGAAGGGACACTGGGAAGATCAAAACCAACATGTAGATACTGATTTCTGATAGCAAGCCACTGACCAGCAAAATAGTACTAAATAAATCAAGTTGTTCAAGACCAGATACTTCCAGAAGATGGCAGTATAAGGCAGGTCTGAATTCAAAGGGAGTTGAAAATTGTAGAAAACGGGGCTGGGGGCGGGGAAGCAACTTTTCATTTCATAGGAGTGGTTTTAAGATGGGATCATGCCACCAATTAAAACCTGTATACAAACAACAGGCACTGATGTGACAAGTTCATGTAGGTCACCAGTGTGAGATTTACAGGCAATGGCCACAGAGAATTTCAAAGAAAATGCTGAGATTAAATACACCCTGAAAACTTTTTTCTAAATACTTCTAAGTCAGCACTGTGTGTGGTTAATAGTGAGATAACTGACATTTTCAAAGTAAGACTCTAATCATATCATGTGTGGGAAGACTTGCACAGAGTTTATGATATTTACTTTTTATTGATTGACATGTGTCAGGCACTATGTGCTGGTATTTATATACACAAATTATTGCAACTAACCTTCATCCTCTGAAGTAACTACCATTATCCAAATTTTATAGATTAGAATTTTACAGTTTAGAGAGTTTAATAGTTTGCCTAACAGAAAATATTTACATGTGAGATACAAAAATCCCATCTAACATTTTGTTATTTTTCTTTATAATTTTTGACCTCTTCCTTTGGTACTTTTGTCCTTAATTCTTGATTACTTGAAAGTATTTTTACTTAAGAACATGTAACAGAGACAGCATAGGTTTTTGCAGCATTGCCAAGAGAAAGATACCCTCTTCATTCTCAGATGAAAGGAAAAGCAATTCAGAGCTACCCAACTTGCCAATTAACAATGGCATTTTTTTCCTGAGTTTCAGTTATTTGTGGTTTACCTTTCTCTGACCTGGGATCCTGGCTTTTCAAATTGATTAGAGATCTGATTGACAGCTGTAAAAAAGCAAATGCAAACTACGTGTATAAGTATACTGGGTTTGCTTTTTGTCAACACACAGTTGATTGTAAATACAATATTTTTCATATTAACCTGAGCCAAACAATTTGCTCTATTTACTGAACTGAAGTCTGGTCTCTTCCTTACCTTGTGTAGATCCTGGTGAGCAGGATCACTGCATTCAACCATTTTTGCATATAGAAAGCTGAACATATATCTCTTTCATTTAATTTGCCTTTTGTTTTCTTTTTCCTGCTTCTATCGTTTGAAGTGCAAAAGAAAATTATGTCAGGCCTTACTAGAAGTCCTTTGGCTGCCCAGAGACCTCAACGGGTAGCATATTTTTCTGAGAATTATCACAGTGTAAGGTCTGGCACTTAGCCTTTCAAGGACAAATGTTCAATTCTGTCTGTATTCTAAAGCTGATTAGTCTCCAGAGAGCTGACTTACACACCAACTTCGCTGAAGACTGGCATCTAAACCAGAGCATTAGCTCACTATTTTATAATGATAGTTATAATTGTCAAAGGGATCATAATCACTCATTCTCTGATCAGCCCATTCTCTCTCAGTAGCTTAAATGGGAAGTCAAAACATAGTCAGAAGCTTGCTTGTGGATCACAGATATAGAACAAGAGGAGTGAGCTGCATGATTTGACTAGTCAATAACATCAATCCCTGGCTCTTCTGCTTCCTAGTTATGGGTCTTTGGGTGACCTACTTAACTTCTCATTACCTCAATTCCCTCCACTGTAAAATGGGAATAACAATAATGCTTACTACTTCATGGGATTGTTGTTGGGATTAAATTAATTAATAAATGCAAAGTGCTTAGAACAATACCTGGCACATATTAAATTCTCAAAAATGTTAGCTATTATTATTTTTATTATTTAATATGCCACTTGCACAACAGAAATACCCTGAATTCACTCCACTGGACCTCTCTTACTAGTCATTTATGGACTCCTTCTGGTGCATCTCTTTACCTTATCCACTTCCCTGGATTTAACTAGTATCTTTGTGTGAATGATGCCCAAATCTATATCTGCATCCCTGTTAGCTCTTCTGAGTGTCACACATATATTCAGTAGCCACCTGGGCACCATCAACTAGACTGGTGCTTCCCAATTTTTTTAATTGCATGGCACACATAGAAAATGGAAATATTTATAACACATTGGAGTTAATGCATGGGTAGTGCACAGCCTGAGGGTTGTAACCTGACCAGCTGGGGACTCTAGCTGCCCCTGGAAAAACCAAGCCATGCTGAGGGCTGAGGAGATTCATGGTTCCATATATTGTAACCCATTTTGGTCAGACAAAGTTCTGACCTAGATGTCTCACCAAGCACCTCACACTCGACTTGTCCTGCATAAAGTAATTATGTCTTCCTTAAAGCCAGATTCTCTACCCATTATAACCTACTTATCCAGATATTAAAGGCAGAAACTGGAACATTTTCTAGATTTCTCCCTTTTCCCAACTTCTAAAATTTAGTCATTAAATTCTGCTAATTTTTCTGGTCTCTGCCACTCCTCTCCATCCACTATGGCTCTGTTTAACCCCTGATCAACACTGTTGTAATAGCTTCCTAAGCTATTGTCCTGCCCTGCCCCACCCTACCTTCCATCCTTCACAGAATTGCCATGGTGATCTAAAACAAAAATCTCACCTTATCATTCCTCTGCTTAAAATCCTTCAATGACTGCCCATAGTTTAGAACAGTGGTTCTAAAACTTTTCTTCTGAAGTGCCATGCAAGAAAGATGACCTCTCACAAAAACCCTGAAAGGCAGGAAGTTTGGAGGGTGGTGACAAGGACTACAAGTTTGAAAATTCTTTGAAGTCTTGTATTTTATCCTAAACTTGTTCACTGGCAATTTTGAATTGTAAATGATAATATATTTTATTTTAATATAGAAATATTGTTTCAAATTACATACCATCAAGTTTAAATTGATGCCTCGTAATTTTGTCCTCTGCCTTGGCATACTTGTTAACACATCTAGGAAAACCTCAGTGTGAGAAATTGGCAAAGGGTAAAGTCCAAGTTGGCCTCCGGGGCCTTCATGATCTGGCCTCTGCTTGTCTCCATCCTTCCTCTTTTTGCTCCAGTAGCACTGACTCAAGTGAACTTCTATGACCACATCATGCTATTTCTGAACTCTCTGCCAAGAAACCCTCCATCTACTCCTATTCTCACCTCTTCCGTTCAATCACCTGAATTATTCTAACTCTACCTTTAAGATCCAGTGCATGTGTCTCATCTGTCATATCCTTCAAGACTCCTCCCCTGCATGTCCCAGGCTGGATTAGGTACTTTTTCTCTGTACTCCACCAGTGCTGTGGGTTTATATTGGTCATAATATTTAAACCATTGATATTCTCTCTTTCTCTCTCTTTTACCCTTTTTGCACTCCATACTAAAATAAAAGCTCCTCAATAACAGATTCTGTGCATAAATCACCTTCTAGGTGCTCAATGAAAATTTTAAAAATGTAACTGAAATATGAATAATTTAAACTTCCATTGTGGACCAATTCTCTCTTTGAAGAATCCTCTCCTTAGATATGGTAATATCATCACTTTATAACTAAGACTAACTTTAAAACACAGTCATATCTCTCTGCTCCATTAAGTATTTATTTAATACTGTACCTCTTGGAGAAAATATCCTGAATTATTTGGAGACATTTTATGTAGTCTAAAAATATCATCCCCTTTCTGTCATATACTGATTATTTTTTTAAAAATCAAAACCACTTATTCGATTGTCTGGGAAGAAATAGAAAGAAAATAGAAATATCACAAACAACTATGAGAAATACTAAATAAAGATGCATCAGACAGTGGCAGAGGAGAAAAGTAAAACTAGAAATTTAGGATTATCAGACTAAAACTAGTTCTATCAGTGAAGGGACTCATTTCTTATATAGTAGATATTTTGCATTGGTGATCTATCTTGTTTGAATATCATTTCAGAAAGAGATACTTTCTATCATTTCAGAAAGAGATAAACGTCAAACTGTAAGGAGATTTCTATACAAGCAATAGATTTTTGTAATGTATTTGTTCACATGTTATTTTGTTAAGAATGAATTCGCCTAAGCTCCATATATAAATAAAGAATGATGATGGTGATGATATTTATACGTTACGATATCTAAAGCTGTCTGTTTCTTTGTCATTTTAAACTTCTCTCCTGTATTTCTGTTTTATCTCACTTTTTAGATGTTTGACATTTTTGTGCTATAGCACGGCTTAAAACCATAGGATCTCCAGTCTTTTATACCTTTGAAAACTAATATTACTCAAATGCAATTTATATAAAAGATACTTTGAAAACAAATCTTCATTGTGGTCTACAATGGAATATTAATCTGCTAATTTTAGGCTATTTCAAGCTAGAATTTTATCCAGAGAGGCAGGACTTTTTTCCATTGGTAGTGGCATGTTGCAGAATGCCATTAAATTTGTTCTCCTGCCCCAGTCGGCAATAATTGGCAGAAATGGTCCCAGCTCAGCAGTGCTCCTCAGTTTCCAAAGTATGTTACAAGCCACATTTTCAAAGCTGGCTGGCTAAGAAGATTGTTGGCACATTTTTTGAATTGTAAATGTAAATCTGTGCACCTTGTAATTAACATACTCCTGAAACAATAAATTATCTCTGAGATGTGAAAGTGGAAACATTAAGTAAATCAGAGTTATTTTTATTTGTGAAAGCATTTAGAGAGTATTTTGAGGGCCACATTTCAAAGAAATGCCATGTAATTGCAAATACTTATATTGTTTGCAAACCTAGTCCATACTTAGCATACTTCATTATATAGACCTGTTCATGTTTTCAAATGGCACAGATTAACATAATGCCTTTCCAAATTTCCTTAGAGAATGCATAATGAATATCCATGGCCATTCAGCAGG
>NW_006796415.1:342088-439723 GCF_000442215.2 Lipotes vexillifer | reverse complement strand
CATCATTTTCTCTCAAAATACTCTGAATTCTCTGTAAAGGATGAGGGGTGGGTGGGTGGGTGGTGTATCACATGCTCTACAAAGTAGAACTTTTAGCCACTCAGTGGCAGCTGCTATTAACTTCTATATTAAGAATATGTTCAGATGCAAGTTACATAGCAAAACATTGAGGCTTAAGCAAACAATGGCTTATTTTTTTCACATAAAAACAAGTCTAGAGGTATGTCATTGCTGGTGTTGATTTAGATGTTCAACAATGCCATCTGGACCCAAGAAAGTTCTATTTGTTTCTTACCTGCTCTCCTTACTATGTTGATTTTCATCTTCATGTCTGTTGTCCTACTGTCATAAGATGGCTGCTGAAGCTCCAGACATCATGTTTACATTCAAGGCAGAAAGAAGGAGGAAGAGTAAAGGGTCAGTGTCAGTAGACTTCTGCTTAGTGTTGCACTAACAGAACCGAGACATATTGTTACTCTTATCTGCAAATGAGTATAGGAAATTGAGTTTTCGGCTGTCTAGCTTCTATAATGGGAAGCAGCAAGGGAGAAATGGATTGGGGTAGCTAATTAATAAGCTGTTTCCTTTTTTAGGCCTGCTGTGGTAATGTTTCTTGTAACCACCAATGACAGTGCTAATAGTTTCATCAAATAGATTGGTGCCCACTAATGTTTGCACTGAAAGTAGTTTCTTCACCCTGGGATTGAGGAGAAGTCCAACTTAGTGGTCCAGAGGATATTTAGAGTGACAATCCATCATGGTCTTCTAAGCCAGCACTTCCCTCTGATCTTACTTCATTGCCTTGGGTCAACTTAGTATTTTTTAATTGAAGTAGAGTTGATTTACAAAATTGTGTTAGTTTCAGGTGTAAAGCATAGTGATTCAGTATTTTTGCAGATTATATACTCCATTATACGTTATTACAAGATAATGCGTATAATTGCCTGTGCTATAGAGTATATCCTTGTTGCTTATCTATTTTATATATAGTAGTTTGTATCTGTTAATCCTATACCCCTAATTTGTCCCTTCCCCCTTGTTGGCTGTGGGTTTGTCATAAATGACCTTTATTATATTGAGATATATTCTCTCTCTTCCCTTGTTTCTTATCTTGCTTGCTTTTTTCATGTTTAGGTATCAGAATGCTCTGACTTCTTAATTATGCTCTTTTGTGTAATTCCTACAGGTTTTTCCCTTGTGGTTACTGTGATGCTTATATAAAATATCTTAAAATTGTAACACTTTAAGTTGAGAGCAACTTAACTTCAATGCCTAAGCTTTATACTTTTACTTCTCTACAATGTCACATTTTAGGTTATTGTGGTTACAGTTTACATATGTTTTATATTGTGTAACTAGTAACAGATTATTGTAATTATGGTTATTTTTGCTATTTTTTTTAACATTTAAACTGGAGTTGTAAGTGAATACTGCACCACTGTTACCAAATGACAGAATCTAATTGTGACTATGTATTTACAATTGCCATGAGCATTGTCCTACCTTTTTATGTTTTTATGATGTTAATTAGTGTCTTTTTACTTCCACTCAAAGAACTACTGTTAACATTTCTTGTAAGGCAGATCTAGTGGTAATGAACTCCCTCAGCTTTTGTTTGTTTGGGAAAGTCTTTATCCTTCCTTCAGTTCTGATGGACAGCTTTGCTGGGTATAGTATTGTTGTCATTTTTCTTTTTTTTTTTGAATTTTTGAACTTTATTTTATTTATTTTCTTATACAGCAGGTTCTTATTAGTTATCCATTTTATACATATTAGTGTATATATGTCAATCCCAATCTCCCAATTCATCACACCACCACCACCACCCACCACCACTTTCTCACCTTGGTGTCCATTTGTTTGTTCTCTACAGCTGTGTGTCAATTTCTGCCCTACAAACTGGTTCATCAGTACCAGTTTTCTAGGTTCCACATATATGCATTAATATACAATATTGGTTTTTCTCTTTCTGACTTACTTCACTCTGTATGACAGTCTCTAGATCCATCCATGTCTCTACAAATGACCTAATTTCGTTCCTTTTTATGGCTGAGTAATATTCCATTGTATATATGTACCACATCTTCTTTATCCATTCCTCTGTTGATGGACATTTAGGTTGCTTCCATAACCTGGCTATTGTAAATAGTGCTGCAATGAACATTGGAGTGCATGTATTTTTTTGAATTACGGTTTTCTCGGGTTATATGCCCAGTAGTGGGATTGCTGGGTCATATGGTAATTCTATTTTTAGATTTTAAGGAACCTCCATACTGTTCTCCATAGTGGCTGTATCAATTTACATTCCTACCAACAGTGCAAGAGGGTTCCCTTTTCTCCCCACCTTCTCCAGCATTTGTTGTTTGTAGATTTTCTGATGATGCCCATTCCAACTCTGTTAGGTGATACCTCATTGTAGTTTTGATTGGCATTTCTTTAATAATTAGTGATGTTGAGCAGTTTTTCATGTGCTTCTTGGCCATTTGTATGTCTTCTTTGGAGAAATGTCTATTTAGGTGTTCTGCCCATTTTTTGATTGGGTTGTTTGTTTTTTTTAATATTGAGCTGCATGAACTGTTTATATATTTTGGAGATTAATCCTTTGTCGATTGATTGGTTTGCAAATATTTTCTCCCATTCTGACAGTTGTCTTTTTGTCTTGTTTGTAGTTTCCTTTGCTTTGCAAAAGCTTTTAAGTTTCATTAGGTCCCATTTGTTTGTTTTTATTTCCATTTCTCTAGGAGGTGGATCAAATATCTTGTTGTGATTTATGTCAAAGAGTGTTCTTCCTATGTTTTCCTCTAAGAGTTTTATAGTGTCTGGTCTTACATTTAGGTCTCTAATCCATTTTGAGTTTATTTTTGTGTATGGTGTTAGGGAGTGTTCTAATTTCATTGTTTTACATGTAGCTGTCCAGTTTTCCCTGCTCCACTTATTGAAGAGGATGTCTTTTCTCCATTGTATATCCTAGCGTCCTTTGTCATAGATTAGTTGACCATAGGTGTGTGGGTTTATCTCTGTGCTTTCTATTCTGTTCCAATGATCTATATCTCTGTTTTGGGGCCAATACCATATTGTCTTTGATGACTTGATTAGCTTTGTAGTATAGTCTGAAGTCAGGGAGTCTGATTCCTCCAGCTATTTTTTTTTCCCTCAAGACTGCTTTGGTTATTTGGGGTCTTTTGTGTCTCCATACAAATTTTAATATTTTTTGTTCTAGTTCTGAAAAAAAATGGCATTGGTAATTTCATACGGATTGCATTGAATCTGTAGATTGTTTTGGGTAGTATAGTCATTTTCACAATATTGATTCTTCCAATCAAATAACATGGTATATCTCTCCATCTGTTTGTATCATCTTTAATTTCTTTCATCAGTGCCTTATAGTTTTCTGCATACAGGTCTTTTGTCTCCCCAGGTAGGTTTATTCCTAGGTATTTTATTCTTTTTGTTGCAATGGTAAGTGGGAGTGTTTCCTTAATTTCTCTTTCAGATTTTTCATCATTAGTGTATAGGAATGCGAGAGATTTCTGTGCATTAATTTTGCATCCTGAAACTTTACCAAATTCATTGATTAGCTCTAGGAGTTTGCTGGTGGCACGTTTAGGATTCCCTATGTATAGTACCATGTCATCTTCAAATAGTGACAGTTTTACTTCTTTTATTCCAACTTGTATTGCTTTTATTTCTTTTTCTTCTCTGATTGCCATGGCTACGACTTCCCAAACTACGTTGAACAATAGTGGCAAGAGTGGACATCCTTGTCTTTTTCCTGATCTTAGAGGAAATGCTTTCAGTTTTTCACCAATGAGAATGAAGTTTGCTGTGGGTTTGTCGTATATGGCCTTTATTATGTTGAGGTAGGTTCCCTGTATGCCCACTTTCTGGAGAGGTTTTATCATAAACGGGTGTTAAATTTTGTCAAGAGCTTTTTCTGCATCTATTGAGATGATCATATGGCTTTTCTTCTTCAATTTGTTAATACAGTGTATCATATTGATTGACTTGCATACGTTGAAGAATCCTTGCATCTCTGGGATAAATCTCACTTGATCATGGTGTATTATCCTGTTAATGTGTTGTTGGATTCTGTTTGCTAGTATTTTTTTTGAAGATTTTTGCATCTATATTCATCAGTGATATTGTTCTCTAATTTTCTTTTTTTGTAGTATCTTTGTCTGGTTTTGGGATCAGGGTGACGGTGGCCTCATAGAATGAGTTTGGGAGTGTTCCTTCCTCCACAATTTTTTGGAAGAGTTTGAGAAGGATAGGTGTTAGCTCTTCTCTAAATGTTTGATAGAATTCACCCGTGAAGCCATCTGGTCCTGGATTGCTGTTTGTTGGAAGATTTTTAATCACAGTTTCAATTTCATTACTTTTGATTGGTCTGTTCATATTTTCTGTTTCTTCGTGGTTTAGTCTTGGAAGGTTATACCTTTCTAAGAATTTTTCCTTTTCTTCCAGCTTGTCCATTTTATTGGCATAGAGTTGCTTGTAGTAGTCTCTTAGGATGCTTTGTATTTCTGCCCTGTCTCTTGTAACTTCTCCTTTTTCATTTCTAATTTTATTGATTTGAGTACACTCCCTCTTTTTCTTGATGAGTCTGGCTAATGGTTTATCAGTTTTGTTTATCTTCTCAAAGAACCAGCTTTTAGTTTGTTTGATCTTTGCTATTGTTTTCTTTGTTTCTATTTCATTTATTTCTGCTCTATGATTTCTTTCCTTCTGCTAACTTTTTTGTTGTTGTTCTTCTTCTTTCTCTAGTTCCTTTAGGTGTAACATTAGATTGTTTATTTGAGGTTTTTCTTGTTTCTTGAGGTAGGCTTGTATTGCTATAAACTTCCCTCTTAGAACTGCTTTTGCTGCATCCCATAGGTTTTGGATCTTTGTGTTTTTGTTGTCATTTGTCTCTAGGTAATTTTTGATTTTCTCTTTGATTTCTTCAGTGATCTCTTGGCTATTTAGTAACATATTGTTTAGCCTCCATGTGTTTGTATTTTTTACATTTTTTTCCCTGTATTTGATTTCTAATCTCATAACGTGGTGGTCAGAAAAGATGCTTGATATGATTTCAATTTTATTAAATTTACCAAGGCTTGATTTGTGACCCAAGATGTGATCTATCCTGGAGAGTATTCTGTGAGCGCTTGAGAAGAAAGTGTTATCTGCTTTCTATCTATCTGCTCTATTGTGTCATTTAAAGCTTGTGTTTCCTTATTAAATTTCTGTTTGGATGATCTGTCCATTGGTGTATTGAGGTGTTAAAATCCCCCACTGTTATTGTGTTACTGTTGATTTCCTCTTTTAGAGCTATTAGCAGTTGCCTTATGTATTGAGGTGCTCCTACGTTGGGTGTTTATTGTTATATCTTTTTCTTGGATTGATCCCTTGATGATTATGTATTCTCCTTCTTTGTCTCTTGTAACATTCTTTATTTTAAAGTCTATTTTATCTAATATGAATATTGCTACTCAAGCTTTCTTTTGATTTGCATTTTCATGGAATATCTTTTTCTATCCCCTCACTTTAACTCTGTATGTGTTCCTAGGTCTGAAGTGGGTCTCTTTTAGACAACATATATATGGGTCTTGTTTCTGTATCCATTCAGCAAGCCTGTGTCTTTTAGTTGGAGTGTTTAATCCATTCATGTTTAAGGTAATTATAAACATGTATGTTCCTCTTACCATTTTCTTAATTATAATGGGTTTGTTTTTTATGTCCTTTTCTTCTCTTGTGTTTTCCACTTAGAGAAGTTCCTTTAGCATTTGTTGTAGAGCTGGTTTGGTGGTGCTGAATTCTGTTTGCTTTTGTTTGTCTGTAAAGCTTTTGATTTCTCTGTCAAATCTGAATGAGATCCTTGCTGGGTAGAGTAATCTTGATTGCAGTTTCTTCCCTTTCATCACTTTAAATATGTCATGCCACTCCCTTCTGGTTTGTAGAGTTTCTGCCGAGAAATCAGCTGTTAACCTTATTGGAGCTCTCTTGTATGTTATTTGTCCTTTTTCCCTTACTGCTTTCAATAATTTTTCTTTGTCTTTAATTTTTGCCAATTTGATTACTATGTGTCTCAGTGTGTTTCTCCTTGGGTTTATCCTGCCTGAGACTCTCTGTGCTTCTTTGACTTGGGTGGGTATTTCCTTTCCCATATTGGGGAAGTTTTCGACTATAATCTCTTGAAATATTTTCTCATGCTGTTTCTCTCTCTCTTCTCCTCTGGGACCCCTATAATGTGAATGTTGTTGTGTTTAATGTTGTCCCAGAAGTCTCTTAGGCTGTCTTAATTTCTTTTCATTCTTTTTTCTTTATTCTGTTCCACAGCAGTGAATTCCACCATTATGTCTTCCAGGTAACTTATCCATTCTTCTGCCTCAGGTATTCTACTATTGATTCTTTCTAGTGTATTTTTCATTTCAGTTATTGTATTGTTCATCTCTGGTTTTTTTTGTTCTTTAATTCTTCTAGGTGTTTGTTCTTTAATTCTTCTAGGTCTTTGTTAATCATTTCTTGCATCTTCTCGATCTTTGCCCCCATTCTTTTTCCAAGGCCTGGATCATCTTTACTACCATTATTCTTAATTCTTTTTCTGGAAGGTTGCCTAGCTCCACTTGATTTAGTTGTTTTTCTGGGCTTTTATCTTGTTCCTTCATCTGGTACATAGCCCTCTGCCTTTTCCTCTTGTCTATCTTTCTGTGAATGTTGTTTTTGTTCCACAGGCTGCAGTATTGTAGTTCTTCTTGCTTCTGCTGTCTGTCCTCTGGTGCATGAGGCTATCTAAGAGGCTTGTGCAAGTTTCCTGATGGGAGGGACTTGTGGTGCGTAGAGCTGGTTGTTGCTCTGGTGAGCAGAGCTCAGTAAAACTTTAATCTGCTTGTCTGCTGATGGGTTGGGCTGAGTTCCCTCCCTGTTGGTTGTTTGGCCTGAGGTGACCCAACACTGGAGCCTACCTGGGGCTAATGGAAGACTCTGGGAGGGCTCACGCCAAGGAGTACTTCCCAGAACTTCTGCTGCCAGTGTCCTTGTCCCCACGGTGAGCCACAGCCACCCCCTGCCACTGGAGAGAACCTCCAACACCAGCAGGTAGGTCTGGTTCACTCTCCTATGGGGTCACCTCTCCTTCCCCTGCATCCCACTGTGCACACTACTTTGTGTGTGCCCTCCAAGAGTGGAGTCTCCATTTCCCCCAGTCCTGTCAAAGTCCTGCAATCAAATCCTGCTAGCTGTCAAAGTCTGGTTCTCTAGGAATTCTTCCTCCCTTTGCCAGACCCCCAAGTTGGGAAGCCTTATGTGGGGCTCAGAACCTTCACTCCAGTAGGTGGACTTCTGTAGTGTAAGTGTTCTCTGGTTTGTGAGTCACCCACCCAGCAGTTATGGGATGTGATTTTATTGTGATTGCGCCCCTCCTACTGTCTCATTTTGTCTTCTCCTTTGTCTTTCTTTGGATGTGGGATATCATTTATGGTGAGTTCTGGTGTCTTCCTGTCAATGAATGTTCAGCAGTTAGCTGTGATTCCTGTGCTCTTGCAAGAGGGAGTGAGAGAAGGTCCTTCTACTCCGGCGTCTTCTCTTGTCATTTTTTTTTTTTCCTTCAGTATTCTGAATGTGCCATCTCATTCTCTCCTGGTCTGAAATATTTTTATTGAAAAATCTGCTGATAATCTCATGGAGGTTCTCATATATGTAACTTCTCTCTCTTCTCTTGCTGCTTTTAAAATTCCTTCTTTCTCTTTGACTTTTGACAATTTAATTATCAATATAATGTCTCTCAATATAAGCCCTATTCAGGTTCAAACTATTTGGGGTCCTTTGGACCTCATGGATCTGGATGTGCTTTGCTCTTCCCATGTACGAGAAGTTTTCAGCCATTATTGCTTTAAATATACTTTCTGTCTCTTTCTCTTTCTCTTTCTCTTCTCTTGGAATTCCCATTATGCAAATACTGTTCCTTTTCATTGTGTCCCATAAGTCCTGTAGGCTTTCATCACTCTTTTTCATTCTTTTTTCTTTTTGCTCCTCTGAGTGGATAATTTCTAATGTGCTATCTTCCAAGTGAATGATTCTTTCTTCTGCATGGTCAAGTCTGCTTTTGAAATTTGCTACTGAATTCTTCAGTTATTGTATTTTTCAACTCTAGGATTTCTGTTCGGATTTGTTGCAGTTGTTGTTGTTGTTAATTGTTTCTATAGCTTTGCCAAACTTCTCATTTTGTTCTTGCATTGTTTCCCTAATTCTGTTTAGTTGTCTATCTGAGTCTTCTTGTAGTTCATTAAACTTCCTTAAGAGGACTATTCTGAATTCTTTATCTGATAGTCCATAGATCTCCATTTCTTTACATTATTAGAGTTTTATTAGTTGCCTTTTGTTGTGTAATATTTACCTAGTTTTTCATTATCCTTGATTCCTTATGTTGGTATCTTCCCATTTGAGCAATTGGGCTCCTTTTCTGGATTTTATAGGGCTTGCTTTGGCAGAGACACATCATCACCCATCAGTTCAGTTTGGGTTTCTGCGTGTGTCTGCTGATAATGGCCTTGGACAGGTGAGGCCTGATATTTATTTTCTATTTTGGGGTCAGACAACTCTTCAAGCTCTGAGGATGGGGATGGAGAGGTGTGCCATTGGCTGAGAACAGCTGGATAGGACTGCTGGTGTGCTTCCCTAGCCTAGTGAAGCTGTAGGATGGGCTCTGTGGTTTTCTAGATTCTCTTGGTCAGACTTCCTAGATGGATGGGGTATTATATTCAGCAGTAGATGGGATTATGAATTAGTTTTCCTGCTCTGGCCAGGCAGCAGGACAGGAACGAGGCCCTATACAGCTCATTGTTTGGGGACCCGAATCAGCAAGAGTGAACTGAATTCCCTGGTCAGGGGAAGCCACTGGTTTTGTTCTGCAGACAGGGAAAACCATAGGCTGTGCCCTTTTGTTCAAGTACCACTGTATGTAGGACAGTTGGATGGGCTACACAGCTTCATGCATGCTCTGGCTGGGTTCCCTGGTCCAACAGTCTGGAGGCTGTATTCAGCAATGAGTGGGACTATGAATTAGTTTCCCTAAGTGCAGTGGGAGAAGCAACTCTGTGTTTGTAAAGCTTGGTAAGGCTCTCTTTTGGTTTTAACTCAAGCTGACCTATGCCCCAATTTCCCTGATCAAACAGGGCAACTGGATTTTCTCTGTAAACTATCAACTCTGCCTGCCCTTCTCCCAGATCAACCACCACTGGGCCATACAGTTTTCAGGTGTTCTTGCCAACCCTTCTTGTCAGTTGGGACCAGGAGACAAAGCAGGTGGGGCTGTGTCTCAGCTTCTTTGCCTGGGCAGCAAAGGGAGGGGATTGCTCCAAGCAACTCTCAATTTCCCAAACAGAGTCTTTGGTTGGGAGGGGCTAGGAAGTACCCTCAGCCATGGCTATAAATTAATCCTCCTGCCTATTTATAGCAGGGGAATTCTACATGCCCAGTACTGGTTTTGCTCTGAGGGCAATCAGTTCTGCCTACCTGCTTGCCTCTCAGCTTGAGCTTTACTGAGCTGTACAGCTTCCAGGTTTCCACTATCCCCTTGATCACATGTGGCTGGGAGTCACTCTCCATAACAGGTGTGGTTGTGACTCAGCCCCTTGCCTGCGTGTGGGCAAACCAGGCTCCAGGGCTGGCAAAACTCCTTATTTAAGGATCTGAATCAGGCAGATCTGCACTCCACCAAGTTCCCTGGTGAGAGTGCACCACCAACTTGGTTCGGCAGATGAGCAAAGCCACCCACTGATTAGGATTACCACTTGGGCACTGCAGGTATGAACTTGGTCTGCAAAGATCTGTGTACTGGTTAGTGCAAGCCCTTCTCCCTTCTCCATCACCATTAGATTCCTAGCGTTTGAGCCCCACAGATTCCCTTGCAATCCTTATGAGGCAAGATCCAAGTAGGGACTTCCACAAAGTGACTCACAATGCTCAGGGGTGGGGGGCTGGTTGTTTTCCCCTGGATTCTCTTTTCCCACTGGAAGAATCAGAGGCTCAGATGAGACCTCTCCACGTGGTTCTACACTGGCCTGTGGGAGAGGCAGTGCAATAAATGTGTAGCCACATCTTTTATCCTTCTAATGTAGTCTGTCTTGGTCTCTGGTGCACGGGGGTGCTTCAGCCTCACCTCTGTGTTCTAGAATTCGCTCAATGGTGTCTTGTTCTTGAATAGTTGTTAGTTGTTCTTGAGAGGGGAAGCAAAGTCAGGAATGACCTATGCCACCATCTTGGTTACTTCACTTCTCTTAAGTTAGTATGTCTTATTCTGTGAATTCATGTGGAGTCCAAATTATTTCTATTTTCATGATCCATCATTTTTAGGATGCTCTCCTCCTCCACGTAGTCCAAAATGACCCACCCTGCATCTGTATTACATCTAGTACCTCCTTGAAGGAGTAAAAAAGGAGGGCAAGTGGTATCTTTTCTCTTTAAATGGCAATAACTAATTGGAAATAAAACGAGGAAATGTAGTTTTATTCTGGGTATTCATGTGTCCAGATAAAAAATTATAGATTCTATTACTGCAGAAAAAGGGGAGAGTAGATATTGGGGAACCACCAGCAGTCCCTGCTAGACTAATTTCCAGCTGTGGATGATGGATGGCATTCACTCTTACTTCTTAGGCACAGGACTTCAGTGAAAAAGTTGCAAAACCATGATGATTATGTGCTTTGATCTCAACTAGGCTTTTGCTGTTGATTACCAATCCCTTAAAATATCTTTAGTAACTCTCTTGTGGTCTTCTCCATTTTAAGTGTTCCAAGCTTTCTTCAAAGTACTCAACCCCACCCTACTCTTCTTATTCTTTTATTGACTCTTTTTTTTAATTAAAGATTTCCAATATGAAAATTCTCTCAACTTTCTCTATATCCAGCTTTAAAATTACTTTGCATCCCTCTGTTTTGTTCTGTCTTTAATAAAGTATACCTCCCTTTGCCAAAGCCACGCCTCTACTCATGTCCTGATTTCATCCCTACCTGCATTCTCTATGCTTTGTTCCATCAAGGAGTTACTGATTCTCAAATTTGATCTTCAATCTCTATTTCTCTTCTGCTTGCAAATGTTCTTAGGTTTCCATATCTCAAAACACATTTCCTGGACCAAGTAATTCTTTCAAAGCACCATCACCCTCTTTTCTTTTCTTTTGTCAATTTTTGAAAACACATTTCTTGTAATCAATTTCTCTGAACACATTCTGTGTTTGTCATCTCCTTGCCCATCACCCCACATTCACGTGTGGAAATCCTACCTATTCCTCAAAGCCCATCTCAAGTACTACCTTCCTTATCTCTGCAACTAAATACGAATTATTTCTCTTCTGACCTACTGCCCCAATGACCAAGGCAGCTACTATCATTAAGAGTCTTCTATCTGGCAGGGGCTTCATTTTCATATTTCATTTCATCTTTACAACTATGCTGGGAGGCAACTATTATTCTCTCAATAAAATAAATTTTGTTCATGCCACAAAAGTAAAACAATGTGTAAAATATAAGCAACCATAATCCATCACTTAGAGAAAAATCACTATAATATATTGTTGCTTGATTTGTTTTTAGAAAGACATTATGATTTATTTCTTTTTAATTACAAAAATAATATATGATCATTGTAATATGTATAAAAAATAAATATAAAAAATAAGCACCATTCTTTCCCCAACTCCTCTCCATATGCACTCCACTGACATAACCAATGTCCTCAGTCTGGTATGTGCTTTTCCATACCTTTCTCTTACAAACATGGGATCATACTATACACATTACTCTTTAAATTGCATTTTCACTTAATAAAATATCTTGTACATCTATTCAGGTCAAGATATAGAGATATATGCATTCCTTTTACTAGAATCACAAAAATCTGTAGTTTGGATACACCACAATGTATTCCTCTATTGGGTGGTCATTCAGATCACTTCCAATATTTGTACAATTAAAAGTCAGGCTGCCTATAATATCCTGATACATGCATACTTATGTAGTGGTACGTTTTCCCTCTACTACCAATAACAAGTCAATAATTTTTAGGTTGAGTTCCAATCAGAACCTGAATGTGACTTCCCTTGCGATTGAACTAAATTTTTTTTTTTTTTTTGCGGTATGCAGGCCTCTCACTGCTGTGGTCTCTCCCGTTGCGGAGCACAGGCTCCAGACGTGCAGCCTCAGCGGCCATGGCTCACGGGCCCAGCTGCTCCGCGGGAAGTGGGATCCTCCCGGACCGGGGCATGAACCCGTGTCCCCTGCATCGGCAGGCAGACTCCCAACCACTGCGCCACCAGGGAAGCCCTGAACTAAATAAGTTTTAAAATTCATATGGAAGAGTGTCTGGGAATAACCAAAGTTTCCTTATCTGTTAACTGAAGATAATAAGGATAAATCATATTCTGACCTCATAGGAAAATTAAATATTATAATAATGCAGTCACAGTTACTGATCACTTGCTTTCTGACTATAATAAAGAATATGAAACAGCCCCTTCCTCTTAAGAGCTTTCAGGAAATTCATTTTATTTCTTATCTCACCTTGGTTCTTTGCCTGCTTTATCTTCATATCCTTGTCCACCCTGGACTAAAGTATAGCTATTTTAGAAGAATGATACTAGTAAGAAAATGAAAATTTACAGAAGATTTTTACCTAAAATGATAGTAGGGCTCTATATGCAAGAAGAAATAGGATTAATTTATTTGGCATCAAGAGAAAAAGATACAGAAAACATTATATTCAATAAATTTCTGTTGAATTACCTTAATTTGGAATAATAAACTTAGTCAAATGGCAAATTAAGTGCCTACATAATACACAATTGATTTAAATGTTTTTTAAAAAATCTGTTGACATATGGTCACCATATGATCAACTGTTTTTGTATAATATGGCCTGAAAATTTTTTTCTATATTTCTGAACTTATTCAAGCCCTGAAGAATCTCACTTCACAATAATATTGATATGGTATATTCTGTCTGGGTTGCATGAAATCAAGTATTTTTTTACACCAAACATGTGTCCAAATTAAAGATACAATTGATAAATTTTTACAGAAGGCATACATGGCATAAAATGAAGCATTCTTCAATAACCTTTGTTTCCAGAGTAATCAAATACATAAATTTCCTCATGCATGTCATGACATGATCAAAATTTCTACTTTGAAATCAAAAGAAGGATGAATCCGCTAGAAATACCTACAGTTTCATTTATTTACACTAGAGGTTATTTGCGGCAGTCTTAATAGCTATCTTGTAAAGTATGAGAGTTATCTCTTGATCTGTTCAAACTAATACACACATCTGAATATCAATTACAGTGATGGTTCCTAAGGAGACAGCCTTTCCAAAGCTAACTGTCAAATAAAGAATGAACCCTTTCACGCATTTTGGTATGGATTTAAATAGACATATAAAGTGTAGTTTCATGCTGTGGAATGAACATATGTCCCTGCCATTTTCTCGCTACTTAAAATAGTACCCTGTCTTTTGAAAAGACACAGTACAGCAGTAGATAAAATTGAAAGTGAAATCCTTAACTTATCTTTTTTTAACCTGGCTCCTAGTAGGCTACCCTGGGGAGTATCAGAGATATGGATTCCTAATGCTGAAAATAGAGGTGATTCATCCTGAGAAGCTTAAATCTCACTGGTATATTATTTGTGTGCTGCCAAGGCATTCATTGAGGAAGCCAAAATGTTGCACTTTTCAGGATTACTCTCATTTTCAGGGCTGGAAATGGAGAGGCCTAATTTTTCTTGGTTAACAAAGGATCGTTTTATTCCCTGCTACAATGACATAGTAAAGAAAAAATGAATTACTTTTGATCCCCCTGGGGTGTGCCAACATTGAAGTTTATAAATCCTTGCCATCAAACTGCATGAGGCTAATGGGTACACTCTAAACCCTGGAGGTACTTATGCCAGTGTCTCTCCAATCCACACTACTAGAATCTAGAATGCTTTCTAGGCCTCCAAACCTATCCAAAACCATTAGAACCCTGAACGATTTGAGACTTGGGGATCTACTCTAACAAAGCCCTTTAGAAACCAGCCAGACATCATGAATAAATGCCAAAATAATTGATCAAATTTCTTCCAGAGACTTGAAACCTCAGCACTCTCATCTTACAATGAACTACATGATCTTTATGATCCCTTCCAGTGTTAAAGACATCATAACTATATGACCTGACATTTATAATAACTATATTATTCTATAATAATTATATAACGCACTCAAAATTTCTAAACATAGGTACATCAAAACACAAGGCCGGGGCTTCCCTGGTGCCACAGTGGTTGAGAGTTCGCCTGCTGATGCAGGGGACATGGGTTCGTGCCCCAGTCTGGGAAGATCACACGTGCCGCGGAGCGGCTGGGCCCATGAGCCATGGCCACTGAGCCTGTGCGTCCGGAGCCTGTGCTGGGAGAGAGAGGTCACAACAGTGAGAATCCTGCATACCGCAAAAAACCAACAACAACAACAAAAAAAAACAAGGCCCGGGGGAGAGTTCCAAGACGGCGGAAGAGTAAGGTGCGGAGATCACCTTTTCCCCACAGATACATCAGAAATACATCTACACGTGAAACAACTCCTACAGAACACCTAATAAACGCTGGCATAAGACCTCAGACCTCCCAAAAGGCAAGAAACTCCCCACAAACCTGGGTAGGGAAAAAGAAAAAAGAAAAAACAGAGACAAAAGACTAGGAATGGGACCTGCACCAGTGGGAGGGAGTTGTGAAGGAGGATAGGTTTCCTCACACTAGGAAGCCCCTTCGCGGGCGGAGACTGTGGGTGGCGAAGGGGGGAAGCTTCGGAGCTGCAGAGGGAGCGCAGCAACAGGGGTGCGGAGGGCAAATCAGAGAGATTCCCGCACAGAGGATCCGTGCTGACCAGCACTCACCAGCCTGAGAGTCTTGTCTGCTCACCTGCTGGGGCGGGCATGGGTTGGGAGCTGAGGCTCGGGCTTCGGTCGCATTCCAGAGAGAGGACTGGGGTTGGCAGTGTGAACACAACCTGAAGAGGTTAGTGCACCACGGCTAGCCGGGAGGGCGTCCGGGAAAAAGTGTGGAACTACTGAAGAGACAAGAGACATTTTCTTGCCTCTTTGTTTCCTGGAGCACGAGGAGAGGGGATTAAGAGTGCTGCTTAAAGGAGCTCCAGAGACGGGCTTGAGCCGCAGCTATCAGCGTGGACCCCAGAGATGGGCATGAAATGCTGAGGCTGCTTCTGCCACCACCAAGAAGCCTGTGTACAAGCACAGGTCACTATCCACACCTCCCCTCCCGGGAGCCTGTGCAGCCCGCCGCTGCCAGGGTCCCATGATACAGGAACAACGTCCCCGGGAGAATGCACGGCATGACTCAGGCTGGTACAATGTTGCGCTGGCCTCGGCCGCCGCAGGCTCGCCCCACATTCATACACCTCCCTCCCCCCAGGCTGACTGAGTCAGAGCCCCCGAATCAGCTACTCCATTAACCCCGTCCTGTCTGAGCGAAGAACAGACACCCTCTGGCGACCTACACGCAGAGGTGGGGCCAAAACCAAAGCTGAGCCCCGGGAACTGTGTGAACAAAGAAGAGAAAGGGAAATTTCTCCCAGCAGCCTCAGAAGCAGCGGATTAAATCTCCACAGTCAGTTTGATGTACCCTGAATCTGTGCAATACATGAATAGACAACGAATTATCCCAAACTGAGGAGGTGGACTTTGGGAGCAAAGATATATTATTTTTCCCCCTTTTTCTCTTTTTGTGAGTATGTATGTGTACGCTTCTGTGTGTGATTTTGTCTATATAGCTTTGATTTCACCATTTGTCCTAGGGGTCTGTCAGTCTGTTTTTTGTTTTTGTTTTTGGTATTTTTTGCTTAAAAATTTTTTTCTTAACAAGTATTTTTTATTTTAATAACTTTATTTTATTTTATCCACTTTCTTTCTTTCTTTCTTTTTAATTTCTATTTTTTCTCCCTTTTATTCTGAGCCATGTGGATGAAAGGTCCTTGGTGCTACAGCCAGACATCAGTGTTGTGCCTCTGAGGTGGGAGAGCCAACTACAGGACACTGATCCACAAGGGACCTCCGAGCTCCACGTAATATCAAATGTCAAAAATCTTGCAGAGATCTCCATCTCAATGCCAAGACCCAGCTCCAATCAATAACCAGCAAGCTACAGTGTTGGACACCCTATGCCAAGCAATTAGCAAGACAGGAACACAGCCCCATCCATTAGCAGAGAGGCTGCGTAAAATCATAATAAGGCCACAGACACCCCAAAACACACCACCAGACATGGACCAGCCCACCAGAAAGACAAGATCCAGCCTTATCCATCAGAACACAGGCACTAGTCCCCTCCACCAGGAAGCCTACACAACCCACTGAACCAACCTTAGTCACTGGGACACACACCAAAAAATAAAACGGGAACTATGACCCTGCAGCCTGCGAACAGGAGACCCCAAACACAGTAAGTTAAACCAAATGAGAAGACAGAAAAACACTCAGCAGATGAAAGAGCAAGGTAAAAACTCACCAGACCAAATAAATGAAGAGGAAATAGGTAGTCTATTTGAAAAAGAATTCAGAAAAACAATAGGAAAGATGATACAAAATCCTGGAAATAGAATAGACAAAATACAAGAAACAATTAACAAGCAACTGGAAGAATGAAAGAGCAAACAAACAATGATGAACAACACAATAAATGAAATTAAAAATTCTCTAGAAGGGATCAATAGCAGAATAAGTAAGGCAGAAGAATGGATAAGTAACCTGGAAGATAAAATAGTAGAAATTGCTACTGCAGAGCAGAGTAAAGAAAAAAGAATGAAAAGAACTGAGGACAGTCTCAGAGACCTCTGGGACAATATTAAATGCACCAACATTCGAATTACAGGGGTCCCAGAAGAAGAAGAGAAAAAGAAAGGGAATGAGAAAGTATTTAAAGAGATTACAGTTGAAAATTTCCCTAATATGGGAAAGGAAATAGTTAATCAAGTCCAGGAAGCACAGAGTCTCATACAGGATAAATCCAAGGAGAAACACGCCAAGACACATATTAATCAAACTATCAAAAATTAAATAAAAAGAAAACATATTAAAAGCAGCAAAGGGAAAACAACAAATAACACAAAAGGGAATCCCGATAAAGTTAACAGCTGAACTTTAAGAAGAAACTCTGCAAGCCAGAAAGGAGTGGCAGGACATATTTAAAGTGATGAAGGAGAAAAACCTGCAACCAAGATTATTGTACCCAGCAAGGATCTCATTCAGATTTGATGGAGAAATTAAAACCTTTACAGACAAGCAAAAGCTGAAAGAGTTCAGCACCACCAAACCAGCTTTACAACAAAGGCTAAAGGAACTTCTCTAGGTAAGAAACACAAGAGAAGGAAAAGACCTACAATAACAAACCCAAAACAATAAAGAAAATGGGAATAGGAACATTCATATTGATAATTACCTTACATGTAAATGGATTAAATTCTCCCACCAAAAGACACAGATTGGCTGAATGGATACAAAAACGAGACCCATATATATGCTGTCTACAAGAGACCCACTTCAGACCTGGGGACACATACAGCCTGAAAGTGAGGGGATGGAAAAAGATATTCCATGCAAATGGAAATCAAAAGAAAGCTGGAGTAGCAATTCTCATATCACACAAAATAGACTTTAAAATAAAGACTATTACAATAGACAAAGAAGGACACTACAGAATGATCAAGGGATCGATTCAAGTAGAAGATATAACAATTGTAAATATTTATGCACCCAACATAGGAGCACATCAATACATAAGGCAAAAACTAACAGCCATAAAAGAGGTAATTGACAGTAACACAATCATAGTAGGGGACTTTAACACCCCACTTTCACCAATGGACAGCTCATCGTAAATGAAAATAAATAAGGAAACACAAGCTTTAAATGATACATTAAACAAGATGGGCTTAATTGATATTTATAGGACATTCCATCCAAAAACAACAGAGTACACATTCTTCTCAAGTGCTCATGGAGCACTCTCCAGGATAGATCATATCTTGTGTCACAAGTCAAGCATTGGCAAATTTAAGAAAATTGAAATCATATCAAGTATCTTTTCCAACCACAATGCTATGAGACTAGATATCAATTAGAGTAAAACATCTGTAAAAAATACAAACACATGGAGGCTAAACAATATAATACTTAATAACCAAAAAATCACTGAAGAAATCAAAGAGGAAGTCAAAAAATACCTAGAGACAAATGACAATGGGGACACGAGGAGCAAAAGCTATGGGATGCAGCAAAAGCAGTTCTAAGAGGGAAGTTTATAGCAATACATTCCTATCTTAAGAAACAGGAAACATCTCACATAAAGAACCTAAACTTGCACCTAAAGTAATTAGAGAAAGAAGAACAAAAAAACCCAAATTTAGCAGAAGGAAAGAAATCATAAAGATCAGAAATAAATGAAGGAAATGATAGCAAAGATCAATAAAACTAAAAGCTGGTTCGTTCAGAAGATAAACAAAATTGATAAACCATTAGCCAGACTCATCAAGAAGAAAAGGGAGAAGACTCATTTCAGTAGAATTAGAAATGAAAACGGAGAAGTAACAACTGACACTGCAGAAATACAAAGGATCATGAGAGAGTACTACAAGCAACTCTGTGCCAATAAAAAGGGCAACCTGGAAGAAATGGACAAATTCTTAGAAATACACAACCTGCCGAGACTGAACCAGGAAGAAATAGAAAATATGAACAAACCAATCACAAGCACTCAAATTCAAATGGTGATTAAAAATCGTCCAACAAACCAAATCCCAGTACCACATGGCTTCACAGGGGAATTCTATCAAACATTTAGAGAAGAACTAACACCTATCCTTCTCAAACTCTTCCAAAATATAGCAGAGGGAGGAACACTCCCAAACTCATTCTACAAGGCCACCATCACCCTAATACCAAAACCAGACAAAGATATCACAAAGAAAGAAAACTACAGGGCAATATCACTGATGATCATAGATGCAAAAATCCTTAACAAACTACTAGCAAACAGAATCCAACAGCACATTAAAAGTATCATACACCATGATCAAGTGGGGTTTATTCCAGGAATGCAAGGATTCTTCCATATACGCAAATCAATCAATGTGATACACCATGTTAACAATTTTAAGGAGAAAACCATATGATCATCTCAATCGATGCAGAAAAAGCTTTCTACAAAGTTCAACACCCATTTATGATAAAATCCCTGCAGAAAGTAGGCTTAGAGGGAACTTTCCTCAACATAATAAAGGCCATATATGACAAACCAACAGCCAACCTCAGCCTCAATGGTGAAAAATGGAAACTATTTCCATTAAGATCAGGAACAAGACAAGGTTGCCCACTCCCACCACTATTATTCAACATAGTTTTGGAAGTTCTAGCCACAGCAATCAGAGAAGAAAAAAACATAAAAGGAATCCAAATTGGAAAAGAAGAAGTAAAGCTGTCACTGTTTGCAGATGACATGATACTATACATAGAGAATCCTAAAGATGATACCAGAAAACTACTAGAGCTAATCAATGAAATTGGTAAAGTAGCAGGATACAAGACTAATACACAGAAATCTCTGGCATTCTTATACACTAATGGTGAAAAATCTGAAAGAGAAATTAAGAAAACACTCCCATTTACCACTGCAACAAAAAGAATAAGATATCTAGGAATATACCTACCTAAGGAGACAAAAGACCTGTATGCAGAAAATTATAAGACACTGATGAAAGAAATTAAAGATGATACAAACAGATGGAGAGATATACCATGCTCTTGGATTGGAAGAATCAACATTGTGAAAATGACTCTACTACCAAAAGCAATCTACAGATTTAATGAAATCCCTATCAAAATACCACTGGCAGTTTTCACAGAAGTAGAACAAAAAAAATTCACAATTTGTATGGAATCATGTAAGACCCCGAATAGCCAAAGCAATCTTGAGAATGAAAAATGGAGCTGGAGGATTGAGGCTCCTGGACTTTAGACTATACTACAAAGCTACAGTAATCAAGACAGTATTGTACTGGCACAAAAAACAGAAATATAGATCAGTGCAACAGGATAGAAAGCCCAGATATAAACCCACACAGATACGGTCACCTTATCTTTGATCAAGGTGGCAAGAATATACAGTGCAGAAAAGACATCCTCTTCAATAAGTGGTGCTGGGAAAACTAGACAGGTCCATGTTAAAGTATGAAAGTAGAACACTCCCTAACACCATACACAAAAATAAACTCAAAATGGATTAAGGACCTAAATGTAAGCCCAGACACTATCAAACTCTTAGAGGAAAACATAGACAGAACACTCTATGACATAAATCACAGCAAGATCCTTCTTGACCCACCTCCTAGAGAAATGGAAATAAAAACAAAACAAAACAAAGAAAAATAAATGGGACCTAATGAAACATAAAAGCTTTTGCACAGCAAAGGAAACCATAAACAAGACCAAAAGACAAGCCTCAGAATGGGAGAAAATATTTGCAAATGAAACAACTGACAAAGGATTAATCTCCAAAATTTACAAGCAGCTCATGCAGCTCAATATCAAAAAAACATAGAAGCCAATCCAAAAATGGGCAGAAGACCTACATAGACATTTCTCTAAAGAAGGTATACAGATTTCCAACAAACACATGAAAGAATGCTCAACATCATTAATCATTAGAGAAACGCAAATCAAAACTACAACGAGATGTCATCTCACACCGATCAGAATGGGCATCATCATAAAATCTAGAAACAATAAATGCTGGAGAGGGTGTGGAGAAAAGTGATCCCTATTGCACTGTTGGTTGGAATGTAAATTGTTACAACCACTATGGAGGTTCCTTAATAAAACTGAAAATAGAACTACCATACGAACCAGTATGCCCACTACTGGGCATGCACCCTGAGAAAACCAGAATTCAAAATGTGTCATGTATGAAAATGTTCATTGCAGCCCTATTTACAATAGCCAGGACATGGAAGCAACCTAACTGTTCATCATCAGATGAATGGATAAAGAAGACGTAGCACATATATACAATGAAATATTACTCAGCAATAAAAAGAAATGAAATTGAGTTATTTGTAGTGAGGTGGATGGACCTAGAGTCTGTCATACAGAGTGAAGTCAGAAAGAGAAAAACAAATACTGTGTGCTAACACATATATATGGAATCTAAGATAAAAAAAGGTCTTGAAGAAACTAGGGGCAAGACGGGAATAAAGACATAGACCTACTAGAGAGTGGACTTGAAGATATGGGGAGGGGGAAGGGTAAGCTGAGATGAAGTGAGAGAGTTGTATGGACATATATACACTACCAAATATAAAATAGATAGCTTGTGGGAAGCAGCCCCATAGCACAGGGAGATCAACTCGGTGGTTTGTGACCACCTAGCCATGTGGGATAGGGAGCGTGGCAAGGAGGGAGACGTAAGAGGGAAGAGATATGGGAACATATGTATATGTATAACTGATTCACTTTGTTATAAAGCAGAAACTAGCACCCCATTGTACAGCATTTATACTACAATAAATATTTTAAAAAAGAAAAGAAACAAACAAAAAAAAAGTGCAAGGCCTCCTTTGAGACAATTACTAAGCTTTCCAGGAGACTTTCTTCATCACATCATGCCGGCCACTGCTAGAATTCTTCACCAGCCATAATGACAAACAGCCTAAATGAATTTATTGATTTAGTCATCAAAGCATACATATATATATGTACATATATATATATATATATATATATATATATAGACAAATATATACATAAAAGCATACATATATATATATATATATATATATATATATATATATATATATATATAGACACTGCAAATTAATTGAATCTTAGCAGCGAAAAATAGAGATCTGAACAATCATATCATCATCTATATTTCTTACTTGAAAACAATCATCCTAAAAGGTTTAACCTCTCTCATCTACTTGACTAGGTATAGAATATCTAGACAGCTCCTTTTATATATTTCTCAGGCCTTTGAATTATGAAAGATTTGAAAAGGAAAGACCTTACATAGGAGAGAGATAAGATTTCTTATGTAAGTGTAATATGGTTCCTTTAGTGTTTTTGATACCGAGGTGCAGAAAAGTCTTTAATTACCTTCAGTAACAATATGTTGATGACACTGCACTAAACCTTGATTATAAAGCAGTGAACATAACACATTTGTTTGGTGATATGTAGAAGTAATACATCCATTATAGTGGCATAAAGCACTAGTGAATTATTACATTAGTTAATGTGAGCTTAAATAAATTAGAATTTATTTATTGGGGTATAATCTTGCCATTGAATCTGGAATAATTTTATGCCATAGTTGATTACTTGTATGGAGTAGAATATCATTGTCATTATGAAACAGATGTGTATATGACTGCGTTAATACCTTTGATCAACATTGTTCTTATTAAGGGGATTTGTGTAATATACTGTTTGGGAGCTAATCCTAAACACACAAAAAAAGACAAGATCATTTAATGTACATGAGAAAATGTACATATAAATATACAGATATTACTCTGGCTTAATTTTCTTCACCTTGTCACTATGTTAGTTTTCTATTGCTCATGCAACAAATTGCCACAAACAATGACTTAAACCAAGACAAACTAATCATCGTACATTTCTGTAGATTTGTCTGAAATGGGTCTCACTGCTAAGATCAAGGTATTGGCAGGGTTGCCTTCCCATCTGGAGACTCTAGAAATTACTCCATGTAATTGCCTTTTACAGCTTATAAAGGCCACTGCATTCCTACACTGGTGGCCCCTTCCTCTATCTTCCAAGTAAAATATAATAACTGAGTATTTCTCACATCCTCACATTACTCTGACCTCTCTCCTGCCACCCCCTTTGACTTTTAAGGATGTTTGTGATTACAATGGACCTGCCCAGATAGTCCAGAGTAATCTCCCTATTTTAAAGTCAACTGGGGGGAGACCTTCAAGATGGTGAGGAGTAGGATGTGGAGATCATCTTCCTCCCCACAAATACATCAGAAATACATCTACATGTGGAACAACTCCAACAGAACACCTACTGAATGCTGACAGAAGACCTCAGACCTCCCAAAAGGCAAGAAACTCTCCAGGTACATGGGTAGGGGAAAAGAAAAAAGAAGAAACAGAGACAAAAGAATAGGGACAGGACCTGCACCTTGGGGAGGGAGCTGTGAAGGAGGAAAGGTTTCCACACACTAGGAAGCCCCTTCGCGGGTGGAGACTGCAGGTGGCGGAGGGGGGAAGCTTCAGAGCCGCGGAGGAGAGCACAGCAACAGGGGTGTGGAGGGCAAAGTGGAGAGATTCTCGCACAAAGGATCGGTGCCGACCAGCACTCACCAACCGGAGAGACTTGTCTGCTCACCCGCCAGGGTGGGCAGGGGCTGGGAGCTGAGGCTTGGCTTCGGTCGGATCACAGGGAGAGGACCGGGGTTGGAGGCATGAACACAGCCTGAAGGGGGCTAGCGAGCTACACTTAGCTGGGAGGGAGTCCGGGAAAAAGACTGGACCTGCCTAAGAGGCAAGAGACCATTGTTTCAGGGAGTGCGAGGAGAGGGGATTCAGAGCTCCACCTAAACGAGCTCCAGAGATGGCTGTGAGACGCGGCTATCAGCACGGACACCAGAGACGGGCATGAAACGCAAAGGCTGCTGATGCTACCACCAAGAAGCCGGTGTGAAAGTACACGCCACTCTCCATATCTCCCCTCCTGGGAGCCTGTGCAGCCTGCCACTGCCAGGGTCCTGTGATTCAGGGACAATTTCCCCAGGAGAATACACGGCACCTCAGGCTGGTGCAATATCATGCTGGCCTCTGCCACCACAGGCTCACCCCGCATTCCATACCCCTCCCTCCGCCTGGACTGAGTGAGACAGAGCCCCCTAATCAGCTGCTACTTTAACCCCATCCTGTCTGAGTAAACAACAGACATCCTCAAGCAACCTATATGCAGACGCCAGGCCAAATCCAAAGCTGAACCCTAGGAGCTGTGCAAACAAAGAAGAGAAAGGGAAATTTCTCCCTGCAGCCACAGGAACAGCAGATTAAATCTCCACAATTAACCTGATGTGCCCTGCATTTGTAGAATTCCTGAATAGACAATGAATCATCCCAAATTGAGGGGGTGGACTTCGGGAGCAACTGTAGACTTAGGGTTTGCTTTCTGCAAACAATTGTTTCTGGTTTTATGTTTATCATAGTTTAGTATTTAGAGTTTATTATCATTGGTAGATTTGTTTATTGATTTGGTTGCTCTCTTCCTTTTTTTTATATACAGACATATATATATATATTTTCCTTTTACTCCTTTTAGGAGTATGTATGTGTATGCTTTCTTGTGTGAAATAGCTTTGCTTTTTGTCTGTATAGCTTTGCTTTTACCATTTGTCCTAGGGTTCTGTCTGTCCTTTACTTATTTATTTAATTTTTAGTATAGATTTTAACCCTTATTATCATTGTTGGATGTGTTCTTTGGTTTGGTTGCTCTCTTCTTTCTTTTTTTAATTACTTTTTAATATTTTTATTTTTAATAATTTTATTTTTTTTATTTTAATAACTTTATTTTATTTTATTTTTTCTTTCTTTCTTTCTTTTTTTCTCCCTTTTCTTTTGAGCCATGTGGTTGACAAGGTCTTGGTGCTACGGCCTAGTGTCAAGGCTATGCATCTGAGGTGGGAGAGCTGAGTACAGAGCACTGGTTCACCAAAGACCTCCCACTTCCAGGTAATATCAAATGGCCAAAGCTCTCCCAGAGATCTCCATCTCAATGCTAAGATGCAGCTCCAGTCAACGACCAGCAAGCTACAGTGATAGACACCCTATGCCAAACAACGAGCAAGACAGGAACACAATCCCGCCCATTAGCAGAGAGGCTGTTTAAAATAGTAATAAGGCCACAGACACCCCAAAACACAACACCATACATGGTCCTGCATACCAGAAAGGCAAAATCCACCCTCAACCACTAGAACACAGGCACCAGTTCCCTCCACCTGGAAGCCTACTCAACATATTAAACCAACTGTAGCCACTGGGGGAAGACACCAAAAACAAAGGGAATTATGAACCTGCAGCCTGAAAAAAGGAGACCCCAAACACAGTAAATTAAGCAAAATGAGGACATAGAAACACACAGCAGATGAAGGAGCAAGGCAAAACCCCAGCAGACCTAACAAATGAAGAGGCTATAGGCAGTCTACCTGAAAAAGAATTCAGAGTAATGATAGTAAAGATAATCCAAAATCTTGGAAATACAATGGAGAAAATATAAGAAATGTTTAACAAGGACCTAGAAGAACTAAAGAGCAAGCAAACAATGATGAACAACACAATAAATTAAATTAAAAATTCTCTAGAAGGAATCAATAGCAGAATAACTCACACAGAAGAATGGATAAGTGACCTGGAAGATAAAAGAGTGGAAATAACTACCAAAGAGCAGAATAAAGAAAAAAGAATGAAAAGAATTGAGGACAGTATCAGAGACCTCTGGTACAACATTAAATGCATCAACGTGAGAATTATAGGGATCCCAGAAGAGGAAGAGAAAAAGAAAGGAACTGAGAAAATATTTGAAGAGATTATAGTTGAAAACTTCCCTAATATGGAAAATGAAATAGTCAATCAAGTCCAGGAAGCACAGAGAGTCCCATACAGGATAAGTCCAAGGAGACACATGCCAAGGCACATATTAATCAAACTATCAAAAATTAAATAAAAAGAAAAAAACATTAAAAGAAGCAAGGGAAAAACAACAAATAACATACAAGAGAATCTCCATAAGGTTAACAGCTGATCTTTCAGGGGAAACGCTGCAAGCCAGAAGGGAGAGGCAAAACATATTAAAAGTGATGAAAGGGAAAACCTACAACCAAGATTTCTCTACCCAGCAAGGATCTCATTCAGATTCGACAGAGAAATTAAAACCTTTAAAGAGAAGCAAAAGCTAAGAGAATTCAGCACCATGAAACCAGCTTTACAACAAATGCTAAAGGAACTTCTCTAGGCAGGAAACACAAGAGAAGGAAAAGACCTACAATAACAAACCCAAAACAATTAAGAAAATGGTAATAGGAACATACATATCGATAAATACCATAAATGTAAATGGATTAAATGCTCCAACCAATAGATATAGACTGGCTGAATGGATACAAAAACAAGTCCTGCATATATGCTGTGTACAAGAGACCCACTTCAGACCTGGGGACACATACACTGAAAGTGAGGGGATAGAAAAAGATATTCCATGCAAATGGAAATCAAAAGAAAGCTGGAGTAGCAATTCTCATATCACACAAAATAGACTTTAAAATAAAGACTATTACAACAGACAAAGAAAGACACTACAGAATGAACAATGGGTCAAGCCAAGAAGAAGATAAAAGAGTTGTAAATATTTATACACCCAACATAGGAGCACCTCAATACATAAGGCAAGTGCTAACATCCATAAAAGGGAGATCGACAGTAACACAATCAGAGTAGGGAACTTTAACACCCCACTTTCACCAATGGACAGATCATCCCAAATGAAAATAAATATGGAAACACATGCTTTAAATGATACATTAAACAAGACGGACTTAATTGATATTTATAGGGCATTCCATCCAAAAACGACAGAATACACATTCTTCTCAAGTGCTCTTGGAACATTCTCCAGGATAGATCATATCTTGGGTCACAAATCAAGCCTTGGTAAATTTAAGAAAATTGAAATCATATCAAGTATCTTTTCCAACCACAACACTATGAGACTAGATATCAATTACAGGAAAAGATCTGTAAAAAATACACACACATGGAGGGTAAACAGTACACTACTTAGTAACGAAGTGATCACTGAAGAAATCAAAGAGGAAATCAAAAAATACCTAGAAACAAATGACAATGAGACACGATGAACCAAAACCTACAGGATGCAGCAAAAGCAGTACAAAGAGGGAAGTTTATAGTAATAAAATCCTACCTTAAGAAACAGGAAACACCTCAAATAAACAACCTAACATTGCACCTAAAGAAATTAGAGAAAGAAGAATTAAAAAAAAACCCAAAGTTAGCAGAAGGAAAGAAATCATAAAGATGAGATCAGAAATAAATGAAAAGGAAACGAAAACAAAGATCCATAAAACTAAAAACAGGTTCTTTGAGTAGATAAACAAAATTGATAAACTATTAGCCAAATTCACCAAGAAAAAAAGGGAGAAGACTCATTTCAATAGAATTAGAAATGAAAATGGAGAAGTAACAACAGACACTGCAGAAATACAAAAGATCATGAGAGATTACTACAAGCAACTCTATGTCAATAAAATGGACAACCTGGAAGAAATGGACAAATTCTTAGAAAGGCACAACTGCTGAGACTGAACCAGGAAGAAATAGAAAATATGAAGAGACCAAACACAAGAACTGAAATTGAAACTGTGATTAAAAATCTTCCAACAAACAAAAGCCCAGGACCAGATGGCTTCACAGGGGAATTCTATCAAACATTTAGAGAAGAGCTAACATCTATGCTTCTCAAACTTTTCCAAAATATAACAGAGGGAGGAACACTCCCAAACTCATTCTACGAGGCCACCATCACTCTGACACCAAAACCAGGCAAAGATGCCACAAAGAAAGAAAACTACAGGCCAATATCACTGAGGAACACAGATGCAAAAATTCTCAACAAAATACTAGCAGACAGAATCCAACAGCACATTGAATGTATCATACATCATGATCAAGTGGGGTTTATTCCAGCAGTGCAAGGATTCTTCCATATACGCAAATCAATCAATGTGATACACCATATTAACAAATTTAAGGAGAAAACCCATATGATCATCTCAATGGATGCAGAAAAAGCTTTTGACAAAATTCAACACCCATTTATGATAAAAACCCTGCAGAGAGTTGGCATAGAGGGATATAATAAAGGCCATATATGAAAAAGGCCATATATGAAATATAATATATGAAATATATGAAATATAATATAGGCCATATATGAAATATAATATAATATAATATTAATTATAATAAATATAATAAAGGTCATATATGAAAAACCCACAGCCAAAATTATCTGCAATGGTGAAAAACTGAAACCATTTCCACTAAGATCAGGAACAAGACAAGGTTACCCACTCTCACCACTATTATTCAACATAGTTTTAGAAGTTTTAGCCACAGCAATCACAGAAGAAAAAGAAATAAAAGGAATCCACATTGGAAAAGAAGAAATAAAGCTGTCACTGTTTGAAGATGACATGATATTCTACATAGAGAATCCTAAAGATGATACCAGAAAACTACTAGACCTAATCAATGAATTTGGTAAAGTAGCAGGATACAAATTTAATACACAGAAATATCTGGCATTCCTATACACTAATGATGAAAAATCTGAAAGTGAAATTAAGAAAACACTCCCATTTACCACTGCAAGAAAAGAATAAAATATCTAGGAATAAAGCTACCTAAGGAGACAAAAGACCTGTATGCAGAAAACTATAAGACACTGATGAAAGAAATTAAAGATGATACAAACAGATGGAGAGATATACCATGTTCTTGGATTGGAAAAATCAACTTTGTGAAAATGACTATACTACCCAAAGCAATCTACAGATTCAATGCAATCCCTATCAAACTACCAATGGCATTTTTCACAGAACCAGGATAAAAAATTTCACAATTTGTATGGAAACACCAAAGACCCTGAATAGCCAAAGCAATCTTGATAAAGAAAAATGGAGCTGGAGGAATCAGGCTGCCTGACTTCAGACTATACTACAAAGCTACAGTAATCAAGACAGTATGGTACTGGCACAAAAACAGAAAGATAGAAATATAGAAAGCCCAGAGATAAACCCACGCACATATGGTCACCTTATCTTTGATGAAGGAGGCAAGAATATATAGTGGAGAAAAAATAGCCTCTTCAATAAGTCGTGCTGGGAAAACTGGACAGGTACATGTAAAAGTATGAAATTAGAACCCTCCCTAACACCATACACAAAAATAAACTAAAAATGGATTAAAGACCTAAATGTAAGCCCAGACACTATCAAACTCTTAGAAGAAATCATAGGAAGAACACTCCATGCCATAAATCACAGCAAGATCCTTTTTGACCCACCTCCCAGAGAAATGGAAACAAAAACAAAAATAAAGACCTGGAACCTAATGAAACTTAAAAGTTTTGCACAACATAGTAACCATAAAGAAGACAAAAGACAACCCTCAGGATAGTAGAAAATATTTTCAAATGAAGCAACTGACAAGATTAATCTCCAAAATTTACAAGCAGCTCATGCAGCTCGGTATCAAAGAAATGTGCAACCCAGTCTAAGGATGAGCAGAAGACCTAAATACACCTTTCTATCAAGAAGATATACATATTTCCAACAAACATATTAAAGGATGCTAAACATCACTAATAATTAGAGAAATGCAAATCAAAACTACAATGAGGTATCACCTCACACTGGTCGAAATGGTGATCATCAAAAAATCTAGAAACAATAAATGTTGGAGAGAGTGTGGAGAAAAGGGAACTCTCTTGCGCTGTTGGTGGGAATGTAAATTGATACAGCCACTCTGGAGAACAGTATGGAGGTTCCTTAAAAGACTAAAAATAAAATTACCATACGACCCAGCAATCCCACTACTGGGCATATACCCTGAGAAAACCATAATTCACAAAGAGTCATGTACCACAATGTTCACTGCAGCACTATTTACAGTAGCCAAGACATGGGAGCAACTTAAGTGTCCATTGACAGATGAATGGATAAATATGTTGCACATACATACAGTGGAATATTACTCAGCCATAAGTAGAAGCGAAACTGAGTTATTTGTAGTGAGGTGGATGGACTTAGAGTCTGTCATACAGAGTGAAGTAAGTCAGAAAGAGAAAAATAAATACCATATGCCAATACATATATATGGAATCTAAAAAAAAAAAAAGGTTCTGAGGAACCTAGGGGCAGGGCAGAAATAAAGATACAGACATAGAGGATGAACTTGAGGACACGGGAAGGGGGAAGTGGAAACTGGGCCAAAGTGAGAGAGTTGCATGTATGTATATACACTACCAAATGTAAAATCAGTAGGTAGTGGGAAGCAGCCACATAGTACAGGGATATTAACTCGGTGCTTTGTGACCACCTTGAGGGATGGTATAGGGAGTGTGGGAGGGAGACTGAAGAGGGATGAGATATGGGGATATATGTGTATGTATGTTTTTTTTTTTTTTTTTTTTTTGCCACCCTATGGGGGATTTCAATTTTAAGTAGAATAACTTGCATTCAGGAAGCATTCAGATGCAAATTACTGTTGCTGATGGATTATTCTGCTAGTAGTGGGGAATTCAGGAGACCAGTCTTTTGACCAAGGTTTGGAGTCTTTTCTTTGAGTATGGGTCCACTGAATGGAGTTCTAGATCATTGTTCTTGTATTAGCTATATCCATACAGTAACTTCTGTATTTTCCAGTTTCAATTTCTTTAAAGTAGATTGAGACTTCGGAAACTTTTGAAGCAATCTGAGCACAGAATTATAGTCTTTTAGAGTGTTTTTTCCTGGTCTTTTGTAATTGTTTTACTTATAACCAATTTGTCAAAAATTTTTAAGGAAAATAATATGCCTTTATGGATAATTTCCAAAGTATTCAACTTATTTTTTATGGAAATAGTAACTTATTTTTGCAGCCACATTTTCGCTCATTTGTGATTAGTTTACATCGTGTTAAATTAAATTATACAATTGCAATAACAAGTACAGCCAACATAAACAGGTTTGGGTATGTTAAAAGAAAATTTTCTACAGACAGTTTACTGATCTATCAGGCTTTCATTCAATGATTCACAAATTGGGCAGCACCCCGTCTAGCAGAAAGGAGCTCCGGTGAACTAAGCGAGAGATTTTTATAAACCAAAGTGAGCAGGAACAAGGAAGCTATACTGGGCATTTGCTGATTGGTTAAAGCAGGTTACTTCCCTTATGTGGAGCAAAGGGAAGCCTTGGAGCCAGGTAGGGTAACTTGTGTTGAGCAGGCAATGCTGATTGGTTGACCTAGGCCTTCCTTTTCTGGGAGAGTCAAGTGCAGAAATTTAGTGAAGTTTTGGTTTCCTGACATGGGGTTTAGCATGAGCGACTCCATCTTGGGCCTAATCTGGTTACTTTAGCAGGTATAAACAGATTTTTTATATGCTCATAACTCAGCTGGTAGGAGCAGACATGTACATATTGCTGAGAGTAGCTTACTAAATGTGACCATTCTGTATGTTCTGAGCATTAGCTAATATATTTTAGGAAGGGTATGGATAGCATCAGTCCACTTCTAAAATTTCCTGTTTCCCTGTAGGGGCCTGGTATTTATAGGTGCTCAGAAAACATTAGATGAGCTATTTCAGTGTCTGCAGGTCATGATGGCTTTCTTATCCCTATGAAAATAGATGCCTGTCCATTTCTTTGGTTCAGATGTTATGTGTCTTCTCAAAGAGAAGGGATTTATAATGAGGTAAAAATCTCTGAGAAGCGATAGTTAACTCTAAAAACAAATAACTGTTTCCTGATTTACACTTATATAACTTTGAAATTAGGTCTTATGTTACTATTTTGATGACTGACTGAAACATGTTTTTCTAACTATAGTTTTTGTCACTGGAAAGTGCTATCTAGAGGGAGAAAACTAAAAAGAATAGGTTTCAGGATCACAGAACAAACAGTAAACCTAAGATTTTTACATTCTACCACCTGTGTGCAAATTAATATAATATTAAAATTGAAATCCCCCTATAGGGTAGCAAAATTTTGAAAAAATACAGACGTACCAGGTATTAAATACAGTACTATCTGTAATAGCAAGAGACTAAAGACAACCAAAATGTCTATTAATATGGGACTGATTATTTGAATAAACTACAGCACATTCACAAAGTGGAATATGATATAGCTGCAAAAAGGCATAAAGAATGTCTCTACATACTTGTGGTGAGTGATCTCCAGGAAACAGCAGAAAGAGTAAAAAGCAAGGAAAGAAAATCATATACAGTGTGCTGCCATTCATCTAAGATGGTGTTGGGAGGCAGAAACCAATGTGTACATGTGTACATTCATGCACACACACTTGCTTATATATTTTAAATGGAGTGTGGGAGAGAGAGGCATAGACCAGAGGGGGCAAGGATCAAAGCTAGACGTTTTGATTCTGCCTTGTTCTGCAGACTTGGCTCTGGGACCATCTACGTGTTTTCCATAATTATGAACAACAACAACAAAATCAAAAAAAAATTTAATCCCTGAAATTCAAAAGCAAATGAAACAAAGCTAAATATTTATTGAATTGCTGGTGTAACCAAGCAAAAAGGAATTATTTCAAATAATGTAAAACACAATTTCACAGTACATCCCTAGAAGAAACTATCCTAAGAATAAAAAGGATGGGAGAAAATGTTTTTGAATTCTTAAATGGTTTTCAGTAATCATATTGTTAGTATAATACTGATAAATAAGTACCATTACTTATTATCAATAAGTATCAATATTATCATGGACCAAGATTTTCAGCAAATATGAAATCAAATAAGTTCAGTAGAATCCTCTATTTCTAAATTTAAGTTTGAAAAATCAGTATGAAACTCATGAAGTACTTTCTCTGAAAGCCTAGAAGCAACAACTGACCTGTGGTATCCAAACTGCGGTCTCTAAATACAACTTCCCATTAAAAGGAACCACAGCTCATTGAAGAAAGGGTTTATTCCAGAGCTACAGCTGGAAATACACAAGCTGAGCATGGACATCTCGTCACACCAGGAAGCAAGAAGCTATCAAAGGCATTCATATCAAAAGGACCCAGGAGCCAACCTGAAGGTGCTCTCACTGGCCAAAGAAGGGACAACTTGATCATCCATAAGAAAACAACTTGAGGGACTTCCCTGGTGGTGCAGTGGTTGAGAATCTGCCTGCCAATGCAGGGGACACAGGTTTGAGCCCTGGTCCAGGAAGATCCCACATGCCACGGAGCAACTAAGCCCATGCACCACAACTACTGAGCCTGCGTTCTAGAGCCCGTGAGCCACAACTACGGAGCCTGTGTGCCACAACTTCTGAAGCCTGTGCACCTAGAGCCCAAGCTCTGCAACAAGGGAAGCCATGCAATGAAAAAAAATAACCCGCGCACCGCAATGAAGAGTAGCCCCTGCTCACCGCAATTAGAGAAAGCCCACGTGCAGCAACTAAGACCCAACAATGAAGACCCAATGCAGCCATAAATAAATAAATATATAAATTTATTTTTAAAAATTTTCTGATTATTAAAAAATAATCAAATGTGTAAAATTCATGTGTTCCTAACAATATTTTTAAAAATAAAGAAAAAAATCATTTGGCCATCTTTGGAGATATTAAGGTCCTTCCAAGAGTTATAAACAAAGGAAAAGAATCAGTCATTTAACCTGTTTTCCCTGTAATGGTTGTTAGTATTTGCCTTATGTATTGAGGTGCTCCTATGTTGGGGGCATAAGTATTTACAATTGTTATATCTTCTTCTTGGATCGATCCCTTAATCATTATGTAGTGTCCTTCTTTGTCTCTTCTGATAGTCCTTATTTTAAAGTCTATTTTGTCTGATATGAGAATTGCTACTCCAGCTTTCTTTTGGTTTCCATTTGCATGGAATATCTTTTTCCATCCCCTTACTTTCAGTCTGTATGTGTCTCTAGGTCTGAAGTGGGTCTCTTGTAGACAGCATATATATGGGTCTTGTTTTTGTATCCATTCAGCCAATCTGTGTCTTTTGGTGGGAGCATTTAGTCCATTTACATTTAAGGTAATTATCGATATGTATGTTCCTATTCCCATTTTCTAAATTGTTTTGGGTTCGTTATTATAGGACTTTTCCTTCTCTTGTGTTTTTGTCTAGAGCAGTTCCTTTAGCATTTGTTGTAAAGCTGGTTTGGTGGTGCTGAACTCTCTCAGCTTTTGCTTGTCTGTAAAGGTTTTAATTTCTCCATCAAATCTGAATGAGATCCTTGCTGGGTAGAGTAATCTTGGTTGCAGGTTTTTCTCCTTCATCACTTTCAGTATGTCCTGCCACTCCCTTCTGGCTTGTAGAGTTTCTGCTGAGAGATCAGCTGTTAACCTTATGGGGATTCCCTTGTGTGTTATTTGTTGTTTTTCCCTTGCTGCTTTTAATATGCTTTCTTTGTATTTAGTTTTTGACAGTTTGATTAATATGTGTCTTGGCGTATTTCTCCTTGAATTTATCCTGTATGGGACTCTCTGTGCTTCCTGGACTTGATTAACGATTTCCTTTCCCATATTAGGGAAGTTTTCAACTATAATCTCTTCAAATATTTTCTCAGTCCCTTTCTTTTTCTCTTCTTCTTCTGGAACCCCTATAATTCGAATGTTGGTGCGTTTAATGTTGTCCCAGAGGTCTCTGAGACTGTCCTCAGTTCTTTTCATTCTTTTTTCTTTATTCTGCTCTGCAGTAGTTATTTCCACTATTTTATCTTCCAGGTCACTTATCCGTTCTTCTGCCTCATTTATTCTGCTATTGATCCCATCTAGAGTATTTTTCATTTCATTTATTGTGTTGTTCATCATTGTCTGTTTCATCTTTATTTCTTCTAGGTCCTTGTTAACTGCTTCTTGCATTTTGTCCATTCTATTTCCAAGATTTTGGATCATCTTTACTATCATTATTCTGAACTCTTTTTCAGGTAGACTGCCTATTTCCTCTTCATTTGTTAGGTCTGGTGGGTTTTTATCCTGCTCCTTCATCTGCTGTGTGTTTTTCTGTCTTCTCATTTTGCTTATCTTACTGTGATTGGGTTCACCTTTTTGCAGGCTGCAAGTTCGTAGCTCCCGTTGTTTTTGATGTCTGTCTCCAGTGGCTAAGGTTGGTTCAGTGCGTTGTGTAGGCTTCCTGGTGGAGGGGACTAGTGGCTGTGTTGTGGTGTATGAGGCTAGATCTTGTCTCTCTAGTGGGCAGGTCCACGTCTGGTGGTGTGTTTTGGGGTGTCTGTGGACTTATTATGATTTTAGGCAGCCTCTCTGCTAGTGGGTGGGGTTGTGTTCCTGTTTTGCTATATGGTTGGCATAGGTTGTCCAGCACTGTAGCTTGCTGGTCGTTGAGTGAAGCTGGGTGCTGGTGTTGAGATGGAGATCTCTGGGAGATTTTCGCCGTTTGATATTATGTGGGGCTGGGAGGTCTCTTGTGGACCAGTGTCCTGAAGTTGGCTCTGCCACCCAGAGGCAGAGTCCTGACTCCTGGCTGGAGCAGCAAGAGCCTTTCATCCACTCGGCCATCTAGGTGCACAAGTGCCACATGTCATTTCCACTCAAACTCCATAGACTAGAACTAGTCCATGACCAATCCAGCTGCAAAGGGGTGCTGAGAAGTGTAGGGTAGCTCGGGGCTGTCCATGAGTACTAACAGGCTATGATTATGGAGGCTGAGAAGTCCCAAGAGCTGTAGTTGGCAAGCTGGGGACCCAGGAGAGCCAAGGGTGTAGTTCCAGTCCAAGTCTGAAGACCTGAGAACCAGCAGACTCGATGGAACAAGTTCCAGTCCAAGTGCAGGTCCATAGGCAGGAGAAGACCAATGTCCAAGCTTATTCTAGGGCTTTCGTCTCCGCTTCCCGGCTAGAGGAGAAGCCGCCGCCGCCGCAGCCACAGACGCGCCGGGTCAGCCCTGTATGTATGTTTGATTCACTTTGTTATAAAGCAGAAACTATTACACCACTGTAGAGCAATTATACTCCAGTAAAGATGTTAAAATTAAGTAAATTAAGTCAACTGATTAGCAACCTTAATTCCATCTACAACCTTAATTCCTCTTTACCATGTAGCATAATATATTCACAGGTTTGGGTGATTAGTATGTATGTATCTTTGGGAGCATCATCTACCTACAAGTCACTTTTCTTTTAAAGTTAACTTGCATTTTCAACATAAATTATATGCATAATAATTACTAAAGACATAATAAAAAAATCCCCTTTCCACTCCTGCAGAACTGAATTCTTAGTCTTTAGAGGCAAGAATTTTCTACTATTTTAGTTGCTTTTTGGGTTATAACTTCATATTTCTAGATAATATACTACTTAAAGTTTTCACTTCAACAACTGTTGATTTCTGAATATGGTAGATGAAATTTAGCTCTCTTCCAACACACTGATACACACGAACACACTTCTCTTGCCCTCAACTTCACAGTATAGCCTAGGTCATATTTCAAAAACACAGTAGCCAGTGTTTACATTATTATGACTATGTAAGCATTATCTGTGGAGACAGGTAATGTACTATGATTATGCTTCCTGTCTTTTATAATCCCCCTCTAGAGAAAGTAATTTCCCAATATTTTTAATTGTTCTTAATCTTTGTATCTATTTTTAATTATTTCTTCATGGTCTGTCAGGTCTGTTACATATTAATATAATTTTCCAAGTGGTCAAATACATTAGGCAATACACCACTTCCAGTTTTCCTGGGAAACCTCTCTTCTAGAGGTCGTTGTCCTCCTGCTCAATCTGGACTGGCTGCTCTCTATATTCCCTGCTTAGCCATCAACCCGGAACTTCTTTTTGGCATTATGTTAGAAATTCTTTTACTTTTTTGGTTATGTTAGATGCCCTGTTTCCTGGGCCTCACGTCATCCTCTTTCCTGATGTTTTCTTTTTCTAAAAGTGAGGTATAAGTTATTTTACAATAAAATGCATATGTCTTAGATGTACAGTTTGATGAGTGTTGACAAATATACACACATATTTATTTACGTTTTAAATCGAGGTATAGAACATTTTTATCACCCCAGAATGTTCCCATATACCCCTTTCAAGTAAATTCCCTCCATGCCAGAGACAACTATTATTGTGATTTCTATCATTATAGATTTGTTTTGCCTGTTCTAGAACTCTATATAAATGGAGTCATATAATATTATGCCTGGCTTCTTTTGCTCAACATGTTTTTGAGATTCATCCATGCCATCAGTCATCCTTTTTATTCTTAAGAAATATTCCATTGTATGACTGCAGAATATTTGTTTATCTATCCTCCTGTTGATCTATGTTTGGGCTGATTCCAGGCTGAGACATTACAGATAAAACTGCCAAGAACAGTCTTGTACAAGTATTTTTTGGACAGGAGATTGACATTGATACAATATGGTTAACAAGAAACCATACTCAAATTTCATTAGTTTTTACATATACTCATTTGTGTATGTGTGTATGTGTGTGTGTGTGTGTGGTTCTATGCAATTTTACCCCATGTATATATTTTTACAGCCAAAATCATAATCAGAACTTTTACATTGTGATTTTAATTAGTGTCTCTCTGCTAACTGATGATATTGAGAATATTTTCATATTCTTATTGGTCATTTAGAAATTTGTGAATTGTCTAAGTCTTTTACCCATTTTTAATTTATGGTGTTTTTTTCTTGTTGATTTGTATGAATATTTATTCTGATTTTGAATTCTTTATAAGGATTTTATGTATTGCAAGTGTTTTCCTCCACTCATTGTTTGCCTCTTCAACTCTCACACAAGTGTCTTTTAATTAACAGAAGTTCTTAATTTTAATGAAATCTAATTTCTTTTATGATTAATTTTATTTTTCAAGTTTAACAAGTTTTTGTCTGACTCAAGGGCTTGACAACATTTCCCTATGGTTTCATCTAAAACATTTCTTTATTTTTTAGTTGTCATAGTTAGATTTATAATTCATTTTGAATTAATTATTGTTTCTGATGTGAGATAGGGTGTCAAGGCTCACTTTTTCCCCATGGGTATGCAAATGATTCCTCAACATTTATTGAAAAGGTTATCCTTTATTCTGTCGAATAAAGGATTTGTCATAAATCAGGATACTACATATATGTAGATCTATTTTTGGATTTTCTTTTCTGTACAATTGGTTTGTCTTTGCTCCAATATGATATTCTTTTAATTTTTAATATTTTATAATAAACATGTTCTTCTTCAAGATTTCTTGGTGATTATAAATCCTCTGCAGTTCTATATAAGTTTTAGGATTAGCTTGTCAATTTCCTATTAAAAGTCCAACTTATAAATATAACTTGTTATATGTTAGCCTTATGGTAATCACAAAGCAAAAACCTGTAGTAAACGTAAAAAATATAAGGAGAAAGGAATCTAAGCATACCAGTATAGAAAGCCATCAAACCACAAATGGAGAGACAAGAGAAGAAGAAAGGGACAGAGAAATTACACAACAGCCAGAAAACAATGAACAAAATGGCAATAAGTACATACCTATCAATAATTACTTTAAATGTAAAATGGGATAAATTCACCAACCTAAAGGTATACAGAGGCTGAATGGATGAACAAAACAAGAACCATCTATGTGTTGCTTACAAGAGACCCACTTCAGACATAAGAACACATACAGACTGTAAGTTAAGGGATGGAAAATTATATGCTCTCAAAATGGAAATCAAGAGAAATCTGAGGTAGTGATACTTTTATCAGACAAAATGACTCTAAAAGAAAGAATGCAATAAAAAGCAGAGAAGGTCACTACAGAATGATAAAAGGGTTAAACCAATAAAAGGTTATAACATTTGTAAATATTTATGCATGCAATGTAGGATAACCTAAATATATAAAGCAAATATTAACAGACATAAAGAGAGCTATAAACATCAGTACAGTAATAATAGAAGACTTTAATACTCCACTTTCATCAATAGATAGATCATTCAGACAGAAAATCAATAAGGAAGCATTGGCTTTAAATAGCATGTTAGACCAAATGAATTTAATAATTACACACAGAACAGTCGATCCAAAAGCAACAGAATACACATTGTTCTCAAGTGCACATAGAACCTTCTCTAGGATATATGTTAGGGCACAAAACAGGTCTTAACAAATTTGAGCAGATTGAAATCATATCAAGCATCATTTCCGATCAGAATAGTATGAAACTAGAAATAAATTACAAGAAGAAAACTGGCAAATTCATAAATATGTGGAGATTAAACAACATGGAACAACCAATAGGTCAATGAAAAAAAGCAGAAGAGAATTAAAAAATACCTAGAGACAAATAAAAATAGAAATACAATGTAACAATACTTATGGGATGCAGCAAAGGCAGTTATAAGAGGGAAGTTCATAGTAGTAAATGCCTCCATCAAAAAACACGAAAAGTATAAAATAACAACCTAACTTTACAACTCGAGGAATTAGAAAAAGAACAAAGTGCAAAATTAGTAGAAAGAAGGAAATAAAGATCACAACAAAAATAAATAAAATAGAGACTAAAAAGACAATAAAGCCAAGACCTGGTTCTTTGAAAAGATAAACAAAATCAAGAACAAGTTTGCTAGATTCATAAAGAAAAATAGAGCAAGAACTCAAATAAAATCAGAAATAAAAGACAAGTTACAAGTGACACCAAAGAAATCCAAAGGATCATAACCAACAACTGCAATTATATGCCAACAAATTGGGCAACACAGAGGAAATGAATAAATTCATATTACTGTACAATTTTTAAAGATCAAATTATGAAAAAAATAGAAAATTTGATCAGATCTATTACTAGTAACAGATTGAGTCAGTAATCAAAAACTTCCTAACAAACAAAAGTCCAAGACCAGACAGCTTCACTGGTGAATTTTACCACATATTCACAGATTAATACCAGACAGCTTCACTGGTGAATTCTACCAAACATTCACAGATTAATACCAATCATCAATCCTTCTCAAAATCTTCCAAAAACAAACAAACAAACAAAAAACCAGAAGAGGAGGAAACACTTTCAAACTCATTTTACAAGGCCAGCATTACTCTGATACCCAAACCAGACAAGGACACCACTAAAAAATGAAATTACAGGCCAATATACCCAATGAACATAGATGCAAAAAAAACTCAACAAACTATTAGTAACCAAATTCAACAGTACAATAAAAGGATCATAAACAATGGTGAAGTGGGATTTATCTCAGGTATGCAAGGATGGTTCAACATCCACAAATTGATAAGTGTGCTACCCCACATGAGCAAAATGAAGGATTAAAAATCATATGATTATATCAATAGATGCAGAAAAAAGCATCTGATAAAATTCAGTATCCACTTATGTAAAAACCTCAACAAAGTGGGTACAGAAAGAACATACCCCAAAATAATAAAGGCCATATACAACAAGCCCACAGCTAATACAATACTCAGTGGTGAAAAGCTGAAAACTTTAACTCTAACATCAAGAAGAAGACAAGGATGTCCACTCTTGCCACTTTCATTCAACATAGTATTGGAAGTCCTAGCCAGAGCAATTAGGCAAGAAAAAAAAGACATCCAAATTGGAAAGGAAGAAGTAAAACTGTCACTATTTACAGATGACATGTGTGAAAACCCTAAAGACTGCACCAAAAACACTGTTAGAATTAATAAATGAATTAAGGAACGTAACAGGATTCAAAATCAACCTACAGAAATTTGTGGCATTTCTATACACTAATAAGAAACTATCAGAAAGAGAAATTAAGAAAACAATCCCACATCCAATTGCATCAAAAAGAATAAAATACCTAAGAATAAATTTAACCAAGGAGGTGAAAGACCTGCACACAAAAAATTATAAGACATTGATGAAAGAAATTGAAGAAGACACAAATAAATGGAAAGATATTCTGTGTTCATAGTTTGGGAGGATTAATATTAATAATATGCCCTTACTACTCAAAGCAGTCTGCAGATTCAACACAATACTTATCAAGATTCTGAAGGCATTTTTCACAGAAATAAAACAAACAATACTAAAATCTGTATGGAACCACAAAAGACCCAGAATACCCAAAACCATGTTGAGGAAGGACAAAGCTGGATGCATCATGTGCCATGATTTCAAACTATATCACAAAGCTATAGTAATCAGGACAGTATGGTACTGGCATTAAAAAATGCACATACATCAATGGAACCGAATTAAGAGCCCAGAAATAAATCTATGTACATATGGACAATTGATCTATAACAATGTAGCAAAGAACTTACAATAGAGAAAGGGGAGTCTCTTTAATAAAGGTGCTGGGAAAACTGGAGAGCCACATGCAAAAGAAAAAATATAGACTAATAACATACACTACACACAAAAATTAACTCAAAATGGAGTAAAGACTTGAATGTAAAACCTGAAAGCATAAAATTCCTAAAAGAAAATATAGGCAGTAACCTCACTGACATTGGTCTTAGCAATGTTTTTGTGGATCTGACTCCAAAGGCAAGGGAAACAAAAGTAAAAATAAACAAATGGGGCTACATCAAGCTAAAAAACTTTTGCACAGTGAAGAAAGCCATCAGTAAAATGAAAAGACAACCTAATGAATGGGAGAATGTATTTATAAATTGTATGTGTGATAAGGGATTGGTACCCAAAATATATAAAGAACACATAATTAATAGGCAAAATACAATCTGGTTTAAAAACTGGCAGAGGATCTGTATAGATATTTTTCAAAAGAACACAGACAAATTGACTTATTTCACTAGCATAACACACCCTAAGTCCAACTAAGTTGCTGCAAATGTCCGAATTTCATTCTTTTTTATGGCTAACATTCCCCTGTATATATATATCACATCTTCTTCATCCATTCTTCTCTTGAAGAACACTTGGAATTCTTCCATATTTTGACTATTGTACATAGTGCTGCTGTGAACATTGGGGTGCAGGTATATTTTCTTTTATTTATGAAAGTATAGTTGATTTACAATATTGTGTCAGTTTCAGGTGTACAGCGAAGTGATTACGTTATTTTTTTCAGATTATATTCCATTGTAAGCTATTACGAGATACTGAATCTAATTCCCTGTGCTATATAGCAAATTCTTGTTGCTTATCTATTTTATGTCTAGTAGTTTGTATCTATTAATCCCATACTCCTAACTTATCCTCCCTCCCTTACTCTCCCCTTTGGTAACCATTAGTTTGTTTTCTATGTCTGTGAGTCTGCTTCTGTTTTGCATGTATCTTTTCAAAATAATGTTTTCATTTTTTTCCCAGTTATATACCCAGGAGTAGAATTACTGGATCATATGGTAGTTCTATTTTTAGTTTCTTGAGGAACCTCCATATTGTTTTCCATAGTGGCTGCACCAATTTACAATCCCAACAATGGTGCACAAATGTTCCATTTCTCCACATTCTCTCCAACATTGTTATATGTAGACACTTTGTTGACAGTCATTCTGACAGCAGTAAGGTGATACGTCATTGTTGTTTTGATTTTCATTTCACTAATAATTAGGTTAAACAGTTACCTATTATGGTCTCGAATTGGTGTTCTTATGTGGGAGCTTCCCTATGTAGACTGAATATGTCCAGTGCCTTTGGTGGGAGGGCTGGTTTTGATGTGTATGCCAGTCACTTCTTTCCTCAAGGTGTGCTGTGAGTTATCACTTTAGTAGGGGGTGTGACTGGAGATAGAATGGCTAGAGGTGGTGTCAGGTGTGAGGCAGGACTTCCTCTCTGCCCAGTGGCCCTTACTGCCTTGTTGGGGACAAGGTTCAATCCCAAGTTGCTGGAGCAGAAGCCCTGAGGGTTGGGCTTGAGCTGACTCTCTTCCCTTTAGGTGTAGTTTTCCCTCTTCCCACACTGGGAACCTTGCCCCAGAGGATGGGAGTGCCGAAGCAAGTGGGGTCCGTGTGAAGAGTTCCAATTTGCTGCTTGTGCAGGAGCCCATGGCTCCACTCTGATGCAGACTCAAATTCAAGTCCCCTTTGTCCCTCACAGCCAGACACTGCCCCTAGCCTCTGCAGCACACTGCCTTGTTGTAGTATCACTCTGCAGGGCTGGTGGGGCCTGCATGGACTCTCGGCATGTATTAGGAGGTGAGCTGTGGTGGAGTGGTCACTATCATTGATCTGAGCTTGCTTCTGGGTGATGCTTGAGTAATAGCCAACAGTGGCCATGCTGCCCAACCTGGGCTCCACTCTGGGACTTGATCACCCTTGCACCCCATGTTTGAGTCCTTTCCACGGTTGTGGCTGCCCCAGATCTAGTGCCATGCTGTGGCATGGAATGACAGGAGCCAGAGTGTTCACTCAGCTCAGGCTGGGGCATGGCTATGTGGTGGTAGGAAAACTGGCAGTCTCTAGTGCAGACCTGTCTCCATGCTGCCTCAGGGGCAAGTCCTGTTGTCTCTCACAGCTTTTCATTCAATGCAGCCTCCACCATTCCTGTCCTGTTATGGAACAAATCCTCAGGGCAGGTGGGACCCACATGTGGTCTTTCTGAGTGTATTAAGAGCTGAGCTGTGGTAGAATAGCAGCTGTCAGATTTATGGGGTGCTGCTTGAGTAAGTGCCAACAATGGCCATGGCCACCTCACCTAGGTTTCTGCTCTGGGACTGGGTTGCCAATGCATCCCACGGTTGTCTTTTCTCCAGTTGTGGCCACCTCAGATCCAGTGCCGCATTGTAGCATGGAGTGAGTGGGACCAGAGCATGTTTTAAAATTTATTTTATTCAAATATAGTTGATTTACAGTGTTGTGTTAATTTCTGCTGTACAGCAAAGTGATTCAGTTATGCATATATATACAATTATTTTTCATATTCTTTTCCATTATGGTTTATCACAGGATATTGAATATAGTTCCCTGTGCTATACAGCAGGACCTTATTGGTTATCTATTCTATATATAATAGTTTACATCTGCTAATCCCAAACTCCCAATTCATCCACGACACACACATACTCCCCCTTTGGCAACCACAAATCTGTTCTCTATGTCTGTGAGTCTGTTTCTGTTTCGTAGATAAGTTCATTTGTGTCTTATTTTAGATTCCACACATAAATGATAACATATGGTATTTGTCTTTCTTTTTCTGACTTACTTCACTTAGTAAGATAATCTCTAGGTGCATCCATGTTGCTGCAAATGGCATTACTTCCTTCTTTTTAATGGCTGAGTAAGATTCCATTGTTTATATGTACCACATCTTTATCTATTCATCTGTCAATGGACACTTAGTTTGTTTCCATGTCTTGGCTATTGTGAATAGTGCTGCTGTGAGCATAGGAGTGCATTTGTCTTTTCAAATTATAGTTTTGTCTGGATATATGACCAAGAGTGGGATTGCCAGATCATATGGCAACTCTATTTTTAGTTTTTTGAGGAACCTCCATTCCGTTTTCTTTAGTGGCTGCACCAATTTACATCCCCACAAACAGTGTAGAAGGGTTCCCTTTTCTCCCTCTTCAGCATTTGTTATTTGTAGACTTTTTAATGATGGGCATTCTGACTGGTGTGAGGTGGTACCTTGTTGTAGTTTTGATTTGCACTTCTCTAATAATTAGTGATGTTGAACATCTTTTCACATGCCTATTGCCCATCTGTATGTCTTCTTTGAAGAAATGTCTATTTAGGTCTTCTGCCCATTTTTCGACTGGGTTGTTTTTTGTTGTTGTTGTTATTGAGTTGCATGAACTGTTTGTGTATTTTGGAAATTAAGCCCTTGTTGGTTGCATCATTTGCAAATATTTTCTCCCATTCCATAGGTTGTCTTTTTGTTTTGTTTATGGTTTCCTTTGCTGTACACAAGCTTGTAAGTTTGTTAGGTCCCATTTGTTTATTTTTGTCTTTATTTCTATTGCCTTGGGAGACTGACCTTAGAAAACTTTGGTACAATTGATGTCAGAGAATGTTTTGCCTATGTTCTCTTCTAGGAGCTTTATGGTGTCATGTCTTATATTTAAGTCTTTAAGCCATTTTGAGTTTATTTTTGTGTGTGGTGTGAGGGTGTGTTCTAACTTCATTGATTTCATGCGGTTGTCCAACTTTCCCAACACCACTTGCCAAAGAGACTTTCTTTTCTCCATTGTATGCTCTTGCATCCTTTGTTTATAGATTAATTGAACATAGTGTGTGGGTTTATTTTGGGACCAGAGCATTTGTTCATCTTGCGCTGGGGCATGTGGCAAGGCTGTCACAGGAACCTGGCAGCCTCTAGAACAGCCCCTCTCTGCCCTGCCTCGGGGGCTAGCCAGCATGTATAATCCTTACAGTGGAGTCCAGGCTTCCCACAGCCCTTCTGTTTGTCCCAGCAGACCTCCAACCAGGCAAGGGATTTTTTCTCCTCCATGTAGGACCCCAGGTTTGGGGTGCCCATTATTTGACTTGAACTGTTCACTCCACAGAGCAGGTATGTGCCCATGTAATCTCACTTTTAATCAGAGTCCTTTCCTGGGGTGAAGGTCCTGACCTGATTACTTTTCTTTCTTTCCTGTATGATTACATGTGTATCTTTCTTACAACCTTGGTTGTATAGGAATCCTTCTGCCAGTTTCCAGTTAGTTTTCAATGAGAATTATTCCACATGTAGATGTAATTTTGATGTGTTCATGGGGGAAGGTGAAATCCTTTTCTTCTTACTCTGCCATTTTGATCCCTCCTCCTCCTTTGATTTTTTAGATGACCCATTGATTATTCAAGAGCATGTTGTTTTATCTCCATGTTTTAGTGGGTTTTTCCCATTTCATTCTTGTGATTGATTTGTAGCTTCATACCTTTGTGGGTGGAAAAGATGTTTGATATGATTTCAAGCTTCTTGATTTCTTCTACCTCATTCAATCTGCTGTTGAACTCTCTAGTGTATTTTTCAGTTCAGTTATAATTTCTGCTTGGCATTTTCTTATAGTTTCTCTCTTTTTGAAATTCTTCTGCATTTGTCCATTCTACTCCTGAGTTTGGTGAGCATTTTTGTGACCATTACTTTAAACTCTTTATCAGGTAGATTGCTTATCTTCACTTTGTTTAGTTCTTTTTCTGATGTTTTGTCTTGTTCTTTCATTTGGAGCATGTTCTTTTATCTCCTCATTTTGCCTAATTCTCTTATTAGGTAAATCAGCTATCTCTCACAGTCTTAAAGGGGTGGCCTCACATAAGAGATGTCCTGTGGGGCTCAGAAGGGCAATCCCACCCAGCGACAAAAGCCAGCACTCAAGGGTGTCCCCTATGTGGACTGCATGTACCCTCCTGATATGATGGGTTTGTGACTGCTGCTGCATGAGGCTATGGCACACTGTTGCTTGAGGTTGGCCACCAGAACAGCTGCATAGCCTGGCCATGATGACTGTTGGGTTCTGGTGTGTGGCTGTGGGCTATGGTTGTTGCAGCTGCTGAACTCTGGTGGCTGGGGCTGGACCCCAAAGTAGCTGTGGGGCTTGGATGTCATTGCTGCTGGGTACTGTTGGGCAGGGTTTTTACCTGGCTAGCTGTGAGACCCGGCCAAGGCACAGTTTAGATGAAGATTTTCAAAATGGCATCTACCAGTGCATGTATTAGCAAGGTTGCCTGAGATCACAAAAATGACTCCTGCCAGTGTCTCAGTCCCCAGGGAGCATCACAACTGGTTTCTGCCTCTCTGGCAGATATTTCAAGATTAGTAAGTGGGTCCCCTTCACCTATAGTCCATGCACCTTTCAGTCTGGTGTTTTGTGTTGGTTTTGGGTCAAGTGAGTTTGTGTGCAAGCCCTTTAAGAGTGGTTTTCTGTTCTCTGTAGTTCTATAGTTTACCCCATTGCTTTCAAAGTCAGGTGTTTTGGGGGCTCATCACTCCTGTGCGAGGTCTAAGGTTTGGGGAGCCTGATGTATAGCTCAAATTCCTCAGTTTTCAGGGAAAAAAATCATACCTTTGTGATTCTTCCCAATTGTGTATTGCCACAGCTGGGGTGTGGTTTTTCCTTGGCATGACTGTATCTCTGTTTTTCCTACATGTCTTGATGCTATCTTTTTTACACCTTGTGGTGGAGACTCTGTTCATCCTGTTTTCATACTCCTTTCAGAGGGAATTATTCCACATGTAGTTGGAGACTTTTGTGTGTGTGTGTCCATGGGAAAAGGTGAGGTCAGGATCTTCTTATGCTGCCATTTTGAATCCTCCTGATTAGCACCTTTCATCAATCAGTTATTAATTTTGTTAAGGGAATGCATCTTTTTTCCTCTAGCTACTTTTTTCTTTTTTTTTAATTTTGAGATAATTTTATTTATTTATTTTTTAACATCTTTATTGGAGTATAATTGCTTTACAATGGTGTGTTAGTTTCTGCTTTATAACAAAGTGAATCAGTTATACATATACATATGTTCCCATATCTCTTCCCTCTTGCGTCTCCCTCCCTCCCACCCTCCCTATCCCACCCCTCTAGGTGGTCACAAAGCACTGAGCTGATCTCCTTGTACTATGCAGCTGCTTCCCACTAGCTATCTATTTTATGTTTGGTAGTGTATATATGTCCATGCCGCTCTCTCACTTTGTCACAGCTTACCCTTCCCCCTCTCCATTTCCTCAAGTCCACTCTCTAGTAGGTCTGTGTCTTTATTCCTGCCTTGCCCCTAGGTTCTACAAGACCTTTTTTTTTTTCTCTTCGATTCCATATATATGTGTTAGCATACAGTATTTTTTTTTCTCTTTCTGACTTACTTCACTCTATATGACAGACTCTAGGTCCATCCACCTCACTAAAAATAACTCAATTTCGTTTCTTTTTATGGCTGAGTAATATTCCATTGTATATATGTGCCACCAGTTTAACTATATTGTGCCTAGGTAATGTTTTTCTTTGGGGCTTTCTGAGTTTCTAGAAGCTGTTAGATAATATGTTTCATGGGTTTTGGAAAGATTCTTGTCAATAATATCTTTAAATATATTTTTTTTACATTTTCTTTTATCCTCTCTTTGTATATTAAAATTTTTGTGTCTCACTTTCGGTTCTGAAGAACCTAGGGGCAGGACAGGAATAAATATGCAGACGTAGAGAATGGTCTTCTTTCATTCTTATCTTTGCTTTCCATTTTTTATCTGTGTTTCAGTTTGGGTATTTTTTATTAGTTTGTCTTCATAGCTTACTAATCATTTTTTCTATTGTGTCCTGTCTGCTGTTAATTGAGTACAATGAATTCTTAATTTCAGATTTGTATTTTTCTGTTCTAGAATGTCAATTTGATTTTTCAAAAAATATCATATAACCAGCACTTTTGTTTTGTTTTACTGAGATATAATTAACAGATTATATTAGCTTCAGGCATACAACATAATGATTCAATATTTGTATATATTGCAAAATGACCACCACAGTAAGTACATCCATCAACATACAAAGTTACAAATTCTTTTTCTTATTAGAACTTTTAAGATCTACTCTCTTAGTAACTTTCAAATATACAATACAGTGTTATTAACCATAGTCACCATGCTGTACATTACATCCGCATGACTATTTTATAGCTGAAAGTGTTTACATTTTACTCACTTTCCACCTCTGCCTCTGGCAACCACCAATTTCTTCTCTGTTCTCTGTATTCTTTTTTTTTTTTTTTTTTTTTTTTTTTTTGCGATACGCGGGCCTCTCACTGTTGTGGCCTCTCCCGTTGTGGAGCACAGGCTCCGGACACGCAGGCTCAGTGGCCATGGCTCACAGGCCTAGCCACTCTGTGGCATGTGGGATCTTCCTGGACAGGGGCATGAACCCGTGTCCCCTGCATCGGCAGGCGGACTCTCAACCACTGTGCCACCAGGGAAGCCCTCTCTGTATTCTTGAGCTTGTTTTTGTTGTTGTTGCTGTTTCAGGTTAGACATATAAGTGAGATCATATAATATTTGTTTTTTCTCTGTCTGACATTTCATTTAGCATAATGCTCTCAAGACCCCTCCAAGTTGTTGCAAATGGCAAGATTGCCTTCTTTTTATGGCTGAATCATTCATACATATATGAATCATATATATATATATATTACATGTTCTTTATCAACTCATCCATTAGTGGATACTTAGTTTGCTTTCATATCTTGGCTATTATAAATAATGCCACAATGAACATGGGATTGCATATACATTTTTGTAGTATTTTTATTTTCTTTGGAGATACCCAGAAGTGTAATTGCTGAATCATATGGTAGTTCTATTTTTAGTTTTTTGAGAAACCTCCATACTGTTTTCCATAGTGGTTGCACCAATTTGCATTCCCACCAACAGTGCACAAATATTTCCTTTTCTCCACATCCTCACCAGCATTTGTCATCTCTTGTTTTTTTTGATAATAGCCATTCTAACAGGTGTGAGGTGATATCTCATTGTGGTGGTGTACCAGTTGGCTATTTTTATGTCTTCTTCAGAACATTATTTTTTAATAGATTCCAATTCTCTGATGAATTTTTCTATATTTTCATCCATTTTGTCCATCTTTTAATCTATTTTCTTAAGTCTGTTAATTATAAATTTTACAGTCCTCGTCAGCTAACTCCAACATTCAGATGATCTGTGATCATGGTATTGTTTATTTTTCCCATGATTATAAGCCAAATAATCCTGCCTCTGTCTACTAGTGTTTTATTGTATGTCAAACATTGTATATAAAATGATGATATCACTCATCAGATGTGATTCTCTCTTTCCTTGGAAGATAGGGTAAGAAGCTAATTACATAAATAAAATAAGAGATTGATATAAGCTGGGTTTGTGCTATAGTTTTAGTAAGATTAAGTTCATCTCTGGTTTATTCCTGTTCCTTAGGAGTTCCCTTGCTTTAGATAGGAAGTGTGAGCCAATTTCCAGGCCCGCCAGCAGTGAAGAGGAAGGACGGTCTCCCTGAGCTCATTGTTTACAAGGGGGTTGTGGGATGTTCTTTAATAGGTTAATTTTGTCAGTAATGTGTAGACCTTGGTGTGCTTTTAAAATATGTGCTGATTTTATTACAAGTGAACCTGTGCTTAATTGATCGATCTACTCCTGAGGGTCAATCCCTGCTGGGACAACATTGTATCAGCCAGTCTGCCACTGATGTTAGGTGGAAACTCCAAAAGTTACAATTAAGAGAAGGTATAGTTCAGTGGTAGAGCATTTGACTGGAAAAGTTACAATTAGGCCCACAAACCCCTATGCCCCAACTCCTAGAGGTGGCCTTTGGGGGTATTTAATAATTGAGATCAAGAAGAAGAGGAAGGAGAACCCAATGTGAAAACAGGCAAGCCAGGGCTCATGCTAAACTGATGGCCATACCTGTCAGCCATGCCTTGCCACCTCAGGGCAACCCAAGGGAACCAAGGACGTTTAACCATCCATTTGGAGTTAAAATGGAGTTTCTCTTGTGTTTTGATTGAAAGTCTGTCAAGTCTCTGTCTCCTCAACCCAAAAAGAGTGACAGAGATTCTCTTTTGCCCATTGGAGGTTTTGAGTTTAGTTATTTAGTCTCCTGTATCATACAGCTTCAAAATCTGTCAGATATCTTGAAGGGGAGATTGGCTATGTGTTTGTAGTAAACAACTCCCAAAGAGGATTTTATCTCTTAAGTAACAGGAGATATCAGGAACTTTTTCTCTGCCCATTTAGAAGTTTCAAGCCCATGCCCAAGCCAACCAAATTTGCAGGGAACTCAGCAATTCATGAGGGGAAACAAGCTTCCAGTTTCCAATTCACATGCCAATATTGCACAAGCACTATAAGATCTTCTAGTTTCTCTTTATCCAATAAATTCCCTTTGCCATGGCCAAGCTCAACCCTCATCCCACACCCAGAAATGGCTGGTGATCATCAACTCTCTTAGGAAAAGCTCTTCCCTCTCTATAATTTCTTATCCTTGCTGCCCACATTCCTCCTCCGTGTCTTATTACTATGCAAATAATATTTTATTAAAATAAATGATTTACCCAGAATCCCATCACTCCAATAGATTACCATGTTCGTTCTTTCAGGGCACATTCCAGGCGTTATCAATATGTTAACATAGAATTCTATGATTGTAATTATTCTAGCCTTTGAAAAAGTTTTATTTAAATAAATATGGCTCATATCACAGAGGTACACTTTTTACTAAACTCACATCCTGTGCTTATTTCTTCACCTAAACCTATGGTGTTGCTACATCTCAGAATTCAAAGGAGAAAGGATAAAAAGGAAAGACTGATCCTGGTGTTTCAGTGGGTGGGGACCTAGAGAAAATGACTCAACAGCTGTTATTCAGGAATATGGGGAAAAAACATTCCAAATTATAAGCTTATAATGGCAAAAGCCATGAATCACTAGTTCACCAATGTATGCTCTCCATTATGTTTAAAAGCATGGTTTGAAACTTTATCTTCTTTTCTTGGGTTGTTGCCTTGGTTTGCTCTTAGCGCTGGTCTACTATGACCTACACTGAAGGAAAAATCCCACATCCTACATTGAAGGAAAAATAAATTTCTTGGTTTGTTCTTTTTTTTTTTTTTTTTGTGGAAGAGATCAGGGGTCCCCAGCCCCCAACCGTGGGCCAGTACCTGTCTGCCGCCTGTTAGGAACCAGGCCACACAGCAGGAGGTGAGCGGTGGGCGAGCGAGCAAAGCTTCATCTGCTCCTCCCAATCATTCCCCATCACTCGCATTAGTGCCTGAACCATCACCCCCACACCCAGGTCCGTGGAAAATTTGTCTTCCACAAAACCAGTCCCTGGTAACAAAAAGCTTGGTGACTGCTGGAATAGATCCTCTAGTGGGTTCCTAGAGAAGACACAATGAGAGATAGTTTTTTGAGTCCTTGAATGTCTGAAAATATCTTTTTTTGTTTTTTTTTTTTTTTTTTTTTTTTTGTGGAAGAGATCAGGGGTCCCCAGCCCCCAACCGTGGGCCAGTACCTGTCTGCCGCCTGTTAGGAACCAGGCCACACAGCAGGAGGTGAGCGGTGGGCGAGCGAGCAAAGCTTCATCTGCTCCTCCCAATCATTCCCCATCACTCGCATTAGTGCCTGAACCATCACCCCCACACCCAGGTCCGTGGAAAATTTGTCTTCCACAAAACCAGTCCCTGGTAACAAAAAGCTTGGTGACTGCTGGAATAGATCCTCTAGTGGGTTCCTAGAGAAGACACAATGAGAGATAGTTTTTTGAGTCCTTGAATGTCTGAAAATATCTTTTTAAAATACCTTCATATTTGATTGAGTCCATTTATAAAATTCCAGGTTGAAAAACATTTTCACTCTGATTATTATTATTATTATAGTTATTGCTCTATTGTTTTCTAGCTTTCAGTTTTGCTACTGAAAACTCTGATACTAATTTGATTATAATTTTTTTGTATGTAACCTATTTTGGGGGTAAGGTTAGTGAGCATAGAGGAGAAATTTTAGAATTATTACTGGGGCTTGGTTTTCATCAGCACCCGGACATGTTTGGGGTTAGACATCTCATTTCAAGCAAACAAGCCAGGCAGGAGTATGTGGCAGTTGATGTAGGAAGCTTTGGTAAAGCGCAATCTTTCTATCTTCCAGGTCATTTCCATATACTATCTGCCTCAGTCTGGACTGAGAGTTCCTCTTTGATGCAAAAAGCACTTATAGATTTCTATCCTCTAAAATCTGTTATGCTTGTTTTATGACTTAGTATATGATCTATCCTGAAGAATGTTTCATGTGCACTTGAAAAGAATGTGTATTCTGCTGCTTTTACCTGTAATGTCCCATAGATATTTATTAAGTCCAGTGGGTCTATTGTGTCACTTAAGACTACTGTTGCCTTACTGATTTTTCTGTCTGGATGATCTTTTCATTGATGTCAGTGGGGTGTGAAAGTCTCCTACTATTATTGTATTATTGTCAGTTTCTCCCTTTATGTCTGTTAGTATTTGCTTTAGATATTTAGGTGCTCCTGTATTGGGTGCATATATGTTATCAATTTAATATCCCCTTCTTGTACTGATCTCTTTATCATTATATTAAGTCCTTCTTTGTCTTTTGTTACAGCCTTTGTTTTAAAGTCTATTTTGTGTGATATGAGTATTACTACCACTGCTTTATTTTTGTTTCAATTTGTATGAAATATCTTTTTCCATCCCTTCACCCATGACATTTTGCACAGAACTAGAACAAATAATCCTAAAGTTTATGTAGAACCACAGAAGACCTTGAATTGCAAAAGCAATCTTAAAACAATGAAGAAAGCTGCAGTTATCATGCTCCCTGACTTCAGACTTTACTGCAAAGCTACCGTAATCAAAAGAGTATGGTACTGGCATAAAAACAGAAACATAGATCAGTAGAGCAGAATAGAGAGCCTAGAAATAAACTCACACACTATGTTCGATTAATCTATAAACAAAGGATGCAAGAATATACACTGGAGAAAAGACAGTCTCTTCAACAAGTGGTGCTAGGAAAACTGGACAGCCACAGGTAAAACAATGAGATTAGAACATTTCCTCATACCATATACATGAATAAACTCAAAATGGTTTAAAGACCTAAATATAAGAACATAAACCATAAAAACTCCTGGAAGAGAACATGGGCAGGACCCGTTGACAAATCATAGCAATATTTTTGGGGGTCAGTCTCTTAAGCCAAAAGAAACAAAAGCAAAAATAAACAAATGGGACCTAATTAAACTTTAAAAATTTTGCACAGCAAAGGAAACCATCAACAAAACAAAAAATCAACCTATGGAATGGAAGAAAATATTTGCAAATCATGTGACCAACAAGGGGTTAATATCCAAAATATACAAACAGCACATACAACTCAATATCAAAAAAGAAACAACCTAATCAAAAAATGGGCAGAAGACCTGAATAGCCATTTTTTCCAAAGAAGCCATATAGATGGCTAACAGGCACATGAAAAGATGCTCAACATTGCTAATTACTACAGAAATGTAAATCAAAGCAACAATGAAATATCACCTCACTCCTGTCAGAATTGCTATCATCAAAGAGTCTACAAATAACAAATGTTGGTGAGGATGTGGAGAAAGGGAACACTTATACACTGTTGGTGGGAATGTAAATTGGTGCAGCAACTGTGGAAAACAGTATGGAGGTTGCTAAAAAGTCTAAAAATTAAACTAACATATGATCCAGAGATTTAATACTCCTGAGTATGTATATATGCAGAATTAAAACACTAATTCAAAAAATTACATACACCCCAATGTTTATAGCAGCACTATTTGCAATAGCCAAGATATGGAAGCAACACAAGTGCCCATCAACAGACAAATGAATTAAGAAGATGTGGTATGCATGTACACACACATGCACACATACACATGATAGAATATTACTCAGCTATAAAAAAGAATGAAATTCTGCCATTTACAGCAATGTGGATGGACCTAGAGAATATTATGTTAAGTGAAATACATCAGACAGAGAAAGACAACTACTTTATGATATCACTTATATGTGGAATCTAAAAAGTAACATAAGTGAATGTATATGTAAAACAGAAACAGACTCACAGATATAGAAAACAAACTTGTATTTCCCAAAAGAGAAAGGGAAGGAGGGAACAAATTAGGGGTATGGGATTAACAGATACAAACTACTATGTATAAAATAGACAAGCAAGAAATATGTACTGTATAGCATAGAGAATTAGAGCCATTATCTTGTAATAAGCAATAATAGAGTATAGTCAGCAAAAATAGTGAATCACTATGTTGTAGACCTGAAACTAACATAATATTTATAAATCAACTATACTACAGTAAAAAAGGAAAAGGACACACTAATAATACTGAAGAAAAATCAGTACACCAGAGTCAGAAATATGCCCTGGTTTTTAAAGTTCAAGAGTACTCTTTCAAATAAGTGAAACATGTCTATAGGTCAGGCTGCCCCCCCTTAAAACTATCTTTTGTCTGTTGAAATATAGATTAGAGCAGTGTTTCTCAAACTGTTTTACAGGAGTTCCTATACCAGAGTTATGAGATTATTTTGTAAAAGTTCAGATTCCTGGACCATGCCCCAAATGTATTTATTCAGAATATCTTAATATTTTCATAGGAATCTGTATTTAACATGCCCTCCCAGGTGGTTCTTATGCACATTATGATCTGAGACCCACAAGCTTAGGGGAAAATGTTCCTTCTTACTTTATGTATGACCCTGACAAGGCTCTCATCCCCTTTGAAGCTATTTCCTCACCTGAAAATTGAAAATAACATCTATATTGCATGGTTATGCAAAGAACTAAGTGAGGTAAGTATTTAGGAAATTGCTAGCACATAGTAGTTACTCAATCCACATTAAGTTTTTCTCCTTCCTGATCCACCTCAGCAATTTATTACATTGACTATTTCTTCCTAAACCCAATTCATTCCAACTCAAAAATCAAAATATGTTGTGAATACTTCAAGACAACTAAAAATATTTCTGATGAAAAGTATCACCTCCTTTCTTCACTGCCCCCAAATCCAAGAGCATTGAAATTTCAAAAAGAAAAATAAAAGTTAGGAGAAATCTTTTCCACAAATATCCTGATACATTTTCCTGGGTCTTCAAATCTCTAAATAAATCAAACATGATACTTTTATGGACAAAGTAAATAATGCATACAATATTTCTAGGTTCCTGTACTGAGTGGCTTCACTTATAAAGAATGCTATAAAATATACAATTTTATGTATATGTTCCTATGTTTCTCCCACTCTCCTGAAAAGTATTTATGTTTTTTTATTTCAATATTTCTGGAAATTTCATATCTATATTAAGGCCTCATTTCAGAAAATATTAAGCACCCCATTTAGCCACTTATTCGTTTTCATAGCAAACAATGGGTTATTCATTTAGCACTTCTGAATTGTAGATGTTTCCAGCAGTTAATTAGAGTAGGGGGGCCTGAGCCAAGGGAATTGGATTAGTTAATGTAGAGGTCTTTGCCTCCTCTGGTATTGATAATGGTCCTTGGAGTCTCCAAGAAAATTACTCAGTAGCACTGGTTAGATAGTAATGTTGGCAGTTACCTACAGGACTCTACATGCTCACCATCGAATGGTGGGGATGTTCAGCTGGGTGAGGTTAAGCAGTAACTGTAGAAGCAAAAGCACTCTATTCCATTGGCAATTCCTTGAGACCCTTAATGCCAGTCTCTAACTAATGATAATGTTTTTGTAGAGCTCTGATTTTTCAAAAAGTTGGCTACAAGATTTATTTTTAAATGAGAATTAAGAAACAGAAGATAAACATCAAATCATCTCATAAATATAAAAATAAAGCCTTGGTTATATTTGGAAAGCACTCATACTTGAAGCAAAAGAAAAAGCATTTTAAAATCTGTGCAAATAGGTATGTTTTTATTTTATTTATTTATACACACACACAGACTATTGAATGAGTGGAAATTAATAAAAAATGTTAAAAATATTAACAGTGACCATTTCTGGTAATGTCATTACAGAGAAGTATTTCATACTAGTAAGGAGTCAAGGTAAAAGAGCTGAAAATCCCCCCTTTGAAGGGCAGCCCCTTTAGCTTATTTGATGGAACTCTAGCTCGTTCCTAAAAGAAGCTGAACAACCTAAACTTCTCCATACATAAGCCTATGAATAGCTATCAAAACACTCCCAAGATGGAGTCAGGAATGACTATTCCTGTGACCATGACACTAGAGTTGGAACTGTGGGGGGAGGAAGAGGTATAAAAAATGAGGAGGGAGAGAAATCAAAATGAAAGGGAATTCGCAGATATCCATATGCAGTGACTTTGAATGAACTGAAAGACAACCCCCAAAATTAATGTTTTGTACCTTTCTCTGAACTCCAAGTCTACTTGATCTGCTAATGAGCAGGACCATATTCTAGATGTCCCAAAACATAAGGAAAGGGTTATACTCATTTCAGTTATGGATGGAACCCACATACTCTCTCTTCACTGTGAGACTATAACCTGAAACCTGGTAAATGAGTATCACTAATAGATTTTAGGACCAACAAGACGAAGAAAAAATTCACCTAATCAAGTCCAAACAATGTCCAGTTCTTGCACTGATCATATGCTCATAGAATGTTTTGGTTTGGTTTGGTTTGTGCTAACTATCAGAATTGGGTAACTAAACTGTACCAGCAGTAATAGTACTATTTATTTTTGTCACTCATATGGCACTTCATCAGCGACAGAAAATGAATCACTCTTGACTGTTGTTAGGGGCCCTGGCTGAACCTAAATGATAGTGTCTGGGCTCACTGATGCACTGATCACCATTTTGCATGTGGAAAGAGCCTAGGAAAAGGAGGTCTGCTTGAAGGACTTGCTGAGTGGATAGAAGAGGAGAAGAACATGGAGGGGAATGCCTGACATTTATTCTACAGCCTGGATTCATATACTATGTTTAAGCCCTAGAGAGAGTGGAGATCTAGCATCAAGGTGAAAGAAGTTTTTTGAGATATAGAGCTTAAGTAGAGCTACCTCGGTGATTAGGCAATAATCTGCAACTCAAATTGTAGAGAGAGAAATATTCCCAATTCTGAGCAGGACCTAGCATGGCCCTGATTCACTTAGGACTGAAGGAAGTGTAATGCTGTTTTAGCACCTTGAGAACTGCAGCTTCTGTCTGCTGGGTTCTACCAAACATTTGCCTCAAATTTAGTAGGTCTAAGCCTGACATTACAAGTAAGGAAACAGGACTGAGAAGCCTGACACTAAATAGGGTTGGAGGAGCATAAAATGGAATAGAAGCTGAGGAGCCTGACCCATGACCACACCCTAGGAGGTGCCAGGCCAATTCACTGGAGAGAAAAGATCCACATGACTTTATCTTGGCCAGACATTGACCTCTGCATTTCCAGAACACTGCCTATAAAGGGGCTAGGAATCCTCCTGGTGGTTACTTTTATGAGGAAGAATTTCTATGTGGCTTTCAGGACTCCATGCCTCCAATGGCAGATGGTTCATTAGAGCCCTACAAGGTCAAATGTACTTACGTTTCAGTAGCTGTACTCAATTCTGTTGCAACATTCTGATATACATTGGGATTCCTCAGAGAAGAAAACATTTAAATTAAATTAAATTAAATTAAATTAAAATACCCCCCAAATATCCTAAATTACAAAAGGAAAAGAAGAAATTACTAAGAGTAAAGAAAGAAATCACTGTCATAATGACACAAAATTTGTTCTGCTAAATCAAAGTCCTTAGACTAAAATTCAAAGTTTATTATAAGATTCCATAATAAATGAAAGGGAGCATAATTGATTTTATGTCTATAGTCCAGACCAGATATAATAAATTATCTACAATCCAATCTTCAGCCCTAATTGTCAATCTCACTAAATGACACAATATATATTTGCCATAGGACTCAACAATTTCAACTATAATAAGAGTTACCAAATTAGAGACCAGACTTTTGAAGGAGGGTATAATTATTCTAATGTTTTTTTTCCTTTGGCAAGTCCCATTTGACCTATATTAAGATAAAGTTGAATGGAGCCTGATTATGATTTACAATACTTCTTACCACAGTGTTACCTATAAAATTCCAATTCCAAACATTGAAAATACAAATTCTATTTGGTAGGCTATTGAAAAATACTCTGTTAGGATAGATTTGGCTAACATGTTCTATTCAGTGCCTCTTTTTTTTTTTTTTAAAGATTTTTCTTTCTATTTTTAAAATTTTTAAATTATTTTTTAACATCTTTATTGGAGTATAATTGCTTTACAATGATGTGTTTGTTAGTTTCTGCTTTATAACAAAGTGAATCAGTTATACATATACATATGTCCCCATATCTCTTCCTTCTTGCATCTCCCTCCCTCCCACCCTCCCTATCCCACCCCTCTAGGTGGTCACAAAGCACAGAGCTGATCTCCTTGTGCTATGCGGCTGCTTCCCACTACCTACCTATTTTAAGTTTGGTAGTGTATATATGTCCATGCCACTCTCTCACTTTGTCCCAGCTTACCCTTCCCCCTCCCCGTATCTTCAAGTCCATTCTCTAGTAGGTCTGTGTCTTTATTCCCGTCTTGCAGTGCCTCTTTCAACAGCTTTCCAGCCTCAATTTCCATTCCTCTTCAAAGGAACACAATACAGCCTTGCTTGGTGCTCCATGATACGTGAAAGGTCCAGCCCTCACACATAGATGATGCATACAAGCCCTCAATCATATCCAGTTGCCTCCCAGAATCCAGGTATGAAATTTCATTAGTAACATTCTATGTAGACATACAAATACTCATTAAAGAGCTTTGTAATAACATTTCTTGGGCTTAACTGGATTTTTGAGCTGGACATATTCCCATTTACAAATTTCATTACTTGTGTGTCTCCTCATTATAAATGGGGTCTGCCTCACCAACAAGTCCTAGAGGCTGTGCTATGCAACAAGCACTTCCTTTAATGTTACCAGGCCACTCTTTTCTAGATAAAGCCTTAGCCACACTTACTCATGCTTCCCAGAACCTCTGGACTATATCACCTCCTAGATATACTTTAATAAAACAGTTGCTAGCTGTATATTAGGCCTTATTGGACATGAAGCTCATTGGTCCTAAACCAGTAACACTTTGGATGCAGTTGCCCATCATGCCTTGGGTCATGATGGCAGTGCCCCACCAGCTTGGCACAGCCACAGAAGCCTCCTGGCTAAAATTAAAATGACATATTTAGGGATTCCCTGGTGGTGCAGTGGTTGGGAGTCAGTCTGCCGCTGCAGGGGACACGGGTTCGTGCCCCGGTCTGGGAGGATCCCACATACCGTGGAGCTGCTGGGCCCGTGAGTTATGGCCGCTGGGCCTGCGTGTCCGGAGCCTGTGCTCTGCAACAGGAGAGGCCACAACAGTGAGAGGCCCGCGTACCACAAAAAAAAAAAAAAAGAAAAAAAAGACTTATTTAGAGTAAAGCCAGATCTGAGCCATCTGGCATTTTTATTTGTAGGAGAAAATGATTTCTTCTTGTCTTCAGTGCCTTGACCAAGACTATGATGCTAGAGGAGGTCACCCTTCTCCTGGAGCCATCAGCCACTTGCAGGGGTGGGACATGTTGGGGAACAAGAAAAGAAGTTTGTAAATTTAAATATGGTAGAGTCACTATCACAAGTGATAGAGCCCACTGGAGACAGCTGTTTTCAATCCCTTCATGGGGACATCCCTGACCAAGTATGGAACCAAGGGTCAGCACAATTAGCTGAACTACAAGCTATTGTTTTAGTACCAGAAAATGCTTTGGGTATCCATGGTCCTTGTCCACACCTTTTACTGACTCCTGAGCTGTGCTAATGGGTTAGTTTCCAAACAGCATTATAAAATGCATTATCTCTTCCTAATACACAGTGAAAAATGATTCATATTTCAATCTACCTTCTGACAAAATACAAAATGCTAGGCTCTTGAATAAAGGACTCAATAAAATTTCCAGTTTCAATCTTGTCCCATCCCATTAAAAATGAGGCTAGATTGAAAGCAAAGGTGAATACCATTAAACATGATCCTCTAATAATAAATTCTAAAGGGGTTTGAGCTTTATTTTTGATAACACATTAATTCTATGTTACCCATGAATAACAAAACTAAAATTAAAACTCCACCATGATTAAAGTTTTACTATCCCTCTCTACCCTAAAGGCCACCCCCCAGCAATATAACTTGTACAATATGCCAATTAGGTCTGGGCTACTTTGGGGGTGTCAAGACCCCCTGCACCTCCATAGTGACTCTTCATAGAACAATATAAGTTCCCTAAAAATTTTTATTTAAATTGTGATAAAATGGAACATGAAATTTACCATCTTAACCATTTTAAGTGTATAGTTCAGTAGCATTAAGTATATTGTTATAAAACAAGTCTCCATACCTTTTTCACCTTGCAAAACTGAAACTCTACACACATTAAAAAACAACTCCCCCTTTCCCCCTCTCCCAGACCCTAGAAATCACCAGGGCCCTTCTGTTTACATTCAATCTCTATGAATTTGACTACTTTATCCCATATAAGTGGAATCATACTGTATTTGTCTTTTTGTGACTAGATTATTTCACATAGCATAATGTTCTCAAGATTCATCCATCTTGTATATGTGACAAGATTTCCTTCTTTTGTAAGTCTGGATAATATTCCATTGCATATATATAATACATTTTCTTTATATATTCATCTGTCAGTAGACATTTGTGTTGCTTCCACCTCTTGGCTATTGTGAATAATGCTACAATGAACATGGGTATGCAAATATCTTGTTGAGATCCTGCTTTCAATTATTTTGGTTAAATACCCATACATGGGATTGCTGGATCGTATGGTAGTTCTAGTTTTAATTTTTTGAGGAATGTTTGTTCTGTTTTCATAGCAGATGCACCATTTTATATACCATTAACAGTGCACGAGGGTTCCAATTTCTCCACATTCTTGCCAACACTTGTTATTCTCTGTTTGTTTGTCAGTCTTTGATAGTGGCTATCCTAATAAGGCAATATCTCACTGTGGTTTTGATTTGCATATCTCTAATGGTTAATGATGTTGAACATCTTTACATATGCTTGTTGTTGGCCATTTGTATATCTTCTTTGTAGCCTATATTTTAATGGGGTTATTTTGTTGTTGTTGAGTCACATGAGTTCTTTTTATATTCTAGATATTAACCCCTTATCAGATATATGATTTGCAAATATGTTCTCCCATTTCATAGTTTGCCTTTTCATTCTGTTATTTCCTTTGATAAGCAGCTTTTAAGTTTGATGTAGTTCCATTTGTCTATTTTTTGTTGATGCTGTTGCCTATGCTTTTGGTGTCATATCCAAGAAATCATTTCCAAATCCAATGTCATAAAGTTTTCTTCTATGTTTTCTTGTAAGAGTTTTATACTTTTAGGCCTTATGTTTAGGTCTTTAATCCATTTTGAGTTAATTTTTGCAAATGATGTAAGGTAAGTGTACAACTTCTTTCTTTCAGATGTAGATAACTAGTTTTCCCAACACCATTTGTTGGGAGCCCATTGTATATTGGTACCCTTGTGAAAGACCATTTGACTATATATATGAGGATTAATTTTTGGACTCTATTTTGCTTCATTGGTATATATGTCTGATTTTATGACGATATGACACTGTTTTGATTACTGTAGCTTTATAGTGAGTTTTGAAATCAAGAATTGTGAGTCCTCAAACTTTCTTCTTCAAGATTGTTTTGGCTGTCTGGAATCCTTTGAGATTCCATATGAATTGTAGAATTTTTTTCTATTTCTTCAGAAAATGACATTGAGATTTAACAGGAACTGCATTGAATCTATAGTTTGCTTTCAGTATTATGAAGGTTAATTTTATGTGTCAACCTGACTGGGCCATAGGGTGCCCAGATATTTTGTCAAACATTATTCTGGGTATATTTGTGAGGGTATTTGTGGATGAAATTAATATTTTGAACTGTTTGAGTAGAGTAGATTGCCCCCTCTAATATGGGTGGGACTCACCCAATCAGTTGAAGACTTGAATAGAACAAAAAGACTGAGAAAGGGGGAACTCCTCCTGCCTGACTCCCTTTGATCTGGGACAGCATTTTTTTCCTGCCTTCAGACTAAAACTAAAACACTGGCTCTTGGGAAAGTGACCACAATGGTAGAGTAGGAACATCCTGAACTCACCTCTTCCCACAACCACACCAAAATTGCAACTATTTGCAGAGCAATTATCCATGACAGTGACCTGAAAACTAGAAGAAAAGAACTTCTACAGCTAAAGACAAAGAAAGAACCATGATGAGACAAGTAGGAGAGGTGGAAACATAATACGGTCAAGACCAATACCTCTGGGTAGGCGACCCACAGTTGCAATTGCTGAGGTTCCCTTAAAGAGTGAGGAGTCTGAGCCCCACATCAAGCTCCCAAGCCTGGGGGTCCTGCACTGGGAAGACAAACCCCCAGATATTCGGCATTGAAGGCCAATGGGGCTTAATTTCAGGACAGACAGAGGGCTGTGGGAAAGAGACTCCACTCTTTTTTTTAAAAAATAGATCTTTATTGGAGTATAATTGCTTAACAATACTGAGTTAGTTTCTCTTGTACACCAAAGTGAATCAGCCATATGCGTACATATGTCCCCATATCCCCTCCTTCTTGAGCCTCCCTCCCATCCTCCTTATCCCACCACTCTAGGTCATCGCAAAGCACCGATCTGATCTCCCTCTGCTATGTTGCTACTTCCCACTAGCTAACTGTTTTACATTTGGTAGTGTATATATGTTGATGTTACTCTCACTTTGTCCCAGCTTCCCCCTCCCACCCTGTGCTCTCAAGTCCATTCTCTATGTCTACATCTTTATTCCTGCCCTGCAACTACATTCATCAGGACCTTTTTTTTTAAGATTCCGTATATATGTGTTATCATATAGTATTTGTTTTTCTTTTTCTGACTTACTTCACTCTGTATGACAGACTCCATCCACCTTACTACAAATAACTCAATTTCATTCCTCTTTATGGCTGAGTAATATTCCATTGTATATATGTGCAACACCTTCTTTATCCATTCCTCTGTTGATGGACATTTAGGTTGCTTCCATGTCCTGGCTATTGTAAATAGTGCTGCAGTGAACATTGTGGTACATGACTCTTTTTGAATTATGGTTTGCTCAGGGTATATGCCCAGTAGTAGGATTGCTGGGTCATACGGTAGTTCTATTTTCTGTTTTTAAGGAACCTCCACAACGTTTTCCATAGTGGTTGCATCAATTTACATTCCCACCAACAGTGCAGGAGCAAGAGGGTTCCCTTTTCTCCACACCCTCTCCAGCATTTATTGCTTGTAGATTTTTTGATGATAGCCATTCTGATTGGTGTGAGGTGATACCTCATTGTAGTTTTGATTTGCATTTCTCTAATAATTAGTGATGTTGAGCATCTATTCATGTGCCTCTTGACCATCTGTATGTCTTCTTTGGTGAAATGCCTATTTAGGTCTTCTGCCCATTTTTTAATTGGATTGTTTTTCTCATGTTGAGCTCCATGAGCTGTTTGTATATTTTTGAGATTAATCCTTTGTCTGTTGTTTCATTTGCAAATATTTTGTCCAATTCTGAGGGTTGTCTTTTTGTCTTGTTTATGGTTTCCTTTGCTACTCAAAAGCTTTTAAGTTTAATTAAGTCCCATTTGTTTATTTTTGCTTTTATTTCTGTTATTCTAGGAGGTGGGTCAAAAAAGATCTTCTTGTGGTTTATGTCAAAGAGTGTTTCTCTTATGTTTTCCTCTAAGAGTTTTATAGTGTCTGCTCTTACATTTAGGTCTTTAATCCATTTTGAGTTTATTTTTGTGTATGGTGTTAGGAAGTATTCTAATTTCATTCTTCTACATGTAGCTGTCCAGTTTTCCCAGCACCACTTATTGAATAGGATATCTTTTCTGCATTGTATGTTCTTGCCTCCTTTGTCATAAACTAGGTGACCATATGTGCATGGGTTTATCTCTGGGCTTTCTATCCTGTACCATTGATCTATATTTCTGTTTTTGTGCCAGTACTATACCATCTTGATTACTGTAACTTTGTGGTATAGTTTGAAGTTGGGGAGACTGATTCCTCCAACTCCATTTTTCTTTCTCAAGATTGCTTTGGTTATTCAGGGTCTTTTTTGTTTCCATAAGAATTGTGAAATTTTTGGTTCTAATTCTGTGAAGAATGCCATTGGTAGTTTGATAGGGATTGCATAGAATCTGTAGATTGTTTTGGGTAGTATAGTCATTTTCACAATGTTTATTCTTCCAATCCAAGAACATGGTATAATTCTCCATCTGTTTATGTCACCTTTGATTTCTATCATCAGTGTTTTACAGCTTTCTGAGTGCCTGTCTTTTCTCTACTTAGGCAGGTTTATTCCTAGGTATTTTATTCTTTTAGTTGTGATGGTAAATGGGATTGTTTCCTTAATTTCTCTTTTTGAGTTTTCATTGTTGGTGTATAGGAATGCCAGTGATTTCTGTGCATTAATTTTGTATCCTGCAACCTTACCAAATTCATTGATTAGTTCTACTAGTTGGTGAGAGTGGACATCCTTGTGTTGTTCCTGATCTTAGTGGAAATGCTTTCAGTTTTTCACCATTGAGAATGATGCTTGCTGTGGGTTGGTCCTATATGAGCTCTATTATGTTGAGGTAGCTTCCCTCTATGCCCATTTTCTGGAGAGTTTTTATCATAAGTGGGTGTTGATTTTGTCAAAAACTTTTTCTGCATCTATTGAGATGATCATGTGGTTTGTATTCATTAATTTGTTAATGTGGTGTATCACATTGACTGATTTGCATATAATGGAGAATCCTTGCATCTCTGGGATAAATCCCACTTGATCATAGTGTATGATCCATTTAATGTGTTGTTGGATTCTGTTTGCTAGTATATTGTTGAGGATTTTTGCATCTATGTTCATCAGTGATATTGGTCTATAATTTTCTTTCTTTGTGATATCTTTTTCTGGTTTTGGTATTTGGGTGATGGTGGCTTTGTAGAATGAATTTGGGAGTGCTTCTCCCTCTGCAAGTTTTTTGAAGAGTTTGAGAAAGATTGGTGTCAGCTCTTCTCTCAATGTTTGATAGAATTCGCCTGTGAAGCAATCTGGTCCTGGACTTTTGTTTCTTGGAAGATTTTTAATTACAGTTTCAATTTCACTACTTGTGATAAGTCTGTTTATATTTTCTAATTCTTCCTGATTCAGTCTTGGAAAATTGTACCTTTCCAAGAATTTGTCCATTTCTTTGTGGTTGTGCATTTTATTGACATATAGTTGTTTGCAGTAGTCTTTTAATGCCTTTGTATTTCTGCAGTGTCAGTTGTGATTTCTCCTTTTTCATTTCTTATTTTATTGTTTTGCTTCCTCTCCCTTTTTTTCTTCATGAGTCTTGGTAAGGGTTTATTGATTTTGTTTATCTTCTCAAAGAACCAAATTTTAGTTTTATTGATCTTTGCTATTGTTTTCTTCTTTTCTATTTCACTTATTTCTGCTCTAATCTTTATGATTTCTTTCCTTCTACTGACTTTGGCGTTTCTTTGTTCTTCTTTCTGTAGTTGTTTTAAATAGTGGGTTAGATTGTTTATTTGAGATTTTTCTTGTTTCTTGAGCTGAGATTGAATTGCTATAAACTTCCCTCTTAGAACTGCTTTTGCTGCGTCCCATAAGTTTTGGGTCGTCATGTTTTCATTGGCATTTGTTTCTTTGTATTGTTTATTTCTTCTTTGATTTATTCAGTGACATCTTGGTTATTCAGTAGTGCACTGTTTAGCCTCCATGTATTTGTGTTTTTTACAGTTTTTTTCCCTGTAATTGATTTCCAGTCTCATAGTGCTGTAGTCAGAAAAGATGCTTGATATGATTTCAATTTTCTTAAATTTTCCAGGGCTTGATTTGTGACCCAAGATGTGATCTATCCTGGAGAATATTCCATGGGCACTTGAGAAGAAAGTGTATTCTGCCACTTTCGGGTGGAATGTTCTATAAATATCAATTAAATCTATATGGTCTAATGTGTCATTTAAAGCTTGTGTTTCCTTATTTATTTTCTGTTTGGGTGATCTGTCCTTTGGTGTAAGCGGGGTGTTAAAGTCTCCTACTATTATTGTGTTACTGTCGACTTCTCCTTTCATGGTTATTAGCATTTGCCTTATGTATTGAGGTGCTGTATGTTGGGCGCATAAATATTTATAATTGTTATATCTTCTTCTTGGATTGACCCTTTGATCATTATGTAGTGTCCGTCCTTATCTCTTGTAACAGTCTTTATTTTAACATCTATTTTATCTGATATGGATATTGCTACTCCAGCTTTCCTTTGATTTCCATTTGCATGGAATATCTTTTTCCGTCCTTTCACTTTCAGCCTGGATCTAGCTCTGAAGTGAGTCTCTTGTAGACAGTATATATATGGGTCTTGTTTTTGTATCCATTCAGCCAGTCTGTGTCATTTGGTGGGAGCATTTAATCCATTTAAATTGAAGGTTATTATCGATATGTATGTTCCTATTACCATTTTCTTAATTGTTTTGGGTTCGTTCTTGTGGGTCTTTTTCTTCTCTTGTGTTTCCTACCTAGAGAAGTTTCATTAGCATTTATTGTAGAGCTGATTTGGTGGAGCTGAATTCTCTTAGCTTTTGCTTGTCTGAACAGCTTCTGATTTCTCTGTCAAATCTGAATGAGATCATTGCTGGGTAATCTTGGCAGTAGGTTTTTGTCTTTCACCACTTAAAGGATATCCTGCAACTCCTTTCTGGCCTGCAGAGTTTCTGCTGAAGAATCAGTTGTTAACCTTATGGGGATTCCATTGTATGTCATTATTTGTTTTTCCCGTGCTGCTTTTAATATTTTTTCTTTGAATTGAATTTTTGTCACTTTGATTAATATGTGTCTTTATGTGCTTTTCCTAGGGTTTATCCTGTATGGGAATCTCTGCACTTCCTGGACTTGGGTGAATATTTCCTTTCCCATATTAGGGAAGGTTTCAACTATAATCATTTCAATTTTTTTTTCAGACCCTTCATTTTCTCTTCTTCTTCTCGGATGCCTATAATTCAAATATTGGTGCATTTAGTGTTGTCCCAGAGGTCTCTGAGATTGTCTTCAATTTTTTTCAATCTTTTTTTCTTTATTCTGTTCCTCAGCAGTAATTTCCACCATTTTGTCTTCCAGCTCACTTATTTGTTCTTCTGCCTCACTTATTCTGTTAATGATTCCTTCTAATGCATTTTTCATTTCAGTGATTGTGTTGTTCATCTTTGTCTTTTTTTTTAACATCTTTATTGGAGTATAATTGCTTTACAATGGTGTGTTAGTTTCTACTTTACAAGAAAATGAATCAGTTATACATATACATATGTCCCCATGTCTCTTCCCACTTGCATCTCCCTCCCTCGCACCCTCCTTATCCCACCCCTCTAGGTGGTCACAAAGAACCAAGCTGATCTCCCTTGTTATGCGGCTGTTTCTCACTACCTATCTATTTTACGTATGGTAGTGTATATATGTCCATACCACTCTCTCAATCTGTCTCAGCTTACGCTTCCCCCTCCCTGTATCCTCAAATCTGTTCTCTAGTAGGTTTTCATCTTTATTCCTTTCTTGCCCCTAAGTGCTTCATGACCAGTTTTTTCTTTTTTTAGATTCCATACATAGGTGTTAGCACATGGTATTTGTTTTTCCCTTTCTGACTTACTTCACTCTGAATGACAGACTCTAGGTCCATCCACCTCACTACAAATAACTCAGTTTCGTTTCTTTTTATGGCTGAGTGACATTCCATTGTATACATGTGCCACATTTTCTTTATCCATTCATCTGTTAATGGACACTTAGATTGCTTCTATGTCCCGGCTGTTGTAAATAGAGCTGCAATGAATATTTTTAGATTTTCAAGGAATGTCCATACTGTTCTCCATAGTGGCTGTATCAATTTACATTCCCACCAGCAGTGCAAGAGGGTACCCTTTTCTCCACACCCTCTCCAGAATTTATTGTTTGTAGATGTTTTGATGATGGCCAATCTAACTGGTGTGAGGTGATATCTCATTGTAGTTTTGATTTGCATTTCTTTAATGATTAATGATGTTGAGCATCCTTTCATGCGTATGTTGGCAATCTGTATAGCTTATTTGGAGAAATGTCTATTTAGGTCTTCGGCCCATTTTTGGATTGGGTTGTTTGCTTTTTTGATATTGAGCTGCTTGAGCTGCTTGTAAATATTGGAGATTAATCCTTTGTCAGTTGCTTCATCTGAAAATATATTTTCCCATTCCGAGGGTTGACCTTTCATCTTGTTTACAGTTTCCTTTGTTGTGCAAAAGCTTTTAAGTTACATAAGGTCCCATTATTTTTGCTGTTTTTATTTCCATTTCTCCAGGAAGTGGGTCAAAAAGGATCTTTCTGTGATTTATGTCACAGAATGTTCTGCTTATGTTTTCCTATAAGAGTTTGATGGTGTATGGCCTTACATTTAGGTCTTTAATCTATTTTGAGCTTATTTTTGTGTATGGTGTTAGGGAGTGATCTAATCTCATACTTTTACATGTACCTGTCCAGTTTTCCCAGCACCACTTATTGAAGAGGTTGTGCTTTCTCCACTGTATATTAATAGCACCTTTATCAAAGATAAGGTGTCCATATGTGCGTGGGTTTATCTCTGGGCTTTCTATCCTGTTCCATTGATCTATATTTCTGTTTCTGTGCCAGTACCATACTGTCTTGACTACTGTAGCTTTGTAGTATAGTCTGAAGTCAGGGCATCTGATTCCTCCAGCTCCATTTTTCTTTCTCAATATTGCTTTGTCGGGCTTCCCTGGTGGCACAGTGTTTGAGAGTCCGCCTGATGATGCAGGGGACACAGGTTTGTGCCCTGGTCCAGGAAGATCCCACATGCCGTGGAGCGGCTGGGCCTGTGAGCCATGGCTGCTGAGCCTGTGTTTCCAGAGCCTGTGCTCTGCAATGGGAGAGGCCACGATAGTGAGAGGCCAGCATACTGAAAAAAAAAAAAAAGATTGCTTTGTCTATTCAGGGTCTTTTGTGTATCCATACAAATTGTGAAATTTTTTGTTCTACTTCTGTTAAAAATGCCAGTGGTAATTTGATAAGGACTGCATTGAATCTGTAGCTTTCTTTGGGGTGTAGAGTCATTTTCACAAAGTGGATTCTTCCAATCAGAGATCCTGGTATATCTCTCCATCTATTTGTATCATTTTTAATGCCTTTCATAAGTGTCTTATAGTTTTCTGCATACAAGTGTTTTGTCTCCTTAGGTAGGTTTATTCCTAGATATTTTATTATTTTTGTTGCAATGATAAATGGGAGTGTTTTCTTAATTTCACTTTTAGATTTTTCATCATTAGTGTATAGGAATGCCAGAGATTTCTGTACCTTAACTTTGTATCCTGCTACTTTACCAAATTCATTGATTAACTCTAGTATTTCTCTGGTAGCATGTTTAGGATTCTCTATGTATAGTATCATGTCATCTGCAAACAGTGACAGCATTACTTCTTCTTTTCTGATTTGGATTCCTTTTATTTCTTTTTCTTCTCTGATTGCTGTGCCTAAAACTTCCAAAACTACGTTGAATAATAGTGGTTAGAGTGGGCCACCTTGTCTTTTTCCTGATCTTAGTGGAAATGGTTAATTTTTCACCACTGAGGACGATGTTGGGTGTGGGTTTGTCATGTATAGCCTTTATTATGTTGAGGAAGGTTCCCTCTATGCCTACATTCTGGAGGGGTTTTATCATAAATGGGTGTTGAACTTTGTAGAAAGCTTTCTCTACATCTATTGAGATGATCATAGACTTTTTCTTTTCAATTTGTTAATATGGTGTATCACATTGATTGATTTGCATATATTGAAGAATCCTTGCATTCCTGGGATAAACCCCACTTGGTCATAGTGTATGATCCTTTTAATGTGCTTTTGGATTCTCTTTGCTAGTAACTTCTTGAGGATTTTTGCATCTATGTTCATCAGTGGCATTGGCCTGTAGTTTTCTTTCTTTGTAACATCTTTCTCTTGTTTTGGTATTAGAGTGATGGTGGCCTTGTAGAATGAGTTTGGGAGTGTTCCTCCCTCTGTTATATTTTGGAAGAGTTTGTGAAGGATAGGTGTTAGCTCCTCTCTAAATGTTTGATAGAATTCCCCTGTGAAGCCATCTGGTCCTGGGCTTTTGTTTGTTGGAAGATTTTTAATCACAGCCCCAATTTCTGTGATTGTGATTGGTGTGTTTACATTTTCTATTTCTTCCTGGTTCAGTCTCAGAAGGTTGTGTCTTTCTAAGAATTTGTTCACTTCTTCCAGGCTGTCCATTTTATTGGTGTAGAGTTGCTTGTAGTAATCTCTCATGATCCTTTGTATTTCTGCAGTGTCAGTTGTTACTTCTCCTTTTTTATTTCTAATCCTATTGAATTGAATCTTCTCCCTTTTTTTCTTGAGAAGTCTTGCTAATGGTTTATCAGTTTTTTTTTTTAATTTTCTCAAAGAACCTGCGTTTAGTTTTACTGATCTTTGCTATTGTTTCCTTTATTTCTTTTTCATTTATTGCTGATCTGATCTTTATGATTTCTTTCCTTCTGCTAACTTTGGGGTTTTTTTGTTCTTCTTGCTCTAATTGCTTTGGGTGTAAGGTTAGTTTTTTAATTTGAGATGTTTCTTGTTTTTTAAGGTAGGATTCTATTGCTATAAACTTACCTCTTAGAACTGCTTTTCCTGTATCCCATAAGTTTTGGGTCATCGTGTTTTTATTGTCATTTGTTTCTAGGTAGTTTTTTGATTTCCTCTTTGGTTTCTTTAGTGATCTCTTGGTTATTAAGTAGTGTATTGTTTAGCCTCCATGTGATTGCATTTTTTACAGTTTTTTATTGTAATTGATATGTAGTCTCAGAGCATTTTGCTCGGAAAAGATACCTGATATGATTTCAATTTTCTTCAGTCTACCAAGGCTTGATTTGTGACCCAAGATATGATCTATACTGGAGAATATTTCATGAGCACTTGAGAATGTGTATTCTGTTGTTTTTGGATGTAATGTTCTATAAATATCAATTAAGTCTATTTTGTTTAATATATCATTTAAAGGTTGTGTTTCCTTACTAATTTCATTTTGGATGATCTGTCCATTGGTGAAAGTGGGGTGTTAAAGTCCCCTACTATGATTGTGTTACTGCTGACTTCCCCTTTTATGGCTGTTAGTATTTGCCTTATATATTGATGTGCTCCTATGTTGGGTGCACAAATATTTACAATTGTTAGATCTTCTTGGATCGATCCCTTGATCATCATGTAGTGTGCTTCTTTGTCTCTTTGTCTCTTCTTTGTTTTAAAGTCTATTTTGTCTGATATGAGAATTGCTACTCCAGCTTTCTTTTGATTTCCATTTGCATGGAATATCTTTTTCCATCCCCTCACTTTCATTCTGTATGTGTTCCTAGATCTGAAGTGGGTGTATTGTAGACAGCATATATACGGGTCTTGTTTTTGTATCCATTCAGCCAATCTATGTCTTTTGGTTGAAGCATTTAATCCATTTACATTTAAGGTAATTATTGATATGTCTGTTCCTATTACCATTTTCTTTCTTTTTGGTTTTATTATTGTAGGTCTTTTCCTTCTCTTGTGTTTCCTGCCAAGAGAAGTTCCTTTAGCATTTGTTGTAAAGCTGGTTTTGTGGTGCTGAATTCTCTAATTTTTTGCTTGTCTGTAAACTTTTTAATTTCTCTGTCAAATCTGAGTGAGATCCTTGCTGGTTAGAGTAATCTTGGTTGTAGGTTTTTCTCCTTCATCACTTTAAATATGTTCTGCCAGTTCCTTGTGGCTTGCAGAGTTTCTGCTGACAGATCAGCTGTTAACCTTATGGGGATTTCCTTTTGTGTTATTTGTGGTTTTTCCCTTGCTGCTTTTAATATTTTTTCTTTTTATGTAATTTTTGATAATTTGATTAATATATGTCTTGGTGTGTTTCTCCTTGGATTTATCCTGTATGGGACTCTCCGTGCTTCCTGGACTTGATTAAGTATTTCCTTTCCCATATAAGGTAAGTTTTCAACTATAATCTCTTCAAATATTTTCTCAGTTCCTTTCTTTTACTTTTCTTCTTCTGGGACCCCTATAATTCGAATGTTGATGCATTTAATGTTGTCCCAGAGGTCTCTGAGACTGTCCTCAGTTCTTTTCATTCTTTTTTCTTTATTCTGCTCTGCAGTAGTTATTTCTACTATTTTATCTTTCAGGTCACTTTTCCCTTCCTCTGCCTCAGTTATTCTGCTATTGATCCCTTCTAGAGAATTTTAAATTTCATTTATTGTGTTGTTCATCATTGCTTGTTTCATCTTTAGTTCTTCTAGGTCCTTGTTAAACGTTTCTTGTATTTTCTCCATTCTTTTTCCAAGATTTTGGATCATCTTTACTATCATTATTCTGAATTCTTTTATAGGTAGACTGCCTATTTCCTCTTCATTTGTTAGGTCTGCTGGGTTTTTACCTCACTCCTTCATCTGCTGTGTGTTTCTATGTCTTCTCATTTTGCTTAACTTACTCTATTTGGGGTCTCCTTTTTGCAGGCTGCATTTGTAGTTTTTTTTTTTTTTTTTTTTGCAGTATGCGGGCCTCTCTCTCTTGTGACCTCTCCCACTGTGGAGCACAGGCTCCGGACGTGCAGCCTCAGCAGCCATGGCTCACGGGCCCAGCCACTCCATGGCATGTGGGATCCTCCCGGACCGGGGCACGAACCCATGTCCCCTGCATCGGTAGGCAGGCTCCCAACCACTGCGCCACCAGGGAAGCCCCTTAGTTTCCATTTTTTTGATGTCTGTGGCTAAGGTTGGTTCAGTGAGTTGTGTAGGCTTCCTGGTGGAGGGCACTAGTGCCTGTGTTCTGGTGGATGAGGCTGGAGCTTGTCTTTCTTGATGGCAGGTCCATGTCTGGTGGTGTGTTTGGGGGTTTCTGTGGCCTTATTATGGTTTTAGGCAGCCTCTGTGCTAACGGATGGGGTTTTGTTCCTGTCTTGCTAGTTTTTTGGCATAGGATGTGCAGCACTGTAGCTTGCTTGTCATTGAGTGGAGCTAGGTCTTGGCATTGAGATTGAGATCTCTGGGAGATTTTCGCTGTTTGATATTACATGGAGCTGGAAGTTCTCTTTTAGACCAGTGTCCTGAACTTGGCTCTCCCACCTCAGTGGCACAGCCCTGACGCCTGGCTGGAGCACCAAGAGCCTGTCCTCCACTTGGCTCAAAATAAAAAGGAGGAAAGAAAGAAAGAAAGAAAGAAAGAAAGAAAGAAAGAAAGAAAGAAAGAGGAAGATAAAATGATGTCAAATAAAATAAAATAATTAAAATAAAAAATAATTATTAAGAAAAAAAATTTTAACTAATAAAACAACAACAACAACAACAACAAAAACGGACAGAGAGAACCCTAGGACAAGAATTTGGGATAACTCTTGTCTATTCAGGTATTCCACAGATGCAGGGTACATCAAGTTGATTGTGGAGATTTAATCCGCTGCTCCTGAGGCTGCTGAGAGAGATTTCCCTTTCACTTCTTTGTTCGCACAGCTCCTGGTTTCAGGTTTGGATTTGCACCCACCTCTGTGTGTAGGTCGCCTGAGAGCATTTGGTCTTCCCTCAGACAGGACAGGGTTAAAGGAGCAGCTGATTTGGAGGCTCTTGCTCACTCAGGCCGGGGGGACAGAGCAGTACGGAGTGCAGTGCGAGCCTGCAGCGGCAGAGACTGGTGTGATGTTGCACCAGCCTGAGGCATGCTGTGCGTTCTCCCGGGGAAGTTGTCCCTGGATCACGGAACCCTGGCAGTGTCGAGCTGCACAGGCTCCCGGGAGGGTAGGTGTGGATAGTGACCTGTGCTTGCACACAGGTTTCTTTGTGGCGGAAGTAGCAGCCTTATCATCTCATGCTCATCTCTGCGGTCCGCACTGATACCTGCGGCTCGCGCCCAACTCTGAAGCTCCTTGAAGCAGCGCTCTTTAATACCCTCTCCTTGCGCACCAGGAAACAGAGGCAAGAAAAGGTCTCTTGCCTCTTCTGCAGGTCCCAACTTTTTCCAGACTCCCTACCGGCTAGCTGTGGTGCACTAGCCCCCTTCAGGCTGTGTTCATACAGCCAACCCCAGTCCTCTCTCTGGGGTCTGACCTCTGAAGTCCGAGCCTCAGCTCCAGCCCCCACCCGCCCTGGCGGGTGAGCAGACAAGCCTCTCGGGCTGGTCAGTGCTGGTCGGCACTGATCCTCTGTGCGAGAATCCCTCCTCTTTGCCCTCCGCACCCCTGTGGCTGCACTCTCCTCCATGGCTTTGAAGCTCCCCCCTTCCGCCACCCGCAGTCTGTGTCCGCGAAGGGCCTTCCTAGTGTGTGGAAACCTTTCCTCTTTCACGGCTCCCTCCCACTGTTGCAGGTCCCGTCCCTATTCTTTTGTCTCTGTTTTTTCTTCTTCTTTTGCCCTACCCAGGTACATGGGAAGTTTCTTGCCTTTTGGAAGGTCTGAGGTCTTCTGCCAGTGTTCAGTAGGTGTTTTGTAGGGGTTGTTCCACACGTAGATGTATTTCTTATGTATTTGTGGGGAGGAAGGTGATCTCCACATCTTACTCTTCTGCCATCTTGAATCCTTCCCCCGTCTCTGATTTTTGTTCTTTAGTTCTTCTAGATCTTTGTTAGACATTTCTTGTATTTTCTCAGTCTGTGCCTTCATACTATTTCCAAGATTCTGGATCATCTTTACTATCATTACTCTGAATTTTTTTTCAGGTTGATTGCCTATTTCCTCTTCATTTATTTGGTCTCGTAGATTTTTACCTTGTTCCTTCATCTGTGACATAATTTTTTGCTGTCTCATTTTTTATTTTTTATGAGTGAGATTGTGTTCCTTTCTTTCTGGTTATTTGGCCTGAGGCTTCCAACACTGGAGTTTGTATGCTGTTGGGTAGAGCTGGGTCTTGGTGCTGAGATGAGGACCTCCATGAGACTTCACTCTAATGAATATTCCCTGGGGTCTGAGGTTCTCTGTTAATCCAGTGGTTTGGACTTGAGCTCCAATTCCAGGAGCTTCAGCCTGACCCCCAGTTCATGAACGAAGATCTGCAAGCCACGTGCGGTGGGGAAAAAAAAGAGAGAACAATAAGGAATTAAAAAATAAAATTAGACTAGGAAACTAACATATATGTTAGAAAGAAAATAAAAATATAAATGAATGAACAACTGGAAGATACAACAGTATCACAATAGTAAAAATGAAGAGGAGGAAAAAGAAAAAAAAAATTGGGGAAAAGGTCTTGGCTGTGGAGGGCAGGGCTGAATCAAGGGTGAGCTTTGGGCAGTGGGAGGGGCCTATTCTTAGGACCCACATGTCTGGAAAGGGTCCTGGGGGCTGTGGGGGGTGGTGCTTAGGCTCAATGGAACAGAAGGTGCCCAGGCGTGCCCCCCACCTCTGGTCTCAGGGGACGGGGGACCTCACCTGGGAGCCCGGCAGATTTCCTGGGCTAGAGTGAGCAGGGCAAATGCCCTCTGCTCCTCTCCCACTCCTCCTTAAGTCCGGCAGGCCCCTCCTGCCTGCCTCCTCTTCTCCCCTCAGCCTCCATCCTATGCCCCCAGGACCAATATGGCCAGGGGGTGAGGGGAGCCTTGGAGGGCAGGGGGCTGGTTTGGGAGCTCAGCAGGTTCCCCGGGCACGAGTGGGAGGGGAAATCACCCTCTGCTCTTCTCCCACTCCTCCCAGAGGGCCTCTCCTGCCTGCCTCTCCTGATCTCCCAGGCCTCAGGGGTGCCAATCCAGTCTGGCCTCCACTTCTGCTCCCCTCTTAGCCCCCCCATGTCTTAATGGTTTACTTGGTGGTTCCTCCCTTCTCCTTTGGTGTCAGGGTCCCCCACCAGTGTCCGGCAGGCACCTTAGTTGTAGGGAGATGCTAACTCAGCGTCTTCCCACACCGCCATCTTTCGAGACTCCACTCTTAAAGGGTGCACACAAAATCTCACACACAGTGAGATCCAGGGCAGAAGCAGTAATTTGAAAGGAGCTTGGATCAGACCCACTTGCTGATTTTGGAGAGCCTCCTGGAGAGGCAGGAGGCAATTGAAACTCACCCTTGTGGCATAGACGCTGGCAACAGCCATTTGGGAGCTAATCCCACCACAAGGACACTGGTGCTGGCAAGCACAATTTTGGAATTATCCCTCTAGCTTATTAGTGCCAGGACCCTGCTCCACTCACCAACCAATCAGCACCAGTCCTGGGACACCCAGGCCAGACAGCTAGCTGGGTGTGGACATGGTCCCATTCATAAGTAGGCCATCTGCTTTTTAACCCCTGAGCCCCCAGCCACCATAGAACCCGGCCCCAACCCACCAGAGGGCCCAGAACCTAGCCCCACTCACCAATGGGAAAGCAATAACCCCAGTACCTGGCCTCACCCACCAGGGGGTGGGCATCAGCTCCAGGATCACCTGTGCCCCAACCCTGACCACTTGCACTTGTAGGCTGACACCAACACAGGGACTCCCAAGGCCCTACAACCAGAGACTCCATGACACAACTCCACCCACCAGTGGGCTGGCAGTAGCCCCAGGAGTCCCTGGACCATAGCACTGTCCACCAGCAGGCCTACACTAATTCTGGAAACTCCAGGCCCCAAAGTCAGAGACACCCCAGGACGTGGATCCACTCACCAGTGGGCTGGAATTAACCCTGGGACCCAGCCCAACCACCAGTGGACCCCACCATCAGCAGCTTGATCCTAGCTCCAGAACTCCCAGCCCTACAGCCAGCCATCCCTGGACCCAGCTCCACCCACAAATGACCAGCACTAGCCCCAGAACCCCAGGGGCTAATGACCAATGACATCATTGAAGTCCTCATCCCTACCTTTCCCTTTTGCCCCAGAACTGGGCAATCTGATAAGAATGCCTACACTCCCTCTGGCTCTTGGTACTGGCACCCAAATATAATTGACAGAATCAGACTGCCTGTGTGGTAATAAGGGCTCCTTATAGTCTTCTAAGAGAGTGGACTCACATCTCTGATTCTTCAGAGTTGACCATCCTTAATGCAAAACAACCTTTCTCTAATATTGATCATGTCTCAAACTTAAATTTTGTATAATTTTTATAGACTAATTACTTATGGATGAGGATGGGAAATAGTTAAATGAATGGAGGAAGAAGAATTCTGTTCTGATACACGAAGAAGACCATCCTTTGAAACTCGTGGGAGACAGTCTGCTAGCTTTTCTTCCCAGAGGCAGTATCCTCCTAATATCACCATGCAGTGTAACAATCATGTTCTATATTTATATGGGGACTTTCATATGTTTTAGCCTCTTGTGAGTTTGGCAGGGGATGAACAGAGGGATTATCAGCTCAAGAGCCTTTCTCCTAGGGCACAAGAGTGGGTGGGTATGAAATCTACATTTGTGAGTGACATTTATTCGCAGAGGAAGTGGTAATGTCTGAGCTGAGTTGATGACAATGAAGACTGAAAACCTGATTTGAGTGCTAGAGACACTGTAAAAGAATCTTCTTAAAGTGTGTACTGACTGAATTTGGGTTTTAAAGAAGGGTCAAAGATGACACAGAGATGTTGAAGCTTACAAGCCCAGGAAGAAGTCAGAAGGATAATCAGGCTTTGTCTACAGGGAAAATGAGTTCATTTTTGGACTTACTGAATGTGAAGTATCTAAGGAACATCCAAACAGAGATGCTCAGCAGGTAGTTGGAAATGCTGTATAGGGCCTGAAAGCACAATCTGTGGTTATGAAATGTCAGTTCACATGATAGGTGTCCATAATCTCACCATGAGGGACTTGCTTTCTACTATGCCAATTCTTAAAGCAGATCCTAGATAGGATATGGTTGCTTAATTAATGCTCAGAGGAAGAAAATGATGAGGGCGAAGATTTGCTGTCCTGAAAAAAAAAAAAAAAAGATTTATTCTGGAAATTAACATCGAACGTATTTCTCATGCAGAACTGCAGAGAACCAGCTACTACATTTCCGTGATTATCTGGGGGTGCTGTAGTAGGTTAAATGCCACAATGTGACCTCCTAGCTAATGCTGAAGTTATTTCTTAGGTTTGGTTTGCATAAGGTGTAATTTCTTAAGCTTGAAGTTGTTTTGAGACACATTGCTGTCTCTCATTGGTCAAAGGTAGTTGCTGGGACCAGGAGAAATAACACTATCAAATGTTGCATTTTTTTTCCTATGAATTTCATTTTGCATTATTTTACACAAGTCCTGAACCAACAAAAAAGGTGTGGGGGAGAATTAATAATGAAAATATTCTCAGCCACGTGGCAATAGTCTTTTGACTGAAGCACATTTGCTACTACATAGCTAAATTCATCCTTTGAAATTTTAATTTCCTGTGAATGACAGTGCACTCCTCCCCAAGATTAGAGAGGGCTGGCTGTAGCCAGTGCACACGTCAGTGTGCATGCAACTTTCAAACCTCCCCCTTTTCAGTGCTTTCTGAATAGCCTGGCTATTCTCTTCCAAGACAGAGAAAAATGATTCTCTGGAAATGGAACTTCCTCATCTCATGCCGCAAAGAGCTCATATGCATTTTCTTAGCCTCTCATAGTTTCAGAAAAGATACTTATTGACTATTCCTGATAGTTATAGACTATTCCTGGAGCCAGAAATGCTATGGTTAGGGCACTTCATCAACAAAATCACAGTTGTTCTGCCTTTCCATAAGTGATATGCAGCCATCCTTACCTCCTATTAGATTGCCTCAGGAAAAAGAGTTTGCTATAACTAAATTGTTTCATACAGAATCTTTACTTGTCTAGAGCTTTGGCTTGTAATGAGTCTTTCTCTTCCAGTATGGTGATGCACAACACACCTGGAGCCCCAGCCAACAAAACAAAACATCCAGGTTTTCATTTCTCTCTCTATGTAAGACTTCACCAAAAAAGATTTTTAAACATTGAAAGTTACACTCTCTCACTTACTTTCATCTTGTCTTTCCTCCTAAGGATTTAAATAAAACTCATCCCACACAATTTGGAGGAAACAGGAAACAGCTTAATGTAGCTTCTGTATTCTTGCATTATATGTTGGTGAATATATATGCTTAAATATATTCAGTAGGCATGCACACTCAAAACTTTACAGGTACTCAAACTTAAAAATGGAATAGATACTCTTTGTCTCTTTTGAGACACACGACCTTGCACCCACAAATTAGAGATGGTGTTAATTCAGGTCTATGTAATGTAGTAAGAAGAGTTCTTAATGGGGAATTTCCAAGTTAATGTCTTCCCACCCAGTGTGAGCAACTCTTTCTTACTGGAATGTCATTAAAATGTGAAAAAGATGGGAGAAAAATAGATTGACAATATAATCACTAAATCCTGAGACCTTAACTTTATCAAAGCATGTAATACAACAACTACAGCAACAAAAAACTGTTTCTCAAAGGTATTTGGAGAAATGCATAATTCCAAGGCTAGGATAGGGTAGACACAAGATAAACCTGGAACATCTTGTTATACCAAAAATATAATATTGATATTTTTATTTTATTGGGAGTATGTTGCAAGGATGCTTGAAAAGGCTTCCACTGGCCAAATCTGAGACAATATGAGCACCAAAATAATTAAGTAAACCATTAATAAAAATAAAAATTAATGAGTCTACACTGATAAAAATACATAAATATATAAATTAAAATGGAATAAGGGCTCTTTCTTAAACTAGAATTCTGAGGGTTAGCTGGTAAGTGTAAGAGGGAGTACTGCAGTTGAAAAATCATTTTACATCAATCATAGTAAAGTTTGGATTATGCAAGAATCATCAACGGAGGCTGGATCTTGACAGAAATTACGATGAGGAGTAGGATATTTGCATGATCTTAAAGTGACTCCTCACAGACTGCTTACTAGTTGCAAAGGAGAAAAAAAAAAAAAAAACAGTAATTATACCAGGGAGAAATCAGGCAACACCTTACTTAACTCAATGAGCAAAGGTCAAAGAAAGGCTGTGGAACCATTCCAGATTAAAGAAGCCTAACAAGATATAACAACTGTATATGATACCACATGCTAGACTATATCCTCAGTTGGAGGAGAGCAATGCTATAAAGGATACTTTTGGGTCAATTGACAACATTGGAATATGAAAGATACATTAGATAGAAGTATGTAATTATATTTTTAGAACCATGATGAATATAACTTACCCCTGAATAGTTTTTAAAATATTATGAAATTATGTATATGTATATCAATATCTATCTATTCTCTCTCTCTCTCTCTCTCTCTCTGTCTATTGAGAGAGAACACAAATACAAAGCAAAATGGGTAAAATATTAACAATAGATACATCTGAGTAAAGAGTGTCCAGGTGTTCTTTGTTTTATTCTTTGCTTACCTTTAAGTATGAATTAATTCCCAAATAAAAATTATTAAGAATTGGTTCCAAGGGCTTCCCTGGTGGTGCAGTGGTTGAGAGTCTACCTGCCGATGCAGGGGACGCAGGTTCGTGCCCTGGTCCGGGAAGATCCCACATGCCACGGAGCGGCTGGGCCCGTGAGCCATGACCGCTAAGCCTGCGTGTTCGGAGCCTGTGCTCTGCAACGGGAGAGGCCACAACAGTGAGAGGCCCGCGTACCGCAAAAAAAAAAAAAAAAAAAAAAAAAAATTGGTTCCTAATACAAAAATCCAGTATGCAAATAGAATTTCCCTTTCCATTTTGATGGTTGGTTTGCCAATAAGATATAGATGGTAGAGGCCAATCGAGTCTGTAGTGGCTTGGAACTCTGGCCTAAGGTGAGGTCCAAGATGACTTCATTCCCCAAGTTGCAAAGGCTTGGTAAGTTTCAGAAGGCCTTGGAAGGAGACTGGACAAGACTAAAGAATGTAGATGGATTTTATAATATTGTTGGAAAACTCACTTATTGTTATTAGTGACAAGACATTGCTTAGAAATTGTTGTACTATATGACTTTTTTATTAACTTACATAACTTGTTTATATGTGTATGTATACATACACAAATATGAATAGCTAATCATAAATGTGTTTGTAATGTCAGGTATATGCATCTGGTAGTGCCTGACAACCTAAAAAATGAAGTGTAAAACTGAAATTCCTGATATCGTCCTAGATGGAAGCAAAACTGAGATAAAATTTTTGTAATTGCACGTTCAAATTATGTTATCCTCTTCACAAAAATTAGCAATGATATGACATTGTATATTCATGTGGCATCTATTTCAGTTTCATGTGAAGCCCAGTAATTTTCACCTTTATGTTGAGGGGACTACTCTTGCTGCTGCTAGTACTATTAGTAGCAATAATAATAATCCACCAGTTGATGATTTTCAGCCATAAATTCAGGTGTGTAAAAAGTATACCCTCTTTTGTTTGCTACAGCTCATTTTTATGACTCTGAGCTCTACTTCTTATTAGCTAAATAAATAAATTAAATGAACCTAGTCGTTACCCAGCTCTTTCGATTTAAGGGTGGTCAGTTAAAGGTTCTGTCCCTCCTTATCCAATTTTCCTTGAGATATTATAAGTTCTAGAGGTGGTAGAACTTACATATCATGTGGGGGAGAGTGTCTGGTTCTCTGTGAATGTCTCTGCAATGCTGGTTTCCATTGAGAAGTTTAAGGGGTTAGTCCACTTTAGTTTCTCTTGCTGGCAGGCCCCTTACTCTGCATCCTTCTCTTCCCAACTGTGAGGCCCCTTCAAGTTCAATGGCATCCTCTTGGGTCTCATGTATACCTTGTGTATATGTGTTGGATGGAAAGGACATATGAACTCTCCATTTCTCTCTCTCTGCTTGCGGGAGGAAAAAGGACTTTGTCCTGATAAAGTTGATTTGTATATTGAGACCTGCAAAATGGAGGCTGCCCCAGTGGCCTGGCCCACATCACAAATATAAATCCTAGTCAGCCTACACTATGGGAAACACTTGTCAAGGAACATGCACCAATCACAATCATCTAATTCAGCTTTAACTAGCTTACCCTAGATATTAGGACCTGCTAGCCTTATAAGGAAATCGACAGCCCCATAGCCAATCATGCCCTGTTTCCAAGTTTCCTCTCCTGTTGTTCTGTAAAATTACTCTTACCCCCAATCCATCAGGAACAGTGCTCCACTGTTTGTGAGGCACTGTATTCCTCCAATCCATGGACTGTTTTCCCTTGAATAAAGGATATCAAACTCGTTACTAAATTGTTTTACTTTTGTCATTTGATAGTCTTTAGGCCTATCTATGTAGATACTTTACAATCACCATTACTCTAATGATCCAAAGCCACACTAGACCTGAGACCTCTCTACAAGACTTGAAGTCCCCCTGGGTTACACCTTGTGAAGAAAGACTCAGGTCTTCTCTGATCTGAGTCCTCTGATCCCCTAAATGTATTTTGGTTTTCTTTTTACTCCACTACCTCCACCAACACCCACAGCCAGGTTTCAACACAGAAGGGGAACATAGGGCAGATAACCTATTGCCCAGACCAAAGATTAACTTGTTAATCATTAGTTTGTTAATCTCCTGTTATGGACTGAATGTTTGTGTCCCCACCTCCAATTCATCTGTTGAAGCCTTAACCCTTAATGTGATTTTATTTGGAGATAGATAGGGCTTTTATTGAGACAATTAAGGTTAAATGAAGGCATGATGCTGAGGCCCTGATCCAATAGAATTATTTTCCCTATAAGAAGAGATACCAGAGAGCTCACTCTCTCCCCTCCCTTGCAATTAGAGGAAAGACCATGTAAGAACAGCACAGCTGTCTACAAATCAGGAAGAGAGTCCTCACTAGAAACCAAACCTTACTGGAACCTTGATTTTAGACTTTCCAGCTTCTAGAACTGTGAGGAAAGGAATTTCTATTGTTTAAGCCACATAGTCTGTGGTAATTTATTACAGCAGCCCAATTCTCTCTTTGCTCCTTGCCAGTTGGCTTTGGTTCATTTTGAGTGAGAAAGCTAGTTCTAACTTCATCATGTAGGCTTTCTTTATCTATGTTAATACTATATGCCAGTGTATCTCCAACTTGAGCATGCATATGAATCACTTGGAGGGCTTCTTAAAACACAGTGCGGGGTCTCACCACAGAGTTTCTGATTCAGTAGGTCTGGGTTGGGGCTCAAGGTTTTGTACTTCTAACAAGCTCCCAGATGATGCTGATACTGCTGGTCCAGGGACCACATTGTGAGAACCATAGCTATATACTTTAGTATATTATTGTATAAACACATACTTTAGAATAAAGTTTTACAGCAGTCCTTTAGGCTGCAAAAGCCCTTAAGTTCTTGATTCAAAATCAATCTTTTGAGACTAAAACAAACAAAATAAATAACTCTTCCTTATCAGAAAGCTTAGCTTTTGTGATTCAAAAGTGCCTTGACTTTAAAAGCTATTATCTCTTTGAAGAGTTAAAAAAAATCTATTTAGAAACTGAGATGACTTTTTCTCTTTGGGTTCCTTTGTATTCTCATTCCTTTTGGTGAAAAATGTCTCCAGATGCTTTGAAAACCAACAATTCAGTAGGTGGAGGGTCTCATAGAAGCAGAAAAATTCAGGAAAGCAAAACCTTAGTTATCTCAGAATTTGATCCTGCTACAAAGAAATAACTACCATTTATTTAATGCTTATGCCAGTCACTATACTGGTAATGACTTCTGTTTTCTTGTTTAATTCTCACAATGAACATCTTCAAAATATGTGACATGTTTGTTACTGTTGTTGTAGTTGTTGTTTCCACTTACAGTTGAGAAAAATGATGCTTAGAGAAGTTAAGGTACTTGCCCAAGTTTTCACAACTGGTAAGTGGCAGAGCTGAGATTCTAAGAGCTGCTTAGAGCTCTTAACCACTGCTATCCAGCTTCCATCCTTTCTAATATAACATTTTTAAAGCAAATTCATTATGACTTAAAAAGGAAATAGCTACACTTATTCAAACCTACCATGTCTTTTTCTCCTGTCAGACACATTTAGAATGGATATTAGGAATAATGCCCCAGTCAGGAGATCTATTAGCCTCTTGTTAGAAGTGGTAACAACTTTATGCCTTTGGTCATTTAAAGTGGACCATATAGAGCACTGGACTGTGTGTCACTTGAAAAAACTTCATATGAGTAGGGAATTGAAAGTTTAAAAATTTTTAATAGAATAGCTTGAAATTTGGTCCTTAGGGTTTTGAATAAAGTTGCTCATTTGTTTAGTCACTGACCAGTATTTCTTCCAAGGGGAACAAATATTTGCTTTAGTCTGACCCATTATCCATGGGAGATTCATACTAGAAAATGTGGTAATCTGAACCCCACTCAGATGCCAATATTATGTAGCTTTGTAGCTTTTGTGGAAGTCCAGGAATCTAGCAGAGAAGTTAAAACACACCATAGGCATGAAAAAATCAGAGATAGGGTGCATTGGAGAGGGTAAGAGAAACAGTTATACTATTTATATTACCTCTCCCCCAAGGCAATACCTCTCAGTGCCAAGAGAGCCATTCTCAGTCTATGATTTCTCCTGCAGGAAAATGTGAGAGCACGTGAGTGGGTGCCTGGCTTCCCCAGCTGTATGGAGTCCTGTCAAAAAAGTCCATTCCTCTCATGCCCCATCCAAAATACTAAGTTATGGACTGCATGACTGGGGGTATTGAGTTGTTGGGAGAAGAGCAGTCAGGGTTCAGAATGCAACATTTCAAAGGGACACTGATTCTTACTAAACACATCATGGACTCCATTGGGAGTCATCCCATAAGAGACTTGGGGATGCCTCACTTGTGGATCCTGCTAACTGGCCCATTGACACCACCAGAGTTACATGTGTCTCACCCACACACTTTACAACCATAGCAAGCTCCCTGTGCATGGTCCCACATCAGTGAGAGTGAGCTTTTGTAGATGGGCAGTGAGTACATGCAGAAATTCAGCCCAAATCTGTGAGCCTGGGGGACACCACAAACTTGAGCATTTAGCACCATCCCCAGTACAGCTAAAAGGAGGCTGTGAGCAATTTGGCTGGCTTTGTAGGATCGAAAGGACACATACAAGCTTAAGAATTCTGCTGCAAGAGGGAGCAAAGTGTGTGGAGCAAATGTGTAAATAGAAAAGGTCTAAGAAAGCCTGAGAATCCCTAGCAGAGCTGAAAAAAGGTATTTCTCTCTTGAAGTCAGTCAGTAAAGACTGGAGGAGGTGACTGCTACTTCAAATGCAAAGACAGCAGGGAAAGAACTCAAGGAAGATAAAAAAATCAAGTAAACATGATACCACCAAAAGAACACAATAATTTGCTATTAACAAAAACCAAGGATATTCCACTCTGGATGGTGCTTGAAGTCAGTCAGTAAAGACTGGAGGAGGTGACTGCTACTTCAAATGCAAAGACAGCAGGGAAAGAACTCAAGGAAGATAAAAAAATCAAGTAAACATGATACCACCAAAAGAACACAATAATTTGCTATTAACAAAAACCAAGGATATTCCACTCTGGATGGTGAGTCCAAGGGTGTTTATATTAAAAAAAAAAAAAAAAAAAAAAAAAAAAAAAAAAAAAAAAAAAAAACCAAGGATATAGAGATTTATGATTTACTCAATGAAAAAATTAAAATAGCTCTCCTAAGCAAGCTCAATGAGCTACAAGAAATAGAGAAAAGCAATTCAAAAAATCAGAATAACTATACATGAAGAAAATAAGAAGTTTCAGAAAGAGATATAAATCATTAAAAAACTGAAATTCTGGAGATAAAGAATACAATGAATGATATGAAAAATACAATAACTAGCATCAACATTGAGAATGGATCAAGCTGAAGAAAGAATCTATGAAGTAGAAGACAGGACCTGTGAAATTACCCAGAAGAGAACAAAGAGAAAAGAGTGAAGAAAGCCTATGTGAATTATGGGATACCATAAAAAGAAACAATCTTCAAATTAATTGATTCTCAGAAGGAGAAGAGAGAGAGGGTGAAGAAGGCAGAAAGTTTATTTAAAGAAATAATGTCTGAGAACTTCCCAAATCTGGGGAGCAATTTGAACATTCAAGTTCATGAAGATAGCAAGTCATGCCAAAATTTTAATCCAAAATTATCTGACACATTCTATTAAAACTGCTTAAAAACAAAGATAAAGAGAGAATTTTAAAAAAAGAAAAAGAAAAAAGATGCATCACATGCAAGGGGACCCCGATGAGGCTATGAGCAGATTTCTCAACAGAAAACTTGTCGGCCAGGAGAAAGTGGGATGATATATTGAAAGTGCTTAAAGAAAAAAAAGGGTCAGCCAAGAATACTATACTGAGCAAAGTTGTCCATCAGAGAGAAAAGGCAAGATAAAGACTTTCCCAGACAAAGAAAAGCTGAGGGAGTTCACCTCACTTGACCTACACTGCAAAAAATTTGAAAGGAATTATTCAAGTTGAAACAAAGGTTTTCTGTTTATTAACATGAAGACATATTAAGATATATAACACTGATAAAAGTAAGTATATAGACATATCCAGAATACATTAATACTAGAATATAGTGGTGTGTTAACCACTTAACATGACTATGAAGGTTAAAGAACTGAAGCATTAAAAATTAACCATAGGCTTCCCTGGTGGTGCAGTGACTAAGAATCCACCTGTCAATGCAGGGGACACGGGTTCGAGCCCTGGTCCGGGAAGATCCCACATGTCACAGAGCAACTAAACCAGTGTGCCACAACTACTGAAGCCTGCGTGCCCCAGAGCCCATGCTCTGCAAGAAGAGAAGCCGCTGCAATGAGAAATCTGCACACCACAACAAAGAGTAGAGCCCGCTCACTGAAACTAGAAAAAGCCATTGCGCAACAATGAAGACCCAACACGCCAAAAATAAATAAATTTAAAAAATTAACTATAGCCACAATAATTTGTTAATGAGTATACAATATACAAAGAGGTATACTGAGATATCAAAAAGCGTAAAAAGGAGAGGGAGTAAAATGGTAAAGATTTTATATGTGATAGAAGTGAAGTTGTAATACATGTAAAATAGACAGTTATCCCGAAAAGATGCTTTATGCAAGCCACATGGTAAACAAAGAGAAAAAACTTATGGTAGATACCAAAAAGATGAAAAGAAGAGAATTAAAGCATACCACTATGGAAAATCATCATTCACAGAGGAAGCCAGCAAGAGAGGAAGAAAAGACAAGGAAACAACAAAACAGCCAGAAAACAATTAATAAGACAGCATTAGTAACTCCTTTCCTATCAATAATTACTCTAAATGAGATAGATTAAATTCTCCAGCCAAAAGGCACAGATTGACTAAATAGATAAAAATCAGAAACAAAAAAAAACAGGACCCAACTATATGCTGAACATAAGAGACTTCAGCATTAAGGACACATAAAAGCTCAAAGTGAAGAGATGGAAAAGATATTTCATGTAAATGGAAACCAAAAGAAAGCAGGAGTAGCTATAATTATACCAGACAAAATAAACTTTAAGCCAAAAATGGTAATAAGAGACAAAAAAGATCATTATATAATGATAAAGAGGTCAATTCATCAAGAGGATATGACAACTGTAAGTATATGTACCCCAAACAGTAGAGCAGCTAAATATATTAAGCAAATACTAAGAGATTTGAAGGGAGAAATAGATAACAGTACAAGAATAATAAGAGACATCAATACCCACTTTCAACAATGAATAGATCATCCAGACAGAAAATCAGTTAGGGAACACTGGACTTGAACTATACTTTATCAAATGGATCTAACAGACATACACAGAATATTTGATCCAAGAGCAGCAGAGTACACATTCACCTCAAGTGCACACAGAGCATTATCCAGGAAAGATCATATATTAGGTCACAAAACAAGTCTTAACAAATTGAAGAAGATTTAAATCATATCAAATACCTTTTCTAACCACAATGGTAGGAAACTAGAAATCAATAATAGGTGGAAAGCTAGTAAATTCACAAATATGTGGAAATTTAACTACACACTCCTGAACAACTAGTGGGTCAAAGAAGTCAAAGCTCAAATAAAAATTATATTGAAACAAATGAAAATTAATAACACAACATATTAAAACTTATGGAATGCAGCAAAAGGAGTTCTAAGAGGGATGTTAATAGTGATGAATGTCTACATTAAAGAAAGAGAAAGGTCTCAAAAAAACAACATAACTTTACACTTCAAGAAACTAGAAAAAAAAAGAACAAACTAAACCCAAAGTTAGCAGTAGAAAGTAAATAATGAAGATTAGAGCAGAACAAAATGAAATAGAGACCAGAAAGCATTAGAAAAGACAAATGAAACTAACAGTTGATTGTTGAAAAGATAAATAAAATCGACAAACATTTAGCTAGGCTAATTAAGAAACAAAGAGAGAAGACTCAAGTAAACAAAATCAGAATGAAGAATGAGACATTACAACTGATACTCTGGAAATATAAAAGATCATAAGAGACTTCTATGAACAATTATTAAACCAACAAGTTGGATGACTTGGAAGAAATGTACAAATCCCTAGAAACATACAACTTACCAAGAGTAAACCATGAAGAAATAGAAAATATGAACAGATCAGTAACAAGTAAGGAGACTGAATCAGTTATCAAAACTCCCACCACAGAAAAGCCTAGGACAAGATGGTTTCATTGGTGAATTCTAACAAACATATAACAAAGAATTCTTTAATTAATGTCAATACTTCTCAAACTCTTCCACAAAATAAAAGAGGAGGGAGTACTCCCAAACACATTTTACAAGACAAGTATTACCCTGATACCAAAGCCACATAAGGACACTACAAGAAAAGAAAACAACAGGCCAATACCCCTGATGAATATAGATGCAAAAATTCTCAACATAACACTAGCAAACTGAATTGAACAGGACAATAAAATGATCATAGGGCATGGCCAAGTGGGATTTATCTCTGAGATGCAAGGATGTTCAATATATGCAAATCAATAAATGTGTTATACCATATTAATAGAATGAAACAATCAAAAATATGATTACTTCAATAGATGGAGAAAAGCACTTAACAAAATACAACATCTTTTCATGATAAAAACTCTCAACAAATTGAATGTGGAAGGAACCTAACTCAATACAATAAAGGTCATATATAACAAAGGCACAGATAACATCATACTCAGTGGTCGAAAATAGAAAGCTTTTCCTCTAAGATCAGGAACAAGACAAGAGTGCCCACTCCCACCACTCCTATTTAATAGCACTGGAACTCCTAGCCTGAAGTATCTTTTGAAAGTCTTTGTTGTTTCAACAGCAAATATAAATTCTATTAATTGGTTTCTATTCAAAAAGCACGCACTATACTAGGGACTCTTAGAAAACAGGAAAAACTAGGTGAAGATAAAATCATATTGAGAATAGTTTTTACTTGTTTTAATTCCCAAATTTATGATATAACGTAAAAATGTAGGTAGAGAAATATGTGAACAAAGTACACATATTTATCAGTGTTAGTTAAATACTTATAGTAAGATTCACTCTTCCCCTTGATTAAAAGCACAAAACTATTTAAAAAGTCAGGAAGCAGGGGAAGGCAATTTAAGGAGCCTTTGTAACATAATTAAAGGATAGTAATGAGACAAATATAATTTTTGTTTATAAATTTCTAGAGTGTAAGATACCCAGTTTCTGTTTGTTTTTTTTTTCCAAAGGTATCCAAAGTTGACCAGAAATACAGAACTGGCAAGAATCAGATCACCTGAATGACTTCCTTCTCTTTAATTCCTTCCTCCAGTTAAAGTTCCTTCCTCCCACTGGACAAAATGAAGTCATTCATCTCATATATGTTTCTTACCCCAAAAAAAAAAAAAAAAAAAAAAAAAAAGTTTTCTGCATTTGGGGGGAAATTGGAACTTTTTGGGGAAATTGAAATTATCCTTTCTTCTGGGAGGGGGGTTCCTTTGTTGAATATTTTTAGTCAGACAGATGTAAGGCAAATGCCTTCTTATTTTTCTTGAGGAACCCTGGACTATGAAATGAAACCAAATCCAGACACTCAGATGGCTATTCTATTTAGTATTGTAAATTGGTTTTATTTTTAGGAGACTGTTCTCCTTGGAAAGTTTATATTTTCTTTTCTAAATATATATTTAGCTAGGACTGCAAATTTGAGTTATTTTTTCCTTAGGAAGTGGGATATCTTTTATCCCACTTATTTTTTTCCTTTGGAAGTGGGATATCTTTTCCCCATTTTTTTGCTAATAAGAAATAGAAATACCAGACCTGATCCTGGCATAAGGAGGGTGAAAGATCTATTCTTTTCACCTGATGTTGAAGAAAATTCTATAAAGGCACTGGGCTGTTTTGTGTTGCACAGTCAGATCTAACCTGTCTGTATCTTGCACATAGTATTATTTAAGAATTGACTCTTTTTATAGATTTGCTTGGATAAAGAAGGGAGGACCATTGAAGAAAATGTATATTACCACTCTCAATCATCCTGTGGAAGGAGATGAGATAGATCTTGGACTGTAAAGACAACTCCATCTTTTTCTGTAGTTAGGGAAATTTGGGCTTCAAGACATAGGAGAGAAGACTGGTCAAAAGGAACTCTTGTTAGTGAAAGGGCACATGACAGCTGACAAAGAGCTAGAAAACAGAAGGCCGACTGCAGGCCTTCTGTGAAAGGGTTTATTGATATTTGACATTCAGTTATATGTTCTCTTTTTCTATATAGTATTATCCTTCTCTTACCTCCAAGTTTCTAGTAACGTTTAGTTAAAGCTAAAGCCTTGTATTTGTTGGAAATTAAGGGATGGTCTACATTTGAGGTGAAAAAAATCAGCTTGAGCATCATCTTAGTGAACAAGTGTTTATCAATAAATAAACCTGAAGCAGCCACCTGAAGCAATATATGATAAGTAACTATTGACAGACTTATGTGGTGAGAGCATCTTAAATCTACTCTCTTAGCAAATTTCCTGTATTCAATACAGTATTAACTATAATCATCATGCTGTACATTAGATATCTAGATTTATTCATCCTACATAAATGTAACTTTTTTTTACCTTTGACCAACATCTCCCCATTTCCCCTACTTCTCTACCCTTGTTAGCTAGCTTCACTGTAGTAATTATTTCACTATGTATATCAAATCATTATATTGTACACCTTACATATATACAATTTTAATTTTTTAAAAAGATAAATATTTGGAATTTGTAGATAGAATCTCATAAAAGATGAAGAATTCTTTCATCTAAGAGTCTGATGTTTGCTAAAAGATATAGCAACATCCCAAAGGTTGGAAAGTTTGGAGGCATTCTGCTAACATGTTTTTTATTCAATATATGACATGGACTTCTGTTCAAAACTTGAGGTGGGAAAATAAATCAAACAGACATATCTTCTCCCTTTAACTCAGATTATATTCACTTTTCATATACCCAAGAGTAATGTAGCTTACCTTTAACTCCTCTGGTAATGACCTATTTTAGCCACTGAAGGTTTTCAATAATGTTCTACTTTTGAAAAGTATATGCAGAGATGGGACTTCAAGAATGGTGGCATGAGAAGCTTGGGGAAAACTATATCCTGGAGAGATGTATCTTAAATCAGTCAAAATTAGTAAAGACAATCATTTATAATCTCTGAAGAATGACCAAAGTCTTACAAAAAATTGAGGAACACAAAATCAAAAAAATCTATGGAACACTGCAGGAAGAGTTGGAGGCAGTGGCATTTGAGCTAAGGACTTCACCTGTCCCTCCACAGTTCTACCTTGTAGAAGAGCTATTTAAGAGAGCTTGGCAACAGAATAGAACTTCCTACCTCCCCCAGATTCCTGGGATGTAAGAGATATTCTGGGTAGTTTTCACAGCTGGTGAAGAATAGAAGATTCCATTTTCCACAGCTCTGTGGTACAGAAGGTCAACATCCAGCAGGTGGTGGCAATCACACTGTACCTATCCTCCCACCTTCAACTTCCACCATGTAGGGAGGATCCCAGTGGGTTACCTGGTGAAGAATGAGTCCCCCTTTCCCACATAGTTTTGTGTCATAGGAGAGCTGCTACAGTGGGCATGTCAGGTGAGTGGCAGCTGCTATCTCCCCCAGACTTTTCAGAGTTAGTTCAGCCAAGTCACTAAACAAATAAGCAAACGGCCAAGTCAACACTAACAACCCTTGTGGGAGGGATCAGTATACAGAATCAATACAATATATTATCTAAAAGGTTCAGTTTTCAACAAAAAATTATTAGACATGCAAAGAAATAGGAAAAGTTCATCTAAACATACACAGAAGCACTCAATATTAACTGCCTGGTTCCAGACTGAAACAGGAAGAAATAGAAGATATTAACAGACCAATTACCACTACTGAAATTAAATCAATAATTTAAAAATTCCCAACAAACAAAAGTCCAGGACCAGATAGCTTCACAGATGTATTGTACCAAACATTTAGAGAAGAGCTAATACTTATCCTTCTGAAATTATTCAAAAAATTGCAGAGGAAGGAACACTTCTATACTCATTCTATGAGACCACCATCACCCTGATATCAAAACCAGAAAAAAAAATCACAGTTCAATATCACCAATGAACATAGATGCAAAAATCCGCAACAAAATACTAGCAAACTGAATCCAGCAATGCAGTAAAAGGATCATACACCATGATCAAGTGGGATTTATCCCAAGGATGCATAGATTTTTCAATATCAGCAAATGAATTAATGTGATACACCACATTAACAAATTGAAGAATAAAAATCATATGCTCATCTCTGTAGATGCAGAGAAAGCTTTTGAAAAAGTTCAACATCCATTTATGATAAAAAAAACTCTCCAAAAATTGGGCATAGAGGGGATACACCTCAACAAAATAAAGGCCATATATGACAAACCCACAGCTAACATCATACTCAATGGTGAAAAACTGAAAGCATTTCCTCTCAGATCAAGAACAAGGCAAGGATGACCACTCTCACCACTTTTATTCAACATAGTTTGGAAGTCCTAACCACAGCAATCAGAGAATAAAAAGAAATTTAAAAATCCAAATTGTAAAAGAAGAAGTAAAACTGTCACTGTTTGCAGAGGACATGATACTATACACAGAAAATACTAAAGACACTACCAGAAAACTACTAGACCTCATCTACAAATTCAGTAAAGTTGCAGGATTCAAAATTAATATAGAGAAGTCTGTTGCATTTCTACAAAATAGGAGAAAGAGAAATTAAGGGAACAATCCCATTTACCATCACATCAAAAAAGAATAAAAGAACTAGGAAAAACCTACCTAAGGAGGCAAAAGACACTGATGAAAGAAATTGAAGATGACACAAACAGATGGAAAGATATACAATGTTTTTGGATTGAAAGAATCAGTATTGTTACAATGACCGTACTACCCAAGGACACTTATAAATTCAATGCAATCCCTATCAAATTACCAATGTCATTTTTCACAGAACTAGAACAATTTTTTTTTACATTTATATGGAAACACAAAAGACCCTGAATAACCAAAGTAATCTTGAGAAAGAAAAATGGTGCTGGAGGAATCAGGCTCCATGACTTCAGACTAAACTACAAAGCTACAGTAATCAAGACCATATGGTACTGGCACATAAACAGAAATACACATCAATGGAACAGAATAGAGAGTCCAAAAATAAAGCCATATACTTACAGTCAATTAATCTACAACAGAGGAGGAAAGAATATACAATGGAGAAAAGACAATCTGGTAATGACCTATTTTAGCCACTGAAGGTTTTCAATAATGTTCTACTTTTGAAAAGTATATGCAGAGATGGGACTTCAAGAATGGTGGCATGAGAAGCTTGGGGAAAACTATATCCTGGAGAGATGTATCTTAAATCAGTCAAAATTAGTAAAGACAATCATTTATAATCTCTGAAGAATGACCAAAGTCTTACAAAAAATTGAGGAACACAAAATCAAAAAAATCTATGGAACACTGCAGGAAGAGTTGGAGGCAGTGGCATTTGAGCTAAGGACTTCACCTGTCCCTCCACAGTTCTACCTTGTAGAAGAGCTATTTAAGAGAGCTTGGCAACAGAATAGAACTTCCTACCTCCCCCAGATTCCTGGGATGTAAGAGATATTCTGGGTAGTTTTCACAGCTGGTGAAGAATAGAAGATTCCATTTTCCACAGCTCTGTGGTACAGAAGGTCAACATCCAGCAGGTGGTGGCAATCACACTGTACCTATCCTCCCACCTTCAACTTCCACCATGTAGGGAGGATCCCAGTGGGTTACCTGGTGAAGAATGAGTCCCCCTTTCCCACATAGTTTTGTGTCATAGGAGAGCTGCTACAGTGGGCATGTCAGGTGAGTGGCAGCTGCTATCTCCCCCAGACTTTTCAGAGTTAGTTCAGCCAAGTCACTAAACAAATAAGCAAACGGCCAAGTCAACACTAACAACCCTTGTGGGAGGGATCAGTATACAGAATCAATACAATATATTATCTAAAAGGTTCAGTTTTCAACAAAAAATTATTAGACATGCAAAGAAATAGGAAAAGTTCATCTAAACATACACAGAAGCACTCAATATTAACTGCCTGGTTCCAGACTGAAACAGGAAGAAATAGAAGATATTAACAGACCAATTACCACTACTGAAATTAAATCAATAATTTAAAAATTCCCAACAAACAAAAGTCCAGGACCAGATAGCTTCACAGATGTATTGTACCAAACATTTAGAGAAGAGCTAATACTTATCCTTCTGAAATTATTCAAAAAATTGCAGAGGAAGGAACACTTCTATACTCATTCTATGAGACCACCATCACCCTGATATCAAAACCAGAAAAAAAAATCACAGTTCAATATCACCAATGAACATAGATGCAAAAATCCGCAACAAAATACTAGCAAACTGAATCCAGCAATGCAGTAAAAGGATCATACACCATGATCAAGTGGGATTTATCCCAAGGATGCATAGATTTTTCAATATCAGCAAATGAATTAATGTGATACACCACATTAACAAATTGAAGAATAAAAATCATATGCTCATCTCTGTAGATGCAGAGAAAGCTTTTGAAAAAGTTCAACATCCATTTATGATAAAAAAAACTCTCCAAAAATTGGGCATAGAGGGGATACACCTCAACAAAATAAAGGCCATATATGACAAACCCACAGCTAACATCATACTCAATGGTGAAAAACTGAAAGCATTTCCTCTCAGATCAAGAACAAGGCAAGGATGACCACTCTCACCACTTTTATTCAACATAGTTTGGAAGTCCTAACCACAGCAATCAGAGAATAAAAAGAAATTTAAAAATCCAAATTGTAAAAGAAGAAGTAAAACTGTCACTGTTTGCAGAGGACATGATACTATACACAGAAAATACTAAAGACACTACCAGAAAACTACTAGACCTCATCTACAAATTCAGTAAAGTTGCAGGATTCAAAATTAATATAGAGAAGTCTGTTGCATTTCTACAAAATAGGAGAAAGAGAAATTAAGGGAACAATCCCATTTACCATCACATCAAAAAAGAATAAAAGAACTAGGAAAAACCTACCTAAGGAGGCAAAAGACACTGATGAAAGAAATTGAAGATGACACAAACAGATGGAAAGATATACAATGTTTTTGGATTGAAAGAATCAGTATTGTTACAATGACCGTACTACCCAAGGACACTTATAAATTCAATGCAATCCCTATCAAATTACCAATGTCATTTTTCACAGAACTAGAACAATTTTTTTTTACATTTATATGGAAACACAAAAGACCCTGAATAACCAAAGTAATCTTGAGAAAGAAAAATGGTGCTGGAGGAATCAGGCTCCATGACTTCAGACTAAACTACAAAGCTACAGTAATCAAGACCATATGGTACTGGCACATAAACAGAAATACACATCAATGGAACAGAATAGAGAGTCCAAAAATAAAGCCATATACTTACAGTCAATTAATCTACAACAGAGGAGGAAAGAATATACAATGGAGAAAAGACAATCTCTTCAACAAATGGTGCTGGGAAAACTGGACAGCTACATGTAAAAGAATGAAATTAGAACATTCTCTAATACCATACACAAAAATAAACCCCAAATAGATTTAAGACCTGTAGGTAAGACCAGAAACCATAAAACTCCTAGAGGAAAACATAGGTAGAACCCTCTTTGACACAAGTTGCAGCAATATTTGTTTGGATCCATCTCCTAGAGTCATAGAAATAAAAACAAAAATAAACAAATGGGACATAATTAAACCTAAAAGCTATTACACAGAAAAGGAAATCATAAACAAAATAAAAAGACAACCTACAGAATGGGAGAAAATATTTGCCAATGATGTGACTGACAAAGGATTATTTTAAAGTACACAAACAATTCATACAGTTCAATATCAAACAAACAAACAACCCAACTGAAAAATGGACATGACATAGACAGTTCTCCAAAGAAGACATACACATGGTCAACAGACATATGAAAAGATGCTCAACATTACTAATTATTAGAGAGATGTAAATCAAAACCACAATGAGGTATCACCTCACCCCAGCTAGAATGGCTACCATCAGAAAATCTACAAATAACAATGCTGGAGAGGGTGTGGAGAAAAACCAACTCTCCTAAACTGTTGGTGGGAATGTAAATTTGTGCAGTCACTATGGAGAATGATATAGAAGTTTCTTTAAAAGTCTAAAAATAGAATTACCATATAATCCTGCAATCCCATTCCTGGGCATATATCTAGAGAAAACCATAATTTGGTAAGATACACAAACCTCAATGTTCATAGCAGCATAATTCACAATATCCAAGACATGAAAAAAAACCTAAATGTCCACTGACATATGAATGGATAAAAAAGATATGTTACATATATACAATGGAATACTACTACTCAGCTGTAAAAAAGAATGAAATAATGCCATTTGCAGCAACATGGATGGACCTAGGGATTATCATGCTAAGTGAAGTAAGTCAGAGAAAAACAAATACATGATATCGCTTATATGTGGAATCTAAGAAATTGATACAAATAAACTTATTTTCAAAACAGATATATACTCATAGATATAGAAAACAAACTTATGGTTATCAAAGGGGAAATGGCGGAGGGATAAATTAGGAGTTTGGGATTAACAGATACAAACTACTATATATAAAATAGATAACCAACAAGGACCTTCTGTATAGCACAGGGAACTCTACTCAATATCCTGTGATAACCCATAATGGAAAAGAATCTAAAAAAGAATATATATATAAATATAAATATATATATATATATATATATTCACAATATCCAAGACATGGAAAAAACCTAATGTCTCTCTCTCTCTCTCTCTCTCGCTCTCTCTCTCTCTCTCTCTCTCTCT
>NW_006796415.1:309207-341979 GCF_000442215.2 Lipotes vexillifer | reverse complement strand
TATATATATATATATATATATATAATATATATATTATATATATATATATATAAAACTGATTCACTTTGCTGTACAGCAGAAAACATAATAGTGTAAATCAACTATACTCCAATAAAAATTAAACAAAAAATCCCCAGACAAATATAATATATATAATTATATATATTATATATATATTATAATATATATAATATAATATAATATAATATAATATATATTATATAATATATAATATATATTATATTATATATTATATATTATAATATATAATATAATATAATATAATATAATATTATATTATATAATATATAATATATTATTATATATATATATATATATATATATATATATATATATATATATATTCCACATTTTATTTATCCATTCATCTATTAATGGGTATTTAGGTTGCTTCCATATCTTAGCTTCTGTAAATAAAGCTGTAATGACCATAGAGGGTGCGCTTATTTTTTCTAATTATTGTTTTTGTCTTCTTTGGGAAAATATCCAGAAGAGGAATTGCTAGATCATATGGTAGTTCTATTTTTAATTTTCTGAGGAACCTCCATACTCTTTTCCATAATGGCTGCATCAATTTACATTCCCACCAACAGTGCACCACGGTTCCTTTTTCTCCACATCCTCACCAACACTTGCTATTTGTTGTCTTTTTGACAGCTCTAAGGTGGTATCCCACTGATAATTCAATTTGCAATTCTCTGATGGTTAGTGATGTTGATGGTTAGTGATGGTTTTTCTGTGTCTGTTGGCTATCTGTATCTGTATGTCTTCCTTGGAAAAATATCCATTCAGTTCCCCTGAGCGTTTTTTTTAATTGGCTTGTTTGTTTTTTGGATATCAAGTTGTATGAATTCTTTGTATATTTTAGATATTACCCTTTTATCAGGTATATCATTCACAAATATCTGTCTTTGTTTGTTTTTTTGGCTATGATTTTATTTTATTTTTAATTTTTTTTTTGGTTTTCTTCCTATGTACAAGCTTCTCTAATAAATGTCTCAGAAGTTGCAGTTTAGCTACTCATATCTATTTTATCTATGTTCCATCTCAACAATGCTACCCTTTGGAATCTAGTCAGGAGCAAGGAATAATTCTCTAGTTTGTAGGAAACACTGTTCTGAGGTAAGCAGTACATGAATAGGATTAAGTGACGAAGATCTAGGTCTCTCTCTCTCTCTCTCTCTCTCGCTCTCTCTCTCTCTCTCTCTCTCTCTCTATATATATATATATATATTCTTTTTCACTTTGCTGTGCACCTGAAACTAACACAACATTGTAAATCAAATATATTTCAATAAAAACAGTAAAAAAAAGGAAAGCAGTCTTAAATAATTAAAGGAAAGTATGATGACAATGATAGAGAATATCAGATAGAGAACATCATTTAAAAATTATGAAACGGAATGAAATGGAAATTTGAAATTGAAACATAAAATAATCAAAATGAAAAATTCACTAAAGGGCCTTGAGAGTAAACTTGAGCTGGCAAAAGAATCAGTGATCTTGAAGATAGATCAATAGAGATAATGAAATCTGAAGAACAGAGAGTAAAATGAATGAAAAATGAACAGAGACACAGAGATATGTGGGATACCATTAAGTACCTGTATTTTTTTTAAAGAAATAATGGTGGAAAACTTCCTAAATTGATGAAAACATTATTCTACATATCTTAAAACTTTTATGAACTGAAGTAGGGTAAATTCAAGAAGATCTTCAACCAGAGACACAGTCGTGAAATTTTTTAAAACAAAGACAAAGTAAAAAGTTTGAAAAGAACAAGAGGAAAATGATTCATTTCACACAAGGGACCTCCAATAAGATTAACAGCTGACTCCTTAACAGAAACAATAGAGACCAGAAAGAGTAAGACGTATTTAAAGTGCAAAGACACAAGACATATAGACAACAAAAAGTAAAATGGTAGAAATGAATCCAACCATATCAATAGTAACCTTAAATGTGGATGCATTAAACATTCCAAATAAAATGCATTGATTGTCAAGGATAAAAAACACCAAGATCCTACTATATGTTGTCTACAGGAAACACACTGTATATTCAAAGACATAAATAGATTGAAAGCAAAAAGATAGAAAAGTATATACCATGAAAACAGCAACCATAAGAGAGCTGATGTGGCTATAATAATATCAAACCAGATGTTAAAGCAACAGCTGTTACTGTCATAAACATATGCATGTAATAATAGAGCTCCAAAATGCATGAAACAAAAACTGACAAAATTGAAGAGAGAAATGGATACATCAACAATAATACTTGGGACTTCAGCACCCATTGTATTAGTTTCCTAAAGCTGCTGTAATAAAATACCACAAACCTGGTGTCTTAGAACAATGAAAATGTATTCTCTCACAGTTTTGGAGACTAGAAATTAGAAATCAAGGTGTTTATAGGTTTGGTTCCTTCTGGAGGCTTTGAGAGAGAACCTCTTCCTTGCCTCTCTCCTTGCTTCTGGTGATTGCCAGCAATCCTTGACATTCTTTGGCTTGTAGATGCATCTGTCCAATTCTGCCTCCATCTTCACATGATCTTCTCCTCTGTGTGCTTGTGTCTCTGTGTCCAAATGTCTGTCTTATAAGGACATCAGTCATATTGGATTTAGAACCCACACTAATCCAGTATGATCTCATCTTAATTTGATTATATTTACAAAGATGTTATTTCCAAATAAAGACATATTCACAGGTTTTGGATGGATATGAATTTTGGAAGAACACTCTTCAACTCACTACACTCATTTTCAATAATGGATAGAAAAGTGAAGCAGAAGATCAACAAGGATATAGAAGACTTAAGCAACACTACTAACAAACTTGACCTAACATATTTATAGAACACTCGACCCAACAACAGCAGAATACACATCTTTTCTGAAGTACACATGGAACATTCTCTGGGATAGACCATATTCTGGGCCATAAAATTTTAAAGTATTGAATTCAAAAAGTATGCTCTCTGACTACATATAAATCATATTACAAATCAATAACAGATGGAAATTTGGGGAATTGAAAAATAAGTGAAAAGTAACCAACACATTCCTAAATAATCAATTGGTCAAGGAAGAAATCACAAGGTAAATTAGAAAATACTTTAGCATTAATGAAAACAAAATACAATATACTAAACCTATATGATACAGCTGAAGGAAAGCTTAGAGGAAAATATATGGCTACAATTGCCTTAATGAAAGAAGAAATATCTCAAATCATCTTCCACTTTATTAAACTATGAAAAGAAGAACTAAATCCAAAGCAAGTGTAAGAAAGGAAAATAAAAAATATTAGAGGGTAAATAAAAGAAATAGGAATTAGAAAAACAATAGATAAAAATCAACAAATGCAAAACTTGTTTTTTTTAAAGAGATCACAATTACTGATGAGCCAATAGCTAGACTGACTAGGAAATAAAGAGAAGAATCAAATGACTAATATTAGGAATGAAAGGGAGGACACCACTATTGACCTTACAGAAATAAGGTGGTTTAAAAGGGAATATGTCAGCAGTAAGAGAAGAATGTCCACTCTTGTCACTTCTATTCCACATTGTACTAGGCAAGAAAAAGAAATATAGATTGGGAAGGAAGAAACAAAACTATCTCTTTTCACAGACTACATTATCTTGTACATAGATAATCCTAAGTCATCCACTGAAAAATCTACAATACAAAAATATTATAATAATATAACTAAGAATTAATTCAGAAAGTTTGCAGGATACAAGATCGATATACAAAAATCAATTGTATTTTCATATACTTGCAATAAACAGTCTAAAAATGAAATTAAGGAAACACACAATAACATTAAAAAGAGTAAGACACTTAGGAATACATTTAGAAAAGGAAGTACACAATTTGCACAATGAAAGCTATAAAGTATTGTCAAAAAAATTAAAGAAGATCTAAATGAATTGAACACATCCCATGTTCATGAGTCAATAGACTTAATATTTTTATGATCATACTCTCCAAATTCATTGACAGAGTCAGTGAAAACCTAATCAGAATCCTAGCTGGCTTCTTTGTAGGAATTGACAAGCTGATCTTAAAATTTATATGGATACTAAAGAATATGCTAGAAGAGGCAGAAGAATCTTGTAAAAGAAGAACAAAGTTGGAGGACTCATGCTTCCTGGTTTCAAAACTTACTACAAATAAACAATCACCAAGAAAGTGTGGTATTGGAATAAGAATATATGTATAGACCAATGGAATATAACCGAGAGTCCAGAAATAAACCCACATATCAATTGTCAATTGATTTTCAACAAAGGTGTCAAGACTATACAATAGGGAAATAATATACGTTTCAAAGAATCATGCTAGGAAAAGTGGATATCCATGTGCAAAATACTTAAGTTGGACCCGTAGGTCACTCCATAGGCAAACACAATAACTCAAAATAGATTATAAAACTAAATATAAAAGTTAAAACTAAAATAACATTAGAAGAAAACATAGGAGTGCATCTTCATGACCTCGGGTTAAGCAAATGTTTCTTATATAGCACACCAAAAGGACAAGTTAATAAAGAAAAACTGGATGAATTGGACTTCATAAAAAAATATAAATTTTTATACTGCAAATGATACTGCTAAGAACACGTAAATAGCCCACAGAATGGGAGAACATATTTGTAAATAATATATCTGATATGGGACTTTTATCTGGAATATATAAAGAAATCTTACAACTCAATAATAAAACGATAACCCAATTTAAAAATGGGCAAAGTTCTAAAAAGACATTTCTCCAAAGATACAAGGAAAACCAATACACAAAAAGATGCTCAACCTCGTTAGTCAGTGGGGAAATAAACATCACAATGAGATAACACTTTACATCAACTAGAAGACAGACAATAATAGGTGTTAGAGAGGATGAGAAGAAACTGCAATACTCATACAATGCTGATGGGAATGTAAAATGGTACAGCTGCTTTGGAAAACAGTTTAGCAGTTACTCAAATGTTAAACATAGAGTTCACATATGACCAAGAAATTCCACACTGAGGTATATATCCAGGAGAAATAAAAGCACAAATCCACACACAAACTGGCACGTGAATGTCCATTGCAGTTTTTTTCATAATAGGCAAAAGGTGAAAAGAACCTAAATGCCCATCAACTAATGAATGGATAAATGAAATACATACATATATTCCATACAAAGGAATATTTTTCAGCCATAAAAACAAATGAAGCACTGATACATTCTACAAAAGGAACAAATGATGAAAACATCACACTAGATTAAAATAACCAGTCACAGAGGCCAGATATTATATGATACCATTCATTAAATATGTAGAATAGACAAATCTATAAGAGACTGTAATGGTTGTCAAGGACTTGGGGAGGGGAGGGGTAATGACTGCTGATGGCTATGAGGCTTTTGGAGCGTGATGAAAAGTGTAAAATCAGATGTGGTGTTGCTTAGTAACACAACACTGTAGACACACTGAAAGTCATTGAATTGAGAACTTTACATGGGTGAATTTTATGGCATATGAATTATATTTCAATAGAGCTGTTAAGAAAAGAAAAAGTTATAACAAAAATGTATATGAAGGATGGACCTTCAAGATGGTGGAGGACTGAGACATGGAGATTAACTTCTTCACCACAAACACATCATAAATACACCTACATGTGGAACACCTCCTTCAGAACACCTACTGCATGCTGGAAGAAATCAGACTTCCCAAAAGGCAAGAAACTCCCCATGTACCTGGGGTCTTGGTGCTCAGGCCAGTGGTTGGGCCTGAGCCTCTGAGGAGGGAGAGTCAAGTTCAGGACATTGGACCACCAGACACCTCCTGGCCCCAGATAATATCAATCAGTGAGAGCTCTCCCAGAGACCTCCATCTCAACACTAAGACCCAGCTCCCTGCAACGACCAGCAAGTTCCAGTGCTGGACACCCTATGTCAAACAACTAGCAAAAAAGGAACACAACCTTCACCCAGTAGCAGAGAGGCTGCCTAAAATCATAAGTTCACAGATATTCCAAAACACACCACCAGACATGGTCTTGCCCAACAGAAAGACAAAATCCAGCCATATCCACCAGAACACAGGTACCAGTCCCCTCCACCAGGAAGCCTACACAACCCACTGAACCAACCTCACTCACTGAGGGCAGACACCAAAAACAACAAGAACTACTAACATGCAGCCTGAGAAAAGGAGACCCCAAACACAGTAAGTTAAGAAAATGAGAAGACAGATAAATACACAGCAATGAAGGAGCAATGTAAAATCCCACCAGACCAAACAAATGAAGAGGAAATAAGCAGTCTAACTGGAAAAGAATTCAGAGTAATGATAGTAAAGATAACCGAGAATCTTGGAAATGGAATGGAAGAAATACAAGAAAAGTTTAATAAGGACCTAGAAGAACTAAAGAGAAAACAAACAGTGATGAACAACACAATACATGACATTAAAAATTCTCTAGAAGGAATCAATAGCAGAATAGCTGAGGCAGAAGAACAGATAAGTGACCTGGAAGATAAAAGAGTGGAAATAACTATTGCAGAGCAGAATAAAGAAAAAATAATGAAAAAAATTGAGGACAGTCTCAGAGACATCTGGGACAACATTAAACACACCAACATTCGAATTATAGGGGTCCCAGAAGAAGAAGAGAAAAACGAAAGGACTGAGAAAATATTTGAGAGATTATAGTTGAGAACTTCCCTAATATGGGAAAGGAAATAGTCAATCAAGTCCAGGAAGTGCAAAAGAGTCCCATACAGGATAAATCCAAGGAGAAACACATTAAGACATATACTGATCGAATTATCAAAAATTTAATACAAAGAAAAAATATTGAAAGCAGCAAGGGAAAAGCAACAAATAACATACAAGGGAATCCCCATAAGGTTAACAGCTGATCATTCATCAGAAGCTCTGCAAGCCAGAAGGGAGTGGCAGGACATATTGAAAGTGATGAAAGGGAAAATCTTACAGCCACGATTACTCTACCCAGGAAGGATCTCACTCAGATGCAACAGAGAAATTAAAACCTTTAAAGACAAGAAAAAACTAAGAGAATTCAGCACCACCAAACCAGCTTTACAACAAATGCTAAAGGAACTTCTCTAAGCAGGAAACACAAGAGAAGGAAAAGAACTACAATAACAAACCCAAAACAATTAAGAAAATGGTAATAGGAACATACATATCAATAATTACCTTAAATGCTAATGGATCAAATGCCCCAATCAAAAGACACAGACTGCCTGAATGGATACAAAAAAAGATCCGTATATATGCTCTCTACAAGAGACCCATTTCAGACCTAGGGACACATACAGACTGAAAGTGAGGGGATGGAAAAGGGTATTTGATGCAAAGGGAAATCAAAACAAAGTTGGAATAGCAATTCTCATATTAGAAAAAATAGACTTTAAAATAAAGACTATTATAAGAGACAAAGAAGCACACTACATAATGATCAAGGGATCAATCCAAGAAGAAGATAAAACAATAGTAAATATATATGCACCCAACATAGGAGCATCTCAATACATAAGGCAAATTCTAACAGCCATAAAAGGGGAAATCAACAGTAATACAATCATACTATGGGACATTAACACCCCACTTTCACCAATGAACAGATCAACCAAAATGAAAATAAGTAAGGAATAACAAGCTTCAAATGACACATTAAACAAGATGGACTTAATTGATATTTATAGGATATTCCATCCAAAAAAAACCCAGAATACACTTTCTTCTCAAGTGCCCAAGGAAAATTCCCCAGGATAGATCATATCTTGGGTCACAAATCAAGCCTTTGTAAACTTAAGAAAATTGAAATCATAACAAGTATCTTTTCAAACCACAATGCTATGAGACTAGATATCAATTATAGGGAAAAAAACCTGTAAAAAATACAAACACATGGAGGCAAAACAATACACTACTAAGTAACCAAGAGATCACTGAAGAAATCAAAGAGGAAATCAAAAAATACCTAGAAACAAATGACAATGAAAACAAGATGACACAATACCGATGGGATGCAGGAAAAGCAGTTCTAAGAGGGAAGTTTATAGCAATACAATCCTACCTCAAGAAACAAGAAACATCACAAATAAGCAACCTAACCTTCAACTCAAAGCAATTAGAGAAAGAAGAACAAAGAAACCCCAAAGTTAGCAGAAGGAAAGAAATCAAAAACATCAACTCAGAAATAAAGAAAAAGAAATGAGGGAAATGAGAGTAAAGATAAATAAAACAAAAAGCTGGTCCTTTTAGAAGATGAACAAAATTGATAAACCATTAGCCAGACTCATCAAGAAAAAAAGGGAGAAGACTCATATCAATAGAATTAGAAATGAAAAAGGAGAAGTAACAGACGAGGGGAAGATGGCGGAAGAGTAAGACGCGGAGATCACCTTCCTCCCCACAGATACACCAGAAATACAACTACACGTGGAACAACTCCTAAAGAACACCTATGAACACTGGCAGAAGACCTCAGACCTCCCAAAAGGCAAGAAAGTCCCCAAGTACCTGGGTAGGGCAAAAGAAAAAAGAATAAACAGAGACAAAAGGATAGGGATGGGACCTGCAACAGAGGGAGGGAGCTGTGAAGGAGGAAAGGTTTCCACACACTAGGAAGCCCCTTTACGGGCAGAGACCATGGGTGGCCAAGGGGGAAAGCGTCGGAGCCGCGGAGGAGAGTGCAGCCACAGGGGTGCGGAGGGAAAAGCAGATAGATTCCCGCACAGAGGGTCGGTGCTGACCAGCACTCACCAGCCCAATAGGCTTGTCGGCGCACCCGCCGGGGCGGCAGGTTTGTGACCTGAGGCTCGGGCTTCCTTCGCAGCGCAGGGAGAGGACTGGGGTTGGCGGCGTGAACACAGACTGCAGGGGGTTAGTGCACCATGGCTAGCCGGGAGGGAGTCCGGGAAAAAGTCTGGACCTGACGAAGAGGCAAGAGACTTTTTCTTCCCTCTTTGTTTCCTGGTGCGCAAGGAGAGGGGATTAAGAGCGCTGCTTAAAGGAGATTTAGAGACGGGCGTGAGCCGCAGCTAAAAGCGCGGACTGCAGAGACAGGCCTGAGACGCTAAGGCTGCGGCTGCCGCTACCAAGAAGCCTGTATCCGAGCACAGGTCACTATCCACACCCCCCTTCCGGGGAGCCTGTGCACCCTGCCACTGCCAGGATCCCGGGATCCAGGGACAACTTCCCTGGAAGAACGCAGCACAGTGCGCCTCAGACTGGTACAATGTCACGCCGGTCTCTGCCACCGCAGGCTCGCCCTGAACTCCGTACCCTTCCCTCCCCCCCGCCTGAGTGAACCAGAGTCCCTGAAGCAGCTGCTCCTTTAACCCCGTCCTGTCCGAGCAAAGAAGAGACGCCCTCCGGCAACCTACATGCAGAGGCGGGGCCAAATCCAAAGCTGAGCCCCCGGGAGCTGCTCGAACAAAGAAGAGAAAGGGAAATCTCTCTCAGCAGCCTCAGAAGCAGCAGATTAAAGCTTTACAATCAACTTGATGTACCCTGCATCTGTGGAATACATGAATAGACAAAGAATCATCCCAAAATGAGGAGGTGGGCTTTGAGAGCAAGCTTTATTATTTTTTCCCCTTTTCCTCTTTTTGTGAGTGTGTATGTGTATGCTTCTGTGTGAGATTTTGTCTGTATAGCTTTGCTTCCACCATTTGTACTAGGGTTTTATCCGTCCATTTTCTTTTTTTTTTAATATTTTTTTCTTAATAATTATTTTTATTTTTATTATTTTATTTTATTTTTATTTTATCTTCTTTCTTTTTCTTTCCTTCACTCCTTTCTTCCTTCCTTCCTTCCTCCCTCCCACCCTGCCTCCCTCCCTTCTTCCTTCCTTCCTTCCTTCCTTCCTTTCTTCTTTCTTTCTTTCTTCTTTTCCTCCCTTTTAATCTGAGCCGTGTGAATGAAAGGCTCTTGGTGCTCCAGCCAGGAGTCAGTACTGTGCCTCTGAGGTGGGAGAGCCAACTTCAGGACACTGGTCCACAAGAGACCTCCCAACTCCACATAATATCAAATGGCGAAAATCTCACAGAGATCTCCATTTCAACAAGAGCACCAAGCATCACTCAATGACCAGCAAGCTACAGTGCTGGACACCCTATGCCAAACAACTAGCAAAACAGGAAAACAACCTTCACCCATTAGCAGAGAAGCTGCCTAAAATCATAAGTTCACAGACATTCCAAAACACACAACAAGACATGGTCCTGCCCAACAGAAAAGCAAGATCCAGCCTCATCCACCAAAACACAGGCACTAGTCCCTTCCACCAGGAAGCCTACACAACCCACTGAACCAACCTTAGCCACTAGGGACAGACACCAAAACAACGGGAACTACGAAACTGCAGCCTGCAAAAAAGGAGACCCCAAACACAGTAAGATTAGCAAAATGAGAAGACAGAAAAACACACAGCAGATGAAGGAACAAGATAAAAACCCACCAGACCTGACAAATGAAGAGGAAATAGGCAGCCTACCTGAAAAAGAGTTCAGAATAATGATAGTAAAGATGATCCAAAATCTTGGAAATAGAATAGACAAAATGCAAGAAACATTTAACAAGGACGTAGAAGAACTAAAGATGAAACAAGCACCAATGAGCAACACAATAAATGAAATTTAAAATACTCTAGATAGGAAAAATAGCAGAATAACTGAGGAAGAAGCATGGATAACTGACAGGGAAGATAAAATACTGGAAATAACTACTGAAGAGAAGAATAAAGAAAAAAGAATGAAAAGAACTGAGGACAGTCTCAGAGACCTCTGGGACAATGTTAAACGCACCAACTTTTGAATTATAGAGGTTCCAGAAGAAGAAGAGAAAAAGAAAGGGACTGAGAACATATTTGAAGAGATTATAGTTGAAAACTTCCTTAATATGGGAAAGGAAATACTTAAGTCCAGGAAGCACAGAGAGTCCCATACAGGATAAATCCAAGGAGAAATATACCAAGACACATATTAATCAAACTGTCAAAAATTAAATACAAAGAAAACATATTAAAAGCAGCAAGGGTAAAACAACAAATAACACACAAGGGAATCCCCATAAGGATAACAGCTGAACTTTCAGCAGAATCGCTGCAAGCCAGAAGGGACTGGCAAGACATATTTAAAGTGATGAAGGAGAAAATCCTGCAACCAAGATTACTCTACCCAGCAAGGATCTCAATCAGATTTAATGGAGAAATGAAAACCTTTACAGACAAGCAAAAGCTGAAAGCTTTCAGAACCACCAAAGGAGCTTTACAACAAATGCTAAAGGAACTTTTCTAGGCAAGAAACACAAGAGAAGGAAAAGACCTACAATAACAAACCCAAAACACTAAAGAAAATGGGAATATGAACATACATATCGATAATCACTTTAAATGTAAATGGACTAAATGCTCGCAGCAAAAGACACAAATTGGCTGAATGGATACAAAAACAAGACCAATATATATGCTGTCTACAAGAAACCCACTTCAGATCTAGAGACACACAGAGACTGAAAGTAAGGGGATGGAAAAAGTATTCAATGCAAATGGAAACCAAAAGAAAGCTGGAGTAGCAATTCTCATATCACGCAAAACAGACTTTAAAATAAAGACTATCAGAAGAGACAACGAAGGGCAGTACATAATGATCAAGGGATTGATCCAGAAGAAGGTATAACAATTGTAAATATTTATGCACCCAACATAGGAGCACCTCAATACATAAGGCAAATACTAACAGCCATAAAAAGGGAACTCAACAGTAACACAAACATAGTAGGGGACTTTAACACCCCACTTTCACCAATGGATAGAACATCCAAAATGAAAATAAGTAAGGAAACACAACCTTTAAATAATACATTAAACAAAATAGATTTAATTGATATTTATAGGGCATTACACCCAAAAACAACAGAATACACATTTTTCTCATGTGCTCATGGTACATTCTCCAGGATACATCATATCTTGGGTCAGAAATCAAGCCTGGTAAATTTAAGGAAATTGAAATTGTATCAAGGATCTTTTCTGACTACAATGCTATGAGACTAGATATCAATTACAGTAAAAGATCTGTAAAAAATGCAAACACATGGAGGCTAAACAATACACTACTTAATAATGAAGTGATCACTGAGGAAATCAAAGAGGAAATAAAAAAATACCTAGAAACAAATTACAATGGAGACACGACAACCCAAAACCTATGGGATGCAGCAAAAGTTGTTCTAAGACGGAAGTTTATAGCAATACAATCCTACCTTAAGAAACAGGAAATATCTCAAATAAACAACCTAACCTTGCACCTAAAGCAATTAGAAAAAGAAGAACAAAAAAACCCCCAAAGTTAGCAGAAGGAAAGAAATCATAAAAATCAGATCAGAAGTAAGTGAAAAATAAATGAAGGAAACAATAGCAAAGATCAGTACAAATAAAAGTTGGTTCTTTGAGAAGATAAATAAAATTGATAAAGCATTAGCCAGACTCATCAAGAAAAGCAGGGAGAAGATTCGAATGAATAGCATTTGAAATGAAAAAGGAGAAGTAACAAATGACACTGCAGAAATACAAAAGATCATGAGCGATTACTACAAGCAAGTCTATGCAAGTAAAATAGACAACCTGGAAAAAATGGACAAATTCTTAGAAATGCACAACTGCCAAGCCTGAATCAGGAAGAAATAGAAAATATGAACAGACTAATCACAAGCACTTAAATTGAAACTGTGATTAAATATCTTCCAACAAACAAAAGCAGAGGACAAGATGACTTCACAGGCGAATTCTATCAAACACTTAGAGAAGAGCTAATACCTATCCTTCTCAAACTCTTCCAAAATATAGCAGAGGGAGGAACACTCCCAAACTCCTTCTACAAGGCCACCATCACCTGGATACCAAAACTAGACAAGGATGTTACAAAGAAAGAAAACTACAGGCCAATATCACTGATGAATATAGATGCAAAAATCCTCAACAAAACACTAGCAAACAGAATCCAATAGCACAATAAAAGAATCATAGGCCTTCCATGGTGGCACAGTGGTTGAGAGTCCGCCTGCCAATTCAGGGGACACAGGCTCGTGCCCCAGTCCGGGAAGATCCCATATGCCATGGAGCGGCTGGGCGCGTGAGTCATGGCCACTGAGCCTGCGCGTCCGGAGGCTGTGCTCCGCAACACAGAGGCCACAACAGTGAGAAACCCATGTACCACAAAAGAAAAAAAAAAAAGAATCATACACCATGATCCAGTGGGGTTTATTCCAGAAATGTAAAGATTCTTCAATATATGCAAATCAATCAACGTGATATACCATATTAACAAATTGAAAAGAAAAAGCATATGATCATATCAATAGATGTAGAGAAAGCTTTCGACAAAATTCAACACACATTTATGATAAAAATCCTGCAGAAAGTAGGCATAGATGGAACTTTCCTCAACATAATAAAGGCCATATATGACAAGCCCACAGCCAACATCATCCTCAATGGTGAAAAACTGAAAGCATTTCCACTAAGGTGAGGAACAAGATAAGGTTGCCCACTCTCACCACTCTTATTCAACATAGTTTTGGAAGTTCTAGCCACAGCAATCAGAGAAGAAAAGGAAATAAAAGGAATCCAAATTGGAAAAGAAGAAGTAAACCTGTCACTGTTTGCAGATGACATGATACTATACGTAGAGAATCCTAAACATGGCACTAGGAAACTACTAGAACTAATCAATGAATTTGGTAAAGTAGCAGGATACAAAATTAATGCACAGAAATCTCTGGCATTCCTATGCACTAATGATGAAAAATCTGAAAGTGAAATCAAGAAAACACTCCCATTTACCAGTGCAACAGAAAGAATAAAATATCTAGGAATAAACCTACCCAAGGAGACAAAAGACCTGTGTGCAGAAAATTATAAGACACTGATGAAAGAAATTAAAGATGATGCAAATAGATGGAGAGATATATCCTGTTCTTGGATACTAAGAGTCAACATTGTGAAAATGACTCTACTACCCAAAGCAATCTACAGATTCAATGCAATCCCTATCAAACTACCACTGGCATTTTTCACAGAACTAAAACAAAAATTTTCACAATTTGTATGGAAACACAAAAGACCCCGAATAGCCAAAGCAATCTTGAGAACGAAACCCACAGCTGGAGGAATCAGGCTCCCTGACTTCAGACTATACTACAAAGCTACAGTAATCAAGACAGTACGGTACTGGCACAAAAACAGAAATATAGATCAATGGAAGAGGATAGAAAGTCCAGAAATAAACCCACGCACATATGGACACCTTATCTTTGATAAAGGTGGCAGGAACGTACAGTGGAGAAAGGACAGCCTCTTCAATAAGTGGTGCTGGGAAAACTGGACAGGTACATGTAAAAGTATGAGATTAGATCACTCCCTAACACCATACACAAAAATAAGCTCAAAATGGATTAAAGACCTAAATGTAAGGCCAGACACTATCAAACTCTTAGAGGAGAACATAGGCAGAACACTCTATGACATAAATCACAGCAAGATCCTTTTTGACCCATCTCCTAGAGAAATGGAAACAAAAACAAAAATAAACAAATGCGACCTAATGAAACTTGAAAGCTTTTGCGCAGCAAAGGAAACCATAAACAAGACCAAAAGACCACCCTCAGAATGGGAGAAAATATTTGCAAATGAATCAACTGACAAAGGATTAATCTCCAAAATTTATAAGCAGCTCATGCAGCTCAATAACAAAAAAACAAACAACCCAATCTGAAAATGGGCAGAAGATCTTAACAGACATTTCTCCAAAGAAGATATACAGAGTGCCAACAAACACATGAAAGAATGCTCAACTTCATTAATCATTAGAGAAATGCAAATCAAAACTACAATGAGATATCATATCACACCAGTAGCATGGCCATCATCAAAAAATATAGAACCAATAAATGCTGGAGAGGGTGTGGAGAAAAGTGAACACTCTTGCACTGCTGGTGGGAATGTGAATTGGTACAGCCACTATGGAGAACAGTATGGAGGTTCCTTTAAAAACTACAAATAGAACTACCATATGACCAAGGAATCCCACTACTGGGCTTATACCCTGAGAAAACCATAACTTAAAAAGAGTCATGTACCAAAATGTTCATTGCAGCTCTATTTACAATAGCCCAGAGATGGAAACAACCTAAGAGTCCATCATTGGATGAATGGATAAAGAAGATGTGGCACATATATATAATGGAATATTACTCAGCCATAAAAAGAAACGAAATTGAGCCTTTTGTAGTGAGGTGGATAGACCTAGAGTCTGTCATACAGAGTGAAGTAAGTCAGAAGGAGAAAGACAAATACCATATGCTAACACATATATATGGAATTAAAAAAAATAATGTCATGAAGAACCTAGGGGTAAGACAGGAATAGAGACACAGACCTACTAGAGAATGGACTTGAGGATATGGGGAGGGGAAAGGGTAAGCTGTGACAAAGTGAGAGAGTGGCATGGACATATATACACTACCAATCGTAAAATAGATAGCTAGTGGAAATCAACTGCTTAGCACAGGGAAATCTGCTCAGTGCTTTGTGATCACCTAGAGGGGTGGGATAGGGAGGGTGGGAGGGAGGGAGATGCAAGAGGGAAGAGACATGGCAACATATGTGTATGTATAACTGATTCACTTTGTTATAAAGGGGAAACTAACATACCATTGTTAAGGAATTATACTCCAATAAATATGTAAGAAAATCAAAAAACAAAAAAACAAAACAAGAATCTGCCTTCCAATACAGGGGACATGGGTTTGCTCCCTGGTCCGGGAATATCCCACATGCCTCGGAGCAACTAAGCCTGTGAGCCACCACTACTGAGCCCATGCGCCACAACTTCTGCAGCCTGCAAGCATAGAGCCCATGCTCTGCAACAAAAGAAGCCACTGCAGTGAGAAGCCCGTGCACTGCAATGAAGAGTAGCCCCTGCTCGCCACAATGACAGATAGCCCACGTGTGGCACCAAAGACCCAAAGCAACCAAAAAGAAAGAAAGAAAGAAAGAAAGAAACAAACAAACAAACAAACAAACAAACAAAGAAAAAGAAGTAAAAATTGACATTGCAGAAATACAAAGGATCATGAGAGATTACTACAAGCAACTATATGCCAATAAAATGGACAACCTGGAAGAAATGGACAAATTCTTAGAAAGGTACAACCTTCTGAGACTGAACCAGGAAGAAATAGAAAATATAATCTGACCAGTCACAAGCAGTGAAATTGAGATTGTTATTAGAAATCTTCCAACAAACAAAAGCCCTGGACCAGATGGCTTCACAGGTGAATTCTATCAAACATTTAGAGAAGAGCAAACACCTATCCTTCTCAAACTCTTCCAAACTATAGCAGAGGGAGGAACACACCCAAACTCATTCCACGAGGCCACCATCACGCTGATACCAAAACCAAAGATCTCACAAATAATGAAAACTACAGGCCAATAACACTGATGAACATAGATGCCAAAATCCTTAACAAAATACTAACAAACAGAATCCAAAAGCACATTAAAAGGATCATACACCATGATCAAATGGAGTTTATCCCAGGAATGCAAGCATTCTTCAATATACGCAAATCAAGCAATGTGATACACCACATTAACAAACTGAAGGATAAAAGCCATATGATCATTTCATTAGATGCAGAAAAAGCTTTTGATAAAATTCAACACCCATTTATGATAAAAATTCCAGATCGTAGGCATAGAGTGAATGTACCTCAACATAATAAAGGCCATGTATGACAAACCCACACCCAACATGGTCCTCAATGCTTAAAACCTGAAAGCATTTGCACTAAGATCAGGAACAAGACAAGGTTGCCCACTCTGTCTATTATTCAACATAGTTTTGGAAGTTTTAGCCACAGCAATCAGAAAAGAAAAAGAAATAAAAGGAATCCACATGAGAAAAGAAAAAGCAAAACTGTCACTCTTTGCATGTGACATGATACTATACATAGAGAATACTAAAGACTCTACCAGAAAACTACTAGAGCTAATCATCAGTGAATTTGGTAAAGTAGCAGGATACAAAATTAATGCACAAAATCTCTTGCATTCCTATAGACTAATGATGAAAACTCTGAAAGAGAAATTAAGGAAACACTCCCATTTACCATTGCAACAAAATGAATAAAATACCTAGGAATAACCTACCTAAGGAGACAAAAGACCTGTATGCAGAAAACTATAAGACACTGATGAAGGAGATTAAAGATGATACAAACAGATGGAGAGATAAACCATGCTCTTGGATTGGAAGAATCAATATTGTGAAAATGACTATACTACCCAAAGCAATCTATAGATTCAGTGCAATCCCTATCAAACTACCAATGGCATTTTTCACAGAACTAGAACAAAAAATTTCACAATTTGTATGGTAACATAAAAGACACTGAATAGCCAAAGAAATCTTGAGAAAGAAAATCAGAGGTGGAGGAATCAGACCCCTGACTTCACACTATACTACAGAGCTACAGTTATCAAGACAGTATGGTACTGGCCCCCAAAACAGAAATATATATCAATGGAACAGGATAGAAAGCTCAGAGATAAGTCCACTCACCTATGGTCAACAAATGTATGACAAAGGAGGCAAGGATATACAATGGAGAAAAGACAGCCTCTTCAATAACTCATCCTGGGAAAAATGGAAAGCTTCTTGTAAAAGAATGAAATTAGAACACTCCCTAACACCATACACAAAAATAAACTCAAAATGGATTAAATACCTAAATATAAGACCAGGCACTATAAAACTCTCAGAGGAAAACATAGGCAGAACACTCTGTGACATAAATCACAGAAAGGTCCTTTTTGACCCACCTCCTAGAGAAATGGAAGTAAAAACAAAAACAAACAAATGGGACCTAATGAAACTTAAAAGCTTTTGCCCAGCAAAGGAAACCATAAACAGGACGAAAAGACAACCCTCAGAATGGGAGAAAATATTTGCAAACGAAGCAACTGACAAAGGATTAATCACCAAACTATACAAGTAGTTCATGCAGCTCAACATCAAAAAAAACCCCAAAAACCCTAATATAAAAATGGGCAGAAGAGCTAAATAGACATCTCTCCAAAGAGGATATACAGATTGCCAACAAACACATGAAAGGATGCTCAACATCACTAATCATTAGAGTACTGCAAATCAAAACTACAATGAGGTATCCCCTCACACCGGTCAGAACGGCCATCATCAAAATATCTACAAACAATAAATGCTGGAGAGGATGTGGAGAAAAGGGTACCCTCTTGCACTGTTGGTGGGAATGTAACGTGATACAGCCACTATGGAGAACAGTATGGAGGTTCCTTAAAAAACTAAAAATAGATCCAGTGAAATGATAGCATTTTGGAAAATGCTTTATGTGAAGAGACTTTTCGTGAGGGAGAGTCATTTATGGATCTGAAAGCATCAGCTGGACTGGTGATTGATGGTTGAAATGCTCCCCAGAGATGGAGGCGCTGGCAGATTCCATTGTGCTCTCCACATAACCTGCTGGCACAGGTGTGTGAGCTCACTGGAGACGAGCAATTGCGGCACCATCCCACCGCAGTGCTGAAGCTGAAGAGCTCCAGCGAACGCAGCACTCCCCCAGTCCCTGGCTGGGCCTGGCAAGTATAAGCAGTCTTATCCCTCTCTCAGCCTAAAGCCAACTCACCTCTCTCATTCTCCTTGACTGGGATTGGAGAGCAAGAGCAGTCTCAGCAGTCTCCCACTCCAGACCTAAAGCTGATGCACGTGCACAGACAAGGCACTCTCATGCTGCATTGCTGAAGCCCAGAGGCACACACAGTCAAGTCATTTTCCTGCTGTCTTCCTGAAACAAGAGAACAGGCCCCATTCCTACCCTCTCCAGCTGCCTACCTAAAGACAGTGGGGGTATGCAGTCACACAGAGGACATCCCTTGATTGTCTGTCACTGGTGTCCAGGGGTCTATCATTCCAGAGCTCCACGGGACTGTAAAAAATGAAAGTCAGTTCTTGGCAGGTCACCCGCAGCCCCACCAGGGTACTGCACAAACAGCAGACTGAAATATAGCCCCTGTCTTCTAGTGAAAAAGGCCTATTTACCTATTCGGGAGCTGCACCTTCGGGGACAGGCTTCAGGTTTCCCACACATCTAGAGGCTAAGGGGGCAAGCAAGGAGACACCATCCTTGCACACCCCCTTACCCTCACTTCAGCTCAACAAAACTCCCCAGAAAGGGCTTTTACACTCATTCGTAGCCCCAGTGTTTTGCAACTATCACTAAGGGGACACCTCCAGATCTCCTGGTCTGGAGGCCAACAGGGATACAGTTGAGGCCCCACAGGACTATATATATCTGTGTACTTGAAGAGCTGCTGCCTGAATATCTGTCATCCAATCAGCCTGAAACTAAGTGCTAGATGAGATTCCTCCTCTTGGAACACTGGTCTTGGCACATCCTCAACAACAGGGGCATATCAAGAATAAATCAGGCAAGCTTCAGAGTGACATCAGCATCATATTGGCATGAGAGTCTCCCTTTGTTTCTCTCCTTCAATCTACAACCAGTAAAACATCTATAACTCAACAAAGGTGCCTCAGCCCAACACACCAGGGCACTGAAGAATTCCACTCATCTCTTCATCTAAAGGCAGGTGAACTGGAACACAAAGAGGAGCCAGAACCGGGGGAACAAAGGAGGTGGTGCCAGCAATTCTGGACCCTCAGCCATAGTGGCTGAGCCCACAGCCCCAGAGAAACCTGTAGCATCAGGAGAGGTAGTGCACATGACTCTGGCTTCCTGGCTGTAGCAGAGCCTGTGGCCACAGGGAACCAGACAGCAGCAGGGTCTGAAATCTTGTCCCTCCAGCCACAGAGGTACTCACAACTCCAGCCAGCACCACCCCCACCACTGCCTGCCATAGTGGCACCTACGAACCTGACAACACTGGTTGCAGAAGAGACACTGTAACCTGGCTCCTCCCCTGCTCCCTACTCTTGCAGCAGTAGAGCCAGGAGACCCCAGATGTGGTCCCACCATTCTGATGCCCCAAGCAGTGATGACAGCAACACCAGCCACAGAAAGGCACCAACCCCAGAGGTACAAGCAGTGACATCAAAGGCACAAGGCAACACCTCTAATAGAGGAGGTGGAGGGTGGAAAGTGCCCATTCTCAAATATAACCAGAGGCTGCTCAAGTAAGAGAATCCAAAACTTGTGCTATAGTGGCACCTACTGGAATACAAAAGAAAAAATCTCTAATTACGAATCTGTTCAATTGTTAGAATGAAATTGAAAAAAAAAAAAAAGCTTTCCCTGAAAAAAAGGTGTTTGCTACTTCAAATGCACTGGCAGACGAACAACTCATCAAGTACCATGAAGAACCATGGTAACGTGGTATCACAAAAAGAAAATGACAATTCTCCAGAAACCAAACTTAAAGTCACAGAATATTGTAATCTAAATGATAGAGAATTTAAAATAGCTGTTATGAAGAAGCTCAATGAACTACAAGAAAATTCAGAAATGCAGTTCAGTGAACTCAGGAATAAAAATAATGAACTGAAGGAATACTTTACCAAAGAGATTGAAACTCTAAAAAAGAACCAAACAGAAATTTGGGAGCTGAAGACCTCAACAAATGAGATGAAGAAGGCATTAGGAAGCATTGGAAATAGAGCAGACCATATGAAAGAGAGAATTAGTGAGCTCAAAGGTAGAAATCTAGGCAGGATACAAGTAGAAGAAGAAAGAGGAATAAGATATCTTAAAATGAGGAAATTCTATGAGAGCTATCTGACTCTTTTAGGAAGGGCAACATTAGGGTAATTGGTATCATAGAAGGAGAAGAGAGAGAGAAGGGAGAAGAGAGCTTATTTAAAGAAATAATCACTAAACTATTTACAATAGCCAGGACATGGAAGCAACCTAAATGTCCATCAACAGAGGAATGGATAAGAAGGTGTGGTACATATATACAATGGAATATTACTCAGCCATAAAAGGAACGAAATTGGGTCATTTGTAGAGACGTGGATGGACTTAGGGATTGTCATACGGAGTGAAGTAAGTCAGAAAGAGAAAAACAAATATCGTATATTAACGCATATATGTGGAATCTAGAAAAATGGTATAGATGATCTTCTTTCAAAGCAGAAATAGAGACACAGACGTAGAGAACAAACATGTAGATACCAAGGGGGAAAGGGAGGTGGGATGAACTGGGAGATTGACATTGACATATATTTACTATTGATACTATGTATAACATAGATAACTAATGAGAACCTACTGTATAGTACAGGGAACTCTACTCAGTGCTCTGTGGTGACCTAAATGGGAAGGAATTCAGAAAAGAGGGGATATATATATCTTATTCACTTTGCTGTACAGTAGAAACTAACACAACATTGTAAAGCAACTATACTCCAATAAAAATTTAAAGACAGAAATAATAGCTGAGAACTTCCCAAGCCTGGGGAAGAAACTGAATATATAAGTCCATGAAGCTAAGAAAACACCTAGTTGCATCAATGCAAAAAGACCTTCTGCAAGACACATATTAAAACATTGTCAAAATTCAATGACATACAGAGTGAAGTAAGTCAGAAAGAGAAAAACAGATACTGTATGCTAACACATATATATGGAATCTAAAAAAAAAAAATAGTCTTGAAGAACCTAGGGGCAAGATAGGAATAAAGACTCAGACTGACTAGAGAATGGACTTGAGGATACGGGGAGAGGGAAGGGTTAGCTGTGACAAAGTGAGAGAGTGGCATGGACATATATACACTACCAAATGTAAAATAGATAGCTAGTGGGAAGCAGCCACATAGCACAGGGAGATCAGCTCGGTGTTTTGTGACTACCTAGAGGGGTGGGATAGGGCGGGTGGGATGGAAGAGATGCAAGAGGGAAGAGACATGGGGATATATGTATATGTATAACTGATTCACTTTGTTATAAAGCAGAAACTAACACACCATTGTAAAGCAATTATACTCCAATAAAGATGTTTAAAAAAAAGGTCAATGACAAAGAAAGAATTTTAAAGGCAGCCAGGGGGAAAAATAATGATAACCTACAAAGGACCCCCTACTAGGCTATTAACAGATTTCTCAGCAGAAATTCTATCCAGCAAAGTTATCATTCAGATATGAAAGACAAATAAAGGATTTTACAGACAAACAAAAGCTGAGGGAGTTCATCAAAACTAGACCTACTTCACAGTAAATCTTGAAAGGAGCTCTTTTACCTGAATCAAAAGGCAAAAGTACACAAAACTTTGAGTAAGATTACAAATAGACAGAAATAGATAGAAAGAATCAGAAAATTGCAATTCTATATCAGAATAGGTTCTTAAACAATTATAGCATAAAGGTTAAAGAGAAAAAAAGCAGTAAAAATAACTATAGCTACTTCAATTTGGTAAGAAACTCACAACCAAAGAAGAAAGGACCGAACTCGTATAGGAAATTAAGATAAGTCCTTTTCCTTTCAACAGGAAAAGGACTATTTTATTTATGAGACATTTTATACAAACCTCATGGGAACCACATAACATAAATCTAAAGCAGAGACAAAAAACATAAAAAAAAAAGAGGAAACAGAAAAACATCATAGAAAACCACCAAACTAAAATGGCAGAAAGAAATGCAAGTAAAAAGGAATAATGAAGATATAGAGCAACCAGAAAACAAAAGATAAAATGGCAGAACTCAGTCCTCATTTATCACCCTAAATGTAAATGGATTGAATTCACCAATTAAAAAACACAGAGTGGCTGGATGGGTTAAAAAAACAAGACCCAACTATATGCTACCTCCAGGAAACTCATTTCAGCTCTAAAGACAAAACACTGGCTCAAAGTGAAGGATTAGAAAATGGTACTCTAAGAAAATGTCAGTGAAAATAAAGTTGATATAGCCATACTCATATCAGATGAAATAGATTTCAAACCAAAAAGGTAACAAGAGACAAAGATGGACATTATACAATGGTAAAGGGGACAATTCAGCGAGAAGACATAACAGTTATTAATACATATGCACCTAACATAGGAGCACAAACATACATAAAGCAATTAATAACAGACCTAAAGAGGGAAATCAAAAGCAACACAATAATAGTAGGTGACTTTAACACCCCAATTACATCAAAGGATAGATCATCTAGATAGAAAGTCAACAAGGAAACAGCAGCTTTCAATGTAACATTAAATTAGATGGACTTTGGTAGGTTTATACAAAACATTCCATCCAAATGCAGCAGAATACACATTCTTCTCAAGAGCACATGGAACATTCTCAAGGACAGACCATCTGATTGGACACAAAACAAGTCTAGAATTTAAGAAGATTGAAATTATATCAAGTATCTCTTCTGATCACAATAGTATGAAACTATAAATTAACTAAAAGAAGAAAGGTAGAAAAAAATCACAAATATGTGGAAACTAAACAACATGCTCCTGAACAATGATTGGATCAATGGAGAAATCAAGAGAGACATTTAAAAATACCTGAAGACAAATAAAAATAAAGTATAATATACCAAAATCTATGGGGTGCAGCAAAAGTGATACTAAGAGGGCAGTTTATAGAAATACAGGTCTACCTCAAGAAACAAGAAAAATCTCAAGTAAACAACCTAGCCTTACACCTAATAGAACGAGTAAAAGAAGAATAAATGAGGGCCAAAGTCAGTAAAAGGAAGGAAATAATAATAAAGAACAGAGCAGAAGTAAGTGAAATAGAGACCTAAAAGCAATAGAAAAGATCAATGAAAGTAAGAGCTGCTTCTTTGAAAAGATAAAAAAAATTGTCAAACTTTTAGCTAGACTCAGAAAGCAAAGAGAGAAGTTGCTCATAGAAACAAAAGAGGAGAAATAACAGTTGATACCATGGAAACACAAAGGATTATAAGAGAATATTATGAACAGCTATATGCCAAAAAATTGGACAACCTAGAAAAACTGGAAAATTTTAGAATCGTACAACCTTGTAAGACTGAATTATGAAGAAATAGAAAATCTGAATATAACAATCACTAGCAAAGAGATTAGGATGGCTCAATATTCACAAATCAATCAATGTGATACACCACATTAACAAAATGAAAGATAAAACTCATATGATCATCTCAATAGACACAGAAAAAACATTTTACAAGGTTCAATACTCATTTATGATAAAGAAACAACTCTTAACAAAATGAATATAGAAGGAACATGCCTCAACATACTAAAGGCCTTATATAGGCCAAACCCACAGCTAACATATAAAATGGTGAAAAACTGAAAGCTACCCAAGATCAGGAACAAAACAAGGATGACCACTCTTACCACTCTTATTTAACATAGGATTGGAAGTCTTAGCCAGAGCAATTAGGCAAGAAAAAGTAATAAAAGGAATCCAAATTGGAAAGAAAGAAGTAAAACTGTCAGTATTTGCAGATGACATGATTTTATACAGGAAAAAACTTTAAAGACTTCATCAAAAAACTATTAGAAAATTTAAATATACAGTAAAGCTTTAGGGTAAAAATTCAATATACAAAAACCTATTGCATTTCTATACACTAAAAACAAACAAGCAGAAAGAGAAATTAAGAAAACAATCCCATTTATAATCACAACAAAAAGAAAATAATACTTGGAAATAAATTTAACTAAGGAGGTGAAAGACTTGTACTCTGAAAACTCTATGACACTGATGAGAGAAATTGAAGAAGGCACAAAGAAATGGAAAGATATTCTGTGCTCATTGATTGGAAGAATTAACATTGTTAAAATATCCATATTACCTAAAGGAATCTACAGATTCAATGTAGTCAATTCCTATCAAAATCCCAATGACATTTTTCAGAGAAATAGAACAGAGGATCCTAAAATTTATATTGAACCACAAAAGACCCTGAATAGCTAAAGCAATTCTGAGAAAAAGAGCAAACCTGGAGGTATCATGCTCCCTGATTTCAAATTATATTACAAAGTTATAGTAATAAAAAAAGTATGGTATTGGCAGAAAAACACACACACAGATCAGCAGAATAGAATAGAGAGCCCAGAAATAAAACTACACATATATGAAAAATTAATTTATGACAAAGGAGCAATGAACATACAATGGAGAAAGGATAGTCTTTTCAATAAGTGATGTTGGGACAACTGGACAGCCACATGCAAAATGGCTGAAACTAGAGCACTATCTCACACCATATACAAAAATCAACTCAAAATAGATAAATACTTGAATGTAAGACCTGAAACCATAAAACTTCTAGAAGAAAACATAGGTAGTATTCTCTTTGATATTGGTCTTGGCAGTATCTTCCTGGACTGTCTCTTCAAGCAAGAGAAACAAGAGCAAAAAAAAACAAGAAGGACTACATCAAACCAAAAAGCTTCTGCACAGCAAAGGAAACCATCCACAAAATGAAAAGACAACCTACCCTATGGGAGAAGATATTTTCAAATTATATGTCCAATATTGGTTAATATCCAAAGTACACAAAGAACTCATACAACATCAAAGAAATGAACAACTTGATTTAAAAATGGGCAGAGGACCTGAATAGACATTTTTTCCAAAGAAGATGTACAGATGGCCAACAGACACATGAAAAGATTCTCAACTTCACTATTCATCAAGGAAATGCAATTCAAAACCATAATGAGGGTTTCCCTGGTGGTGCAGTGGTTGGGAGTCAGCCTGCCGATGCAGGGGACATGGGTTCGTGCACCGGTCCGGGAAGATCCCACATGCCACGGAGCGGCTGAGCCCGTGAGCCATGGCAGCTAAGCCTGCGAGTCCGGAGCCTGTGCTCCACAACGGGAGAGGCCACAACAGTGAGAGGCCCGCATACCACAAAAAACCAAAACCAAAACAAAAAAAACCCATAATGACATATCATTTCACACGTTAGAATGGCTATTCTCAAAAAGACAATAAATAACAAATTTTGGAGAGGATGTGGAGAAAAGGGAACCATACTACACTGCTGGTGAAACTGTAAATTGGTGCAGTCATTATGGAAAACAGTATGGAGATTCCTCAAAAAATTAAGAATAAAATTATGACATGATCCAGCAATTCCACTACTGGGTATTTATGCAAAGAAAAAACCCACTAACTTCAAAGGTATGTGCACCCCTATGTTCACTGCATCATTATTTACAATAGCCATAATAACTATGTGAGATGATGACTGTGTTAATTAACTTCATTTTGGGAACCCTTTTGCAATTTATACATATATCATCACATTGTACACTTTATTTTTTTTAACATCTTTATTGGGATATAATTGCTTTACAGTGGTGTGTTAGTTTCTGTTTTATAACAAAGTGAATCAGTTATACATATATATATGTTCCCATATCTCTTCCCTCCTCATCTCCCTCCCTCCCACACTCCCTATCCCACTCCTCCAGGCAGTCACAAAGTACCGAGCCAGTATCCCTGTGCCATGTGGCTGCTTCCCACTGGCTATCTACCCTACGTTTGTTAGTATATACATGTCCATGTCTCTCTCTCGCCCTATAACAGCTCACCCTTCCCCCTCCCCATATCCTGAAGTCTGTTCTCCAGTAGGTCTGTGTCTTTATTCCTGTTTTACCCCTAGGTTCTTCATAACATTTTTTTTTTCTTAAATTCCATATATATGTGTTAGCATACGGTATTTGTCCTTCTCTTTCTGACTTACTTCACTCTGTATGACAGACTCTAGGTCTATCCACCTCATTACAAATAGCTCCATTTTGTTTCTTTTTATGGCTGAGTAACATTCCATTGTATATATGTGCCACATCTTCTTTATCCATTCATCCAACGATGGGCACTTAGGTTGTTTCCATCTCTGGGCTATTGTAAATAGAGCTGCAGTGAACATTTTGGTACATAACTCTTTTTGAATTTTGTTTTCCTCAGGGTATATGCCCAGTAGTAGGATTGCTGGGTCATATGGTAGTTCTATTTGCAGATTTTTAAGGAACCTCCATACTGTTCTCCATAGTGGCTGTACCAATTCACATTCCCACCAGCAGTGCAAGAGTGTTCCCTTTTCTCCACACCCTCTCCAGCATTTATTGTTTCTAGATTTTTTGATGATGGCCATTCTGACTGGTGTGAGATATCTCATTGTAGTTTTGATTTGCATTTCTCTAATGATTAATGATGTTGAGCATTCTTTCATGTGTTTGTTGGCACTCTGTATATCTTCTTTGGAGAAATGTCTATTTAGGTCTTCTGCCCATTTTTGGATTGGGTTGTTTATTTTTTTGTTATTGAGCTGCCTGTAAATTTTGGAGATTAATCCTTTGTCAGTTGCTTCATTTGCAAATATTTTCTCCCATTCTGAGGGTTGTCTTTTGGTCTTGTTTATGATTTCCTTTGCTGCGCAAAAGCTTTCAAGTTTCAATAGGTCCCATTTATTTTTGTTTTTATTTCCATTTCTCTAGGAGATGGGTCAAAAAGGATCTTGCTGTGATTTATGTCATAGAGTGTTCTGACTATGTTTTCCTCTAAGAGTTTGATATAAGAGTTTGATAGTTTCTGGCCTTACATTTAGGTCTTTAATCCATTTTGAGCTTATTTTTGTGTATGGTGTTAGGGAGTGATCTAATCTCATACTTTTACATGTACCTGTCCAATTTTCCCAGCACCACTTATTGAAGAGGCTGTCCTTTCTCCACTGTATATTCCTGCCACCTTTATCAAAGATAAGGTGACCATATGTGCATGGGTTTATCTCTGGGCTTTCTATCCTATTCCATTGATCTATCTTTCTGTTTTTGTGCCAGTACCATACTGTCTTGATTACTGTAGCTTTGTAGTATAGTCTGAAGTCAGGCAGCCTGATTCCTCCAGCTCCATTTTTTGTTCTCAAGATTGCTTTGGCTATTCGGGGTCTTTTGTGTTTCCATACAAATTGTGAAATTTTTTGTTCTAGTTCTGTGAAAAATGCCAGTGGTAGTTTGATAGGGATTGCATTGAATCTATAGATTGCTTTGGGGAGTAGAGTCATTTTCACAATGTTGATTCTTCCAATCCAAGAACATGGTATATCTCTCCATCTGTTTGTATCATCTTTAATTTCTTTCATCAGTGTCTTATAATTTTCTGCATACAGGTCTTTTGTCTCCTTAGGTAGGTTTATTCCTAGATATTTTATTCTTTTTGTTGCAATGGTAAATGGGAGTGTTTTCTTGATTTCACTTTCAGATTTTTCATCGTTAGTATATAGGAATGCCAGAGATTTCTGTGCATTAATTTTGTATCCTGCTACTTTACCAAATTCATTGATTAGCTCTAGTAGTTTTCTGGTAGCATCTTTAGGATTCTCTATGTATAGTATCATGTCATCTGCAAACAGTGACAGCTTTACTTCTTCTTTTCCGATTTGGATTCCTTTTATTTCCTTTTCTTCTCTGATTGCTGTGGCTAAAACTTCCAAAACTATGTTGAATAAGAGTGGTGAGAGTGGGCAACCTTGTCTTGTTCCTGACCTTAGTGGAAATGCTTTCAGTTTTTCGCCATTGAGGATGATGTTGGCTGTGGGCTTGTCATATACGGCCTTTATTATATTGAGGAAAGTTCCCTCTACACCTACTTTCTGCAGGGTTTTTATCATAAATGGGTGTTGAATTTTGTCAAAAGCTTTCTCTGCATCTATTGAGATGATCATATGGTTTTTCTCCTTCAATTTGTTAATATGGTTAATCACATTGATAGATTTGCGTATATTGAAGAATCCTTGCATTCCTGGAATAAACCCCACTTGATCATGGTGTATGATCCTTTTAATGTGCTGTTGGATTCTGTTTGCTAGTATTTTGTTGAGGATTTTTGCATCTATGTTCATCAGTGATATTGGCCTGTAGTTTTCTTTCTTTGTGACATCCTTGTCTGGTTTTGGTATCAAGGTGATGGTGGCCTCGTAGAATGAGTTTGGGAGTGTTCCTCCCTCTGCTATATTTTGGAAGAGTTTGAGAAGGATAGGTGTTAGCTCTTCTCTAAATGTTTGATAGAATTCGCCTGTGAAGCCATCTGGTCCTGGGCTTTTGTTTGTTGGAAGATTTTTAATCACAGTTTCAATTTCAGTGTTTGTGATTGGTCTGTTCATATTTTCTATTTCTTCCTGATTCAGTCTTGGCAGTTTGTGCATTTCTAAGAATTTGTCCATTTCTTCCAGATTGTCCATTTTATTGGCATAGAGTTGCTTGTAGTAATCCCTCATGATTTTTTTTATTTCTGCAGTGTCAGTTGTTACTTCTCCTTTTTCATTTCTGATTCTATTGATTTGAGTCTTCTCCCTTTTTTTCTTGATGAGTCTGGCTAATGGTTTATCTATTTTGTTTATCTTCTCAAAGAACCAGCTTTTAGTTTTATTGATCTTTGCTATTGTTTCCTTCATTTCTTTTTCATTTATTTCTGATCTGATTTTTATGATTTCTTTCCTTCTGCTAACTCTGGGGTTTTTTTGTTCTTCTTTCTCTAATTGCTTGAGGTGCAAGGTTAGGTTGTTTATTCGAGATGTTTCCTGCTTCTTAAGGTGGGCTTGTATTGCTATAAACTTCCCTCTTAGAACTGCTTTTGCTGCATCCCATAGGTTTTGGGTCGTTGTATCTCCATTGTCATTTGTTTCTAGGTATTTTTTAATTTCCTCTTTGATTTCTTCAGTGATCACTTCGTTATTAAGTAGTGTATTGTTTAGCCTCCATGTGTTTGTATTTTTTACAGATCTTTTCCTATAATTGATATCTAGTCTCATGGCGTTGTGGTCGGAAAAGATACTTGATACAATTTCAATTTTCTTAAATTTACCAAGGATTGATTTGTGACCCAAGATATGATCTATCCTGGAGAAAGTTCCATGAGCACGTGAGAAAAATGTGTATTCTGCTGTTTTTGGGTGGAGTGTCCTATAAATATCAATTAAGTCCATCTTGTTTAATGTATCATTTAAAGCTTGTGTTTCCTTATTTATTTTCATTTTGGATAATCTGTCTAGTGGTGAAAGTGGGGTATTAAAATCCCCTACTCTGAATGTGTTACTGTCGATTTCCCCTTTTATGGCTGTTAGTTTTTGCCTTATGTATTGAGGTGCTCCTATTTGGGTGCATAAATATTTACAATTGTTATATCTTCTTGGGTCAATCCCTTGATCATTATGTAGTGTCCTTCTTTGTCTCTTCTGATAGTCTTTATTTTAAAGTCTATTTTGTCTGATATGAGAATTGCTACTCCAGCTTTCTTTTGGTTTCCATTTGCATGGAATATCATTTTCCATCCACTTACTTTCAGTCTGTATGTGTCTCTAGGTCTGAAGAGGGTCTCTTGTAGACAGCATATATATGGGTCTTGTTTTTGTATCCATTCAGCCAATCTGTGTCTTTTGGTGAGAGCATTTAGTCCATTTACACTTAAGTTCATTATCGATATGTATGTTCCTATTCCCGTTCTCTCAATTGTTTTGGGTTCATTATTATAGGTCTTTTCCTTCTCTTGTGTTTTTATCTAGAGAATTTCCTTTAGCATTTGTTGTAAAGCTGGTTTGGTGGTGCTCAACTCTCTCAGCTTTTGCTTGTCTGTAAAGGTTTTAATTTCTCCATCAACTCTGAATGAGATCCTTGCTGGGTAGAGTAATCTTGGTTGCAGGTTTTTCTCCTTCATCACTTTCAGTATGTCCTGCCACTCCCTTCTGGCTTGTAGAGTTTCTGCTGAGAGATCAGCTGTTAACCCTATGGGGATTCCCTTGTGTGTTATTTGTTGTTTTTCCCTTGCTGCTTTTAATATGCTTTCTTTGTATTTAGTTTTTGACAGTTTGATTAATATATGTCTTGGTGTATTTCTCCTTGAATTTATCCTGTATGGGACTCTCTGTGCTTCCTGGGCTTGATTAACTATTTCCTTTCCCATAATAGGGAAGTTTTCAGCTATAATCTTTTCAAATATTTTCTCAGTCCCTTTCTTTTCCTCTTCTTCTTCTGGAACCCCTGTAATTCGAATGTTGGTGCATTTAATGTTGTCCCAGAGGTCTCTGAGACTGTCCTCAGTTCTTTTCATTCTTTTTTGTTTATTCTGCTCTGCAGTAGTTATTTCCACTATTTTATCTTCCAGGTCACTTATCCGTTCTTCTGCCTCATTTATTCTGCTATTGATCCCATCTAGAGTATTTTTCATTTTATTTATTGTGTTGTTCATCATTGTTTGTTTCATCTTTATTTCTTCTAAGTCCTTGCTAACTGTTTCTTGCATTTTGTCCATTCTATTTCCAACACTTTGGATCATCTTTACTATCGTTATTCTGAATTCTTTTTTAGGTAGACTGCCTATTTCCTCTTCATTTGTTAGGTCTGGTGCATTTTTATATTGCTCCTTCATCTGCTGTGTGTTTTTCTGTCTTCTCATTTTCCTTATCTTACTATGTTTGGGGTCTCCTTTTTGCAGACTGCAGGTTCGTAGTTCCCGTTGTTTTTGATGTCTGTCTCCAGTGGCTAAGGTTGGTTCAGTGGGTTGTGTAGGCTTCCTGGTGGAGGGGACTAATGCCTGTGTTGTGGTGGATGAGGCTAGATCTTGTCTCTCTAGTGGGCAGGTCCACGTCTGGTGGTGTGTTTTGGGGTGTCTGTGGACTTATTATGATTTTAGGCAGCCTCTCTGCTAGTGGGTGGGGTTGTGTTCCTGTTTTGCTAGTTGTTTGGCATAGGTTGTCCAGCAGTGTAGCTTGCTGGTCGTTGAGTGAAGCTGGGTGCTGGTGTTAAGATGGAGGTCTCTGGGAGATTGTCGCCTTTTGATATTATGTGGAGCTGGGAGGTCTCTTGTTGACCAATATCCTGAAGTTGGCTCTCCCACCTCAGAGGCAGAGTCCTGACTCCTGGCCAGAGCAGCAAGAGCCTTTCATCCACACGGCTCAGAATAAAAGGGAGAGAAAGTAGAGAGAATTAGTAGAAGTAGGAAGAAAGAAAGAAAGGAAGGAAGGAAGGAAGGAAGGAAGAAACAAAGATGAAAAGAAGGAAAGAAGGCAAGAAGGAAAGAAAGGAGGGAGGGAGGAAGGAAGGAAGGAGGGAAGGAAGGAGAAAAGACAGAAAAAAACAAGATACAGTAAAATAAAATAAAGTATAATCAAGTTATTGAATTAAAAAATAATTGTTTAGAAAAAAAAGGGACGGATAGAACCTTAGGACAAATGGTGGAAGCAAAGCTATACAGACAAAATCTTACACAGAAGCATACACATACACCCTCACAAAAAGAGGTAAAGGGGAAAAAATCATAAAACTTGCTCTCAAAGTCCACCTCCTCAATTTGGGATGATTCGTTGTCTAAAGGAGGGAAGGAAGGAAAGAAAGAAAGAAGGTAAAGTATAATAGAGTTATTTAAATTAAAATTATTAAGAAAAAAATTTTAAAAAAACAATGGACGGATAGAATGCTCGGACAAATGGTGGAAGCAAAGCTATACAGACAAGATCTCACACAGAAGCATACACATACACATTCACAAAAAGAGGAAAAGGGGAAAAAATCATAGATCTTGCTCTAGAAGTCCACCTCCTCAATTTGGGATGATTTGCTGTCTATTCATGTATTCCACAGATGCAGGGTACATCAAGTTGATTGTGGAGCTTTAATCCGCTGTTTCTGAGGCTGCTGGGAGAGATTTCCCTTTCTCTT
>NW_006796415.1:306784-309127 GCF_000442215.2 Lipotes vexillifer | reverse complement strand
GTGGGGCACGGAGTGCGGGGCGGGCCTGCGGCGGCAGAGGCCAGCATGACGTTGCCCCAGCCTGAGGCCCGCCATGTGTTCTCCCTGGGATGTTGTCCCTGGATCCCGGGAACCTGGCAGTGGCGAGCTGCACAGGCTTCTCGGAAGAGGGATGTGGATAGTGACTTGTGCTTGCACACAGGCCCCTTGGTGGCGTCAGCAGCAGCCTTAGCACCTCCCGCCCGTCTCTGGGGTCCGCGCTTTTAGCTGCGGCTCGCGCCCCTCTCTGGAGTTCCTTTAAGCAGCGCTCTTAAACCCCTCTCCTCGCGCACCAGGAAACAAAAAGGGAAGAAAAAGTCTCTTGCCTCTTTGGCAGGTGCAGACTTTTCCCTGGACTCCCTCCCGGCTAGCCGTGGTGCACTACCCCGCTTCAGGCTATGTTCAAGCCGCCAACCCCAGTCCTCTCCCTGTGCTCCGACCGAAACCCGAGCCTCAGCTCGCAGCCCCGCCCACCCCAGCGGGTGAGCACACAAGCCTCTCGGGCTGGTGAGGGCCGGTCGGCACCGATCCTCTATGCGGGAATCTCTCCGCTTTGCCCCCCCGCAACCCTGTTGCTGTGCTCTCCTCTGCGGCTCCAAAGCTCCCCCCTCCGCCTCCCTCAGTCTCTGCCCGTGAAGGAGCTTCCTAGTGTGTGGAGACCTTTCCTCCTTCACAGCTCCCTCCCACTGGTGCAGGTGCCGTCCCTATTCTTTTGTCTCTGTTTTTTTTATTTTTTTTCTTTTGCCCTACCCAGGTACGTGGGGAGTTTCTTGCCTTTTGGTAGGTCTGAGGTCTTCTGCCAGCATTCAGTAGGTGTTCTGTAGGAGTTGTTCCACATGTAGATGTATTTCTGGTGTATCTGTGGGGAGGAAGGTGATCTCCGCGTCTTACTCCTCCGCCATCTTCCCAGCCCATCAGATTCTACACTTTAAATATACTACAAATTTATTTGTCATTTATACCTCAGTAAAGCTGAAAAAATGTATACCAGGATGGGCCCTGTTGTTTTGAGTAGGAAGAAGATATTATTGACTCTCTGTGAATGGGTTTGTATCTCGGCTATTTTTTTCGATTAGTGACGTTGTGCTTGAATAGAAGGATAAGTTTGTTATTACATTCATCATCCCATTGATCAGTAAGATCAATCCTATCTCCCTCAGCCCTGTCTGCTTCCAAAGTTGCTTTCAGTCAAAGAGTATGATTTTTCCAGAGAGGATAATTATCAAAGGTATCAAAATAGTTGTGTTCCTTGCTAGAACTTTCAAATAAGTCCACATGGTCCATAGGTAGAGGCTGGTATTTATCCATCTTTATCTCAATAGAAAGGCACTTATGGAATGTGCAATCAATGAGAGGTCAAAATAAAACACAAGGGAGGACAAAACATATTGTGCAACGTGAGTGAATTATCAGGGTGTCCTACAAAGTTCACCAAAACCATCATGCATTGTATGAAAAACTGAATGCTTTCAGTGATCTGGGGCAATATTGAAGGTAAACAGAGAGTATTTCCCTCTGTTCCTAGCTGTGCTACACTCAGCCTCTCAGATGCTACCCAATGCCATTTTCCAGTATACGAGGTCCTTTGTTTGGAAAAATTCTGGAATTATAGATCTAACAAGAAAGTGTTATTACAACAGAACCAGAGGGAAAAAAGGCAACCATTGGCTTTTATGTTTTAATATAGACTTTTGAAACTCAGGGCAGGTACAAATAGTTTGAAACAAAAAGGTTTGAGGTTTTATAAGCCTAGAACTAAGGGCATAGGATTTTATGTCATACACAATAATTTCAGAAGACTGCATGGTAAGTTAGAGCCATTTTGTCCTATTTTAGAGGAGTTAAGGAGTCCCTTGACTCGCAGAAGAGGCGATTCAGAGAGGGGAAGAAGGGAGTTAGAAACTGGTCGGTCTCTGAGAAGAAGCCCTCTGTCCTGAACCCTGGTCCAAGTCCCAAGGAATAGGGATAATAAGATGTCCACATAGGTTTGGGTGATTTAAGCCCCATGCCATTTTCCAAGGGATAATTCCCTCAGGCATGACATGGGAGGCATAGAGCAGAACTAACTACCTAGCCCATCTTGGCACAGATGAGATAATGGACTGGCAGAGTTATCCAGCACCTAACACGATACAGAAGCAGTAGAGTGGAAGTGGCCTGTGATGTATTTTGTCAGAGAGACCTGTAGAGAGTCTCACGGCCTGGCCTGTACCCTACTGTGACACAGAAGCAGAAAGCAAATCCTGGCACATTCCAGCGGGCTGCAGAAGTTATCTGTGGGAAAGCCAGACCTAAAGAGATGTTGTCATAAGAAGCAAGGGAAAG
>NW_006796415.1:286726-306774 GCF_000442215.2 Lipotes vexillifer | reverse complement strand
AAAAGAGCAGCATGACCGGTGAGGATTGACAACCAAGGATGAGAGAAAATAATATACGTCTCAGTGGGTGGAGAGTAGATAGGTGATAATCTAAGCCATATTTCCTCCCAGTCTGCCTCGGCTTGCCAAGATTTAGAAATGATTTTGGGTAAAGGGGTGGAAAAACAATGCCTGTATTGATACGTAACTTGTTGATTTTACTCAGTCCAGGTTTGCAAGGCCAGAAACTCAGTAGTGATTCTGCCTTGAAGATAATTAGGATCTTGGGGAATAGCTGATATTCCCCAAATTCACAAAAATACCCCAAATCTGAGATATAAAACAGAATACCAATTTAAGAATTTATTTTTAAAATATAACTGTTTCATGGGCTGGAATACTCAGATTCAGTCAGTGCATTCTCTTCTCTATTGGAAAGTTTACATGGGATGGTAATCTGATTATAATCAGACGGTGATTAAATAAACCTGGGGAGTGAGCGGCATGATTTTCATGGCTAATGTCATCCAGCTGGGAGAGTAATGCACCCATCGTCACAAGAGGGGTCAACCTGTTGAGCAAACATTGATGTCAGTTCACCAGGACTTTTTCTCCCGCATTGTGTCTCTATAATAATCTTTCCCAATAATGCTATTTCAGAATTGACCACTCCCCTTCTATCATCAGAATCTTTAGGCTAGTCAATATCATTGATTAGGCTACAATCTAGTACTCACTTCTACCTTTTGGCCTGAAAGACACTCCTTCTTTTGTGAGTTTTGCATATAACTGAGCTCATCCATTGTGTGTTGCCTTTATTAGTGTAATTTACAATTGTGAACGGGACTCACTGATACTTCTAAGACCACTTGCATTGTAGTATGTATGGTAGTTTATACCTAAGAATATAAACATTTAAAATATTTAACATATATTTCAACATATGTATAGACCTTAACATACTGCACAGCTTTTGATTCAGGAGTCTTTCTCTAACAATTTATATAAAGGTAATAACAGGATGGATAGAAAGATTTACTTAAGAAGATGTTCAGCACAGAGTTGTCTTTGTTAATGAAAATATACTAAATGTACAACAATGAGAAGGTTAAATGAATTATGGTACTTTCATATAATGGAGTACTATGTACCTTAAAAGTAATAATGTAATCCTATATCTATTGACATGAGAAAATGTTCAAAATTTTGCATTAAGTGAAAAATTCAAGTTTAAATCAGAATATGAAGTTGGATCTTATTTTTATTAAAAGGTTTATATATGAGTTGAAAAAACCCAGAAGGCTATGCATCAAAATGTAAATAGTGGTTATCTCTGGGTTTTAGGACCATGTGTCTTTCTTATTTTTTGTCTTTCTGCTTTCTTGAAATTTATAGCTTTCAATAGTGAAAATTCAGTTCTTATGATACAATCAAAAATTTTAGAATACTCAGATGCATTAAAATTTATATTAATAAACAAAAACACTTTTAAATTATTTTCACACGAGTCTTCAATTGCATGACACCACAAACCTTCAACTTTCATATTTCTTCCTTTAATATCTCTAAACCTTCTCCTGAACATGCTTTCTCCATCAATTACATGAGCTAAGTCAGCTGAAATCTAAATGGGGAAGTGGATTTAGTTTAACTTCCAGCAACATTTTTCCTATGCCCTTTTCCTTCCCTCCATGATTCCGAGGTCTTCTACACTATTGTGTTGTATTTCTTCTGTAAAAGAGAAGTATGATGATCATGATAATGTTGATGAATGCAACAATAATTACAATAACAATCAAAGCAAAATTACAATTTTATCTAGTGCTGATAATGTATTAAGCACTTTAGCTACATAGTTGCTTTTGGACCCATACAATTCTTTCAGGTAGGTCTTATCATTGCTATTTTGTAGTTGAAAAAACTGAGCTTCAAAACTTTACCCGAGGTACTACACAGATGGTAAGTAGCAGAAACATGATTCAAATCTAGTTTTGTGAGAAGCGAAATTCCATGATGATAAAATTTTTTCTATATTGCCTTTATTGGACTATTATGATTCAATAAAAAGCAGACATCATAAGGCCTTTGCAAGGAGATCACCCCTCCCCCAGATCACCTCACTACTTAGAGCTGCCTACATCTTTCTGTACTTAAATCACCATAGGAGGGCTAGGTTCCTAGGTCATCTCTCATTTGCCTCTTGCCTCCATCCAGCTCTCTACATCTCCTAGTTTGTACCAGTCTTATACCACTTCCCAAACTGAATCAATTCACCGTATCTTCTGGTAACTCACAAGCTATCATTTAAATTTTTAAAATAAAAATATTTTTGCCCTCAAAATTTTACTTCTTGCTTTTTATTGTGGTAAAATATACATAACATAAAAGATACCATTTTAATCATTTTAATAGTATAATTCAGTGGCACTAAGTGCATTCATACTGTTGTATAACCATCACCATTATCCGTCTCCATAGCTTTTTCATCTTCCCAACTAAAATTCTGTACCATTAAACAGTAAGTCCCCTTTCACCCTTCCCTAGCCCCTGGTAACCTGTAATATACGTTGTGTCTGTGTGAATTTGATTATTCTAAATACCCCATATGACTGGACACATACAATATTTGACCGTGTTGAGGTTATTTCACCTATAATGTTTTCAAGATTTATCCTTATTATAACAGCTATAGGAATTTCCTTCCATTTTATATATATATATACGACACTTTGTTTATCTATTCATCTGTGACATATATTTTGGCTATTGTGACTAATGCTGCTATGAACTATGGTATACAAATGTCTTCTCTTTTTTGTTTTCAAATCTTTTGACTATATACCTAGAAGTGGAATTGCTGGATTGTATGCTAATCCTAAATTTAACATTTTTAAGGAAACCCTGTACTGTTTTCAACAATGGCTGTACCATTTTTACATTCCCCTAGCAATGCACAGTGTTCCAACTTCTACACATCCTTAAAAACTCTTATTATCTTCTGGCTTTTGTTTTTGTAGTAGTCATCCTAATGGATGTGAAGTGGTATCTCATTACGGTTTTGATTTGTATTGCCCTAATGATTAGTGATATTGAACATCTTTTCATGTGCTTATTGGCTATTTGTATATCTTCTTTAGAAAAATGTCTATTAAAGTATTCTATCCATTTTTATTTATGTATGTATTTATTTTTAACTTTTTATTTTATATTGGAGTATAGCCGATTAACAATGTTGTGATAGTTTCATGTGCACAGCAAAGCAACTGAGCCATACAAATACATGTATCCATTTTTAAATAGGTTATTTGATATTTTGTTGTTGACTTGTAGGCATTATTTATATATTTTGCATATTAATCCCTTATCAGATATAAGATTTGCAAATATTTTCTCCACTTCTGTGAGTTGCCTTTTCACTTTCTTGATAGTGTCCTTTGATGCACAAAAGTTTTAATTTTGATGAAGTCAATTTAATTTTTCTTTTGTTACCTGTGCTTTTTATATATTCAAGAAACCATTGCCAAATCCAATGTCATGAAGATTTTCCCCTATGCTTTCTTCTGAGTTTTATAGCAATAACATTTAGATATCCCATCAATTTTGAGTTAATTTTTATATATGCTCTAAGGTAAGTGTCCAAACTCATTCTTTGCATTCAGATATCAGTTTTCCCAAAACAATTTGCTGAAAACATTATTCTTTCCTTTATTGAATGATATTGGCACCCTTGTTGAAAATTATTTAAATATATATGCAAAGGTTTAGTTTTTGATCTTTATTCTATTCCTTTTATCTATTTGTCTGTTGTTATGCCAGTACTGTACTATTTTGATTAATGTAATTTTGTAATAAGTTCTAAAATCAGGAAGTGTGAGTCTTCCAACTTTGTTCTTCTTCTCCAAGATTGTTTTGGCTTCAAAGGCAAGAGTCCCTTGAAATTTCATATGAATTTTAGGATTATTTTTCTATTTCTGAAAAACAAAACTGTTGGGATTTTGATAGGGATTGCATTGAATCTCTGGATTGTTTTGGGTAGCATTGCTATCCTAACAATACTAAGTCTTCCGCTCAATGAAGACAAGATGTCTTTTCACTTATTTGTCTCTTCTTTATTTTCTTTTGGCAACATTTCATAGTTTTCAGTACACAAGTCTTTCACCTTATATTAATCAGAGTTTTCCAGAGAAACAGAACCAATTGGATGTAGATGGATAGATAGACAGATGGATGGATGGATAGATAGATAGATAGATAGATAGGTTTAATATAAGAAATTGGCTCATGCAATTATGGAGGCTAGAGAGTCCAAAATCTGTAACATGGGTTGGCAAGCTGGAAACCCAGGAGAACCAGTAGTGTAGTTCCAGTCCCAAGGCAAACAGGTGAAAGAGAGCCACTGATGCAGAAGTCTGAAGGCAGTCTAAGGGAAAATTCTCTCATAATTAAGGAGGCTGTTTTGTTTTTGTTTTTGTTTTTTTTAAATTCAGACATTCAACTGATTGAATGGGGCCCACCCACGTTATGGATGGCAATCTGCTTACTCAAAGTTTACCGATTTTAATGTTAATCTCATCAAAAAAACAACCTCCAAGTTGACACATAAAATTAACCATCATACATTCCCTTGTTTAATATTATTCCTAAGTATTACATTCTTTTATTAGTATTGTAAATGGAATTATTTTCTAATTTCATTTTTGGATTATTCATTGTTAGCTCATAAAAATGAAACTGATTTTTGTTTGCTGATTTTGTATCCTGAAACTTTGCTGAATTCATTTACTAGCTCTAACAGTTTTGTGTGTGTGTGTGTGTGTGTGTGTGTGTGTAATCTCTAGCGTTTGCTACTTATAACATATCATCTGTGAATGGAGATCATTTTACTTCTACTTTTCCAATTAATATGCTCTTTTCTTAATCTTGCCTAATTACTCTGGCTAGATCTTCCAAAACTACATTGAATAGAAGTGGTGGAAGAATGCATCCTTGTCTTGTTTATGAGCATGCGGGAAAAGCTTTAAGTCTTTTGCCACAAGTATAATGTTAATTGTGAGTCTTTTATATATGACCTTTATTATATTCAGGAAGTTATATTATTTCAGTCCTAATTTGTTGAATGTTTTTATCATGAAAGGATGTAGAATTTCATCAAGTCCTTTTTTGCATCAATTGAGATAATCACATGTATTTTTTTTCCCTTCATTCTGTTAATGTGTTATATTACATTGATTTTCATATGATGAGTCATGCTAGCATTATGGGAATAAATCTCACTTGATAATCATGTATAATCATATATATAGGTTGTATAACATGATTTGTTAGTATTTTTGAGGATTTTTACATTGATATTCATAAGGGATATTGTTCTATAGCTTTCTTTTCTTGTAGTGTCCTGGTCTGGCTTTTGTAACAGGATAATACTGGTCTCATAGAATGAGTTGGGAAGTGTTCCCACTTCTTCAATATTCTGAAAGAGTTTGAGAATGATTGGTGTTAATTCTTTACATTTTTGGTAGAGTTCACTTCTGAAGCCATCTGGTCCAGGGCTTTCCTTAGTAGGGAGGTTTGCTGATTTTAATCTCCTTACTATTTATAAGTTTATTCAGATTTTTTGCTTATCATGATTCAGTTTTGGTAAGTTGTGTGTTTCTAGAATTTCGTCCATTTCACAAAGCTTATTAAATTCATTAGTGTACAATTGTTTTAGTACTCTCTTATAATCCTTTTTATTTCTGTAAAATTGATAGTTATATCCCCATTTTCTTTTCTGATTTTAGTAATTTATTTCTCTCATTTTTTTCTTAATCAGTCTAGCTAAAGGTTTGTCAATTTTGTTGATGTTCTTGAAGAAAAGTGTTCTATATATCTTGATTAGGTCCAATTGGTTTATGGTGTCCAAATCCTATACTTCCTTATTGATTTTTTGTTGTTGAATTTCTTTGATTTTTATATTCATATCTTTCATAAAATTTTGGAAGTTTTCAGCCATTATTTCTTCAAGTGATCTCTCTTCCTATTTCTCTCTCTTCTCCTTTTGAAACCATAATGCATATGTTTGTCTGTTTAATGTTATCGCATAAGTTCCTTAGGCTCAGTTCACTTTTTTCATTATTTTCTGTTCTTCAGACTGTCAATTTTCAAATATGTTATCTTTGACTTTACTTATTCTTTCTTTTACCTCCTCAAGTGTGGTGCTGAACTCCTTTAAGTAAAATTTTCAACTCCGTTATTGTAGTTTTAGATCCAGAATTTCTGTTTGGTTCCTTTTTATAATTACTATCTCTTTGAGATCCTAATTTTGTTCATGTATCATTTTCCTGATTTCCTTTATTTTTCTCTATGTTTTTCTTTAGCTCTTTGAGCACATTTAAAACAGATTTTTAATGTCTGTATACTGCTTCTTCAGGGATGGTTTCTGATATTTTATTTTCTTTTTTTGAATGGGCAATGTTTTCCTGTTTCTTTGTATGCCTTGTGATTTTTGTTGTTGTTGAAAATTGGACATTTGGAAAAAGTCACATCTCTCATTTTTTACAGCCAGGTTATCTGCCAAGGCAATCTTTCGCTAATTAACTGGGTGTGTTATAAACCTTGCAATCAGCTTGAGGTTAAAGCTTAAGTTCTTCTCAGTTCTTTTCTAAGTGTGCATCTGACCTGGGCTTGTGTGTGGCTTTTTTACTTCCCGCATGTACATGGCTGCTTTTCAGTGTCTTAATTTCCCAAAGAGTCTCACCCAAGCTTCTCCTCAGGGCTTTACTTGTTCCATTGTATGTCTCTACCCATATTCAATGACCTCAGTTGTATGTGGGTCTGTAGTCCCCCTGTATCTATCCCAACAGTGCCTGCTGCTTCTCCAGCTTGAGATCCAAGTAAGATGAAATAGAGACCAATCCTTCATGCAGCTACAGGACTGGTTAGAAGTTTGTGTATAAGGTCTGAAATGCTCCCTTCAGACAAGAAATGGAATTTGGAACTGAGATGTCTCCTCCTCCAGACCAAGACTGTGCCATGCTGGGGGTGAGGGGAGGGACTGTGCAAAAATTCTACAAATTTTCCTACCATTTTGAGTGTGGCTTTTTCTTCAGTGGGTGTTCACTTGGTTGCTATTCCTCTTTGACTGTTTTCCAAGGCTTGTATAAGTTCATTTTAGCTAGTCTCTCATTTTTTTTTTACTGTTCCCATGAGAGAAAAATGGCCTAGAGCTTCCAATCTGCCATTTTGCTGATGTTGCTCCTCCCAAAATACTTTTAATTTCCTTTTAAAAAATTCCTTTCCCTTTCTTTTCCTAACTGAAACCTAGCTGTCCAATGAGGATACTACTTTCCCTGCAGTTCTTTCAAGTGGTGAAATTTTTCAGTTTCACATCCTATATAATCTAGAGACTGGAATTGAAATAGACATCTTCTTCACTCCATGTTGCTACTTCAGAACAATTTCTCCTCTCTGTTCCTTCATATCCCAAGATCCTATGCCAACTGCCATGCCATTTGCGACATTTTCCTGTTATTGTTCCCTACTAAAATGTTGTTCACTTTGCCTCATTCATTTCAATCTTTAGTGTCTGATCATTGTCTTACCCTCTCTCTATCATGAATACTGTTAGCAATACTTATGATTAAAACATCTATTTAGATAACCGATACAAAACACTTGCTTTTCAATACCACTGTATTCTCAGATTTGAAGATTTCTTCCTCTATTCCACTTCATCCTTTCATTCCCATGGTTATGCTCCACTCATCACCAATCATTGCATTCCCTCCAAAATCTTGAATTCAAGCATCCTACTGTAACCCATTTATTCGTCTCTTTCCAACTCAATTACTCAAGTACCTTTAGATCACTAATTCTTCAACCTCATCGAGTCCTCTTGTCTATGTACCTTACCGTTCTTTCATTCATCCCTACTCACCCATCTTACTTACATTCACTGCCACCTCTATAGTCTCCCCTTTGTAAACATTCTTAACTCCCGTGTAGCACCTGGGTAAAATAGGAAAGATGTCATTCAGACTACCCATAAATCATATACTGAGATTGCTCATACTGTATCAGAGCAAATGGTTTTATCTCAGACAAATAACGTTATTAATTAGGGCTTTTTATGTTGTCTTTTGTTGCCTTGAAGCTTGGTTTATAAAGATCATATATAAACTCATCTAAGATACAGGATTTTTAAAAAGGGAGGAAGCCTTAAATTTCCTTTTTGGAGGAAGAGGAAAAGAAAGGGGCAGGAATGTCAAGGCAACATAGCAAATGATTTAGAAGACTTTCTCCCCTAACAAAACCTATCAGTGTAATGAGAGCGCAAAGGGACTTAAAAAAAAAAAGAAAGAAAAAAAATCTTGCTCAGTTTTGTGAATGCATTTCTGTTATCTGCAAAAGTGGGGACGTTTAGCTTCTATTTCCTTTACTTTGATTCCTTCAGTTATTATTGCCTCATTATACAGTCATCTGTACAATGTTTTGGCAGACATTTACTGTTGCATAAATTAAAGTCATGGAATTTTGTTTTGCCTACAGGTCTTTATGAAAATGCTAGAAACATTTTTATTTGAATGTCAAAGTTTGTCAACCATTAAACTGATTGATTTTTCATTATACAATTCAATAGAAGAGGCAATCTTCAGTCTGTATGCAACATTACTCTGAGAAAAAGACTAATTGTTAAAAAATCCTTTCTGCTTATACTTTAAAAATGATATTCCTTTCACAGGGCAGCCTCATGTTCTAAAGCTATCTTTATACATGAATTGCTCCATTAATAAGCTTTATACATGAATTGCTCCATTAATAAGCTTTATTTTAAAAGAAAATATAATTTTAAAGTGTATTAAATGTATTTTAGGATAAAGATAAATACATATTTACCATATAGTAATTTTAAACTCTGTAAAGCAAGTAATGCACCTGTGAAAAATCAGTGAGGGAAGGAGACAGGACGGTGGAGTGGAAGGACTTGCGCTCACCTCCTTTCATGAAAACATCAAAATCACAGCTAACTGCTAAACAACCATCAACAAAAGAAGTTTGAAGCCTACCAAAAAAGATATTCTACATCAAAAGTCAAAGAAAAAGCCACAGCGAGACGGTAGGAGGGACACTTTCATGATAAAATCAAATCCTATACCCACTGGGTGTGCGACCCCCAAACTGGAAAATAAATATATCGCAGAGGTTTTCCCACAGAAGTGAGAGTGCTGAGTTCCGCATCAGGCTCCCCAGCCTGATGGTCTGGCACTGGGAGGAGCATCAGAGCTTTTGGCTTTGAAGACCAGTGGGACTTGAGTGTAGCAGCTCCACAGGACTGCCGGAAACAGAGACTCCACTCTTGGAGGGTGCACACCAGGTTTCATGTGCACTGGGACCCAGGGCAAAGCAGAGGCTTCATAGGAGCCTGGACCAGACCTACCTGCAGATCTTGGAGGGTCTCCTGGGGAAGCGGAGATCAGATATGACTCACTATGGGGGCAAAGACAAGGGTGGCAAAGACCCCAGGGAATATTCTTTGGTGCGAACTCTCCCAGAGGTTGCCATTTTGGCACCAAGACTTGGCCCCACACAACAGCCTGCAGGCTCCACTGCTGTGATGTCTCAGAATTGAAAAAGGAGAAGTAACAACTGACACTGCAGAAATACAAAGGATCATGAGAGATTACTACAAGCAACTATATGCCAATAAAGTGGATGACCTAGAAGAAATGGACAAATTCTTAGAAAGGTACAATGTTCCAAGAATGAACCAGGAAGAAACAGAAAATATGAACAGACCAATCACAAGTACTGAAATTGAAACTGTGATTTAAAAACTTCCAACAAACAAAAGTTCAGGACCAGATGACTTCACAGGTGAATTCTATCAAACATTTAGAGAAGAGTTAACACCTATCCTTCTCAAACTATTCCAAAAAATTGCAGAGGAAGGAACACTCCCAAACTCATTCTATGAGGCCACCATCACCCTGATACCAAAACCAGACAAGGATGGCACAAACAAAGAAAATCACAGGCCAATACCACTGATGAACAGAGATGCAAGAATCCTCAACAAAATACTAGCAAACTGAATCCAACAATACATTAAAAGGATCATATACCATGATCAAGTGGGATTTATCCCAGGGATGCAAGGATTCTTCAATATACACAAACCAATCAATGTGATACACCACATTAACAAACTGAAGAATAAAAATCATATGATTATCTCATTAGATGCAGAAAAAGCTTTTGATAAAATTCAACACCCATTTATGATAAAAACTCTCCAGAAAGTGGGCATAGAGGGAACATACCTCAACATAATAAAGACCCTATATGACAAACCCACAGCTAACATCATACTCAATGGTGAAAACCTGAAAGCATTCAATCTAAGATCAGGGACAAGACAAGGATGTCCACTCTCGTCACTTTTATCCAACATCATGTTGGAAGTCCTAGCCATAGCAATCAGAGAAGATAAAGAAATAAAAGGAATCCAAATTGGAAAAGAAGAAGCAAAACCATCACTGCTTACAGATGACATGATACTATACATAGAAAATCCTAAAGATGCTACTGTAACACTACTAGAGCTCATCAATGAATTCAGTAAAGTTGCAAGATACAAAATTAATACAGAGAAATCTCCTGAATTTCTATACATTAACAATAAGAGATCAGAAAGAGAAATTAAGGAAACAATCCCATCCACCATCTCATCAAAAATAATAAAAGACCTAGGAAAAAACCTACCTGAGGAGGCAAAAGACCTGTACTCTGAAAACTATAAGATGCTGATGAAAGAAATTGAAACGAACAGATAGAATGATATACCATGTTCTTGGATTGGAAGAATCAATATTGTCAAAATGAAGATACGACCCAAGGCAATCTACAGATTCAATGCAATCCCTCTCAAATTACCAATGGCATTTTTCACAGAACTAGAACAAAAAATTTTAAACTTTGTATGGAAACACAAAAGACCCCGAACAGCCAAAACAATCCTGATAAAGAAAAATGGTGCTGGAGGAAGCAGGCTCCCTGTCTTCAGACTATACTACAAAGCTACAATAATCCAAACAGTATGTTACTGGCACAGAAACAGAAATATAGATTAATGGAACAGGATACAATGTCCACAAATAAATTCACAAACCTATGGTCAATTAATCTATGACAAAGGAGGTAAGAATATACAATGGAGGAAAGACAGTCTCTTCAATAAATGGTGATGGGAAAACAGGACAGCTACATGTAAAAGAATGAAATTAGAACATTCTCTAACACCATACACAAAAATAAATGCAAAATGGATTAAAGACCTAAATGTAAGGCCAGATACTGTAAAACTCTTAGAGGAAAACATAGGCAGAACACTCTGATATATATTGCAGCAATATCTTTTTGGATTCACCTCCTAGAGTAATGAAAATAAAACAAAAATAAATAAATGGGACCTAATTAAACTTAAAAGCTTTTACACAGCAAAGGAAACCATAAACAAAATGAAAAGACAACCCACAGAATGGGAGAAAATATTTGCCAATGAAGCGACCAACAAGGGATTAATCTCCAAAATATAAAAACAGCTTACACAGCTCAATAAAAAAATCAAAAAAACCCAATCAAAAAATGAGCAGATCTAAATATACATTTCTCCAAAGAAGACATGTAGATGGCCAACAGGCACATGAAAAGATGATCAATGTCGCTAATTATTAGAGAAATGCAAATCAAAACTACAATGAGGTGTTACCTCACAAAGGTCAGAATAGCCATCATCAAAAAGTCTACAAACAATATATGCTGGAGAGGGTGTTGAGAAAAGGGTATCCTCCTACATTGTTGGTGGAAATGGAAATTGATGCAGCCACTATGGAGAACAGTATGGAGGTTCCTTAAAAAACTAAAAATATAGCTACCATATGATCCAGCAATCCCACTCCTGGGCATATATCTGGAGAAAACCGTAATTTGAAAGGATGCATGCACCCCAGGGTTCATTTCAGTACTATTTACAATAGCCAAGACATGGAAGCAACCTAAATGTCAAACGACAGAGGAATTGATAAAGAAGATGTGGTACATGTATACAGTGGAATATTACTCAGCCATAAAAAAGAATGAAATAATGCCATTTTCAGCAATATGGATGGACCTAGAGATTAGCATACTAAGTGAAGTAAGTCAGACAGAGAAAGAGAAACAGCGTATGATATCCCTTATATGTGGAATCTAAAACCGTAATAAAGATGAACTTATTTATAAAACAGAAACAGACTCAAACTTAGAGAAGGAACTTACGGTTACCAGAGGGGAAGGGTGGGGAGGAGGGACAGATTGGAAGTTTGGAATTGACATGTACGCACTACTATATTTAAAATAGATAACCAACAAGGACCTACTGTATAGCACAGGGAACACTGCTCAATATTCAGTAATAACCTAAATGGGAAAAGAATTTGAAAAAGAATAGATACATGTATATGTATAACTGAATCACTTTGCTGTACACCTGAAACTAACACAACATTGTTAATCAACTATGCTCCAATATAAAATAAAAATTTTTTAAAGACAAATATATTTATCATTTATATGTGGAATCTAAAAAAAATGATACCAATGAACTTATTTACAAAACAGAAAGACACTCACAGACTTCAAAAACAAACTTATGGCTACCAAAAGGGCAATATGGGGGGGAAGGATAAATTAGGGGTTTGGGATTAACATATAAACACTGCTATATATAAAATGGATAATCAACAAGGACCTACTGTATAGCACAGGGAACTCTACTCATTATGCTGTAATAACCTACGTGGGAAAAGAGTCTGAAAAAGAATGGATATATGTATATATATAACTGAATCACTTTGCTATACACCTGAAACTAACACAACATTGTAAATCAAATATACTCCAATATAAAATAAAAAGTATATTCAGAAATAAAGAATCAGTGGGACAAACAGGTCCCTTCTCCATTAAAGAAAAGACTATGAGAGCAACATAACAAATTACACAAAAGAGAGTATGACATCCAGGCAGTGATGTAGCAAACATGGACATAAATTGCTATAAGTATGGATGAGTGAATTTCCAAGTTCCTTTTTGGGGTAATATTCAGATGTATGGCATTCTGAATCATTTCCTATTAAGATAAGAAGAAACTTGTATTTTTCAGGAAGGCAAATTATTAAGTACTTATCCAAAAACATAAAAGATATTCAAAGTAATGTTTGTAAAAGTAACATACAAAATGCATACTAGAATATTATTTACATTATCTACAAAGCTCAAACTAATTTGAAAACTTCATAGAAAAGTAGACATTTCAGACTTTTCCTAATAGAAAAGCTGTTCACAACAAAAATGGAATTGATTTGTTTCTACCTCAAATCTACCTCCTACCCTTCCAGCCTCGCCAATAAGCAGCTTGCTACATTGAAATTTCCATTACATTTTATGATTAAATATCATTACATTGTAAGATTATCACTAAATTTGCAGGAGAACACAGAAAGAAAGGTATAATATAAAATTTCTTCTTTAAAATATATCTGATGAAATCCAACAAAACTGCCTTGGGGGGCTTCCCTGGTGGTGCAGTGGTTGAGAGTCCGCCTGCCGATGCAGGGGACACGGGTTTGTGCCCCAGTCCGGGAGGATCCCACATGCCGCGGAGCGGCTGGGCCCGTGAGCCATGGCCCCTGAGCCTGCGCGTCCAGAGCCTGTGCTCCACAGCGCAAGAGGTCACAACAGTGAGAGGCCTGCGTAACGAAGAAAAAAAAAAAACTGCTTTGGGAAAAATCTACATACAGACATGTTGCACTCAGGTAAGAAGCAGTTTTGACATGGATGGGAAATAAAATATATTACATTTTTAGCTGAAATAGGATACTGATTTTGAGACCTAGTCAACTGACCTAAGATCTATGTTTTCATGAGCTCTGATTACTAAAGATAATTATATTCTGATATGCAAGGAGTTGTTTTATAGAGGTGGCATCCTGCAAGCCCACTGAACTACCTCCAGCCCAGAGATGGATTGTGTTTGGCCCAAACAGTGTTTTGTTTTTTTAAACTGAATTAGTTGCCAACAGTTAATCAGGAGATTTTGTATTAAAATTTAGATTTCTAACTACTCTTGCAAATTCAGAGGATTTATCAACTGTTACCCTGCCTCCTTGCATGGGAAGAACTATATTGCCACAAGTGGCAGTCGTTGAATAGGTGATATTTAATTTAGACAGAGTCTGTGCTCTCCAATTGTCCATAGTCCACACCAGACCCTCTTTATTCATTTAGGACATCAGTTTTGTGACCTCTGTTTAAGAGAACCAGTTCTGGTTTGTTTGTAACTTTACTGTATCTCACTGCCATAAAGATTACAGTTGGCTTTGAGTTAAATGCATTTTGATGTTTGAGTAACTCATTTTATTTTGCCAATACAATAAGTGGCGTCACATTATAACTCTGTGGGAGTGGCAATGGCAAGCTGGACATAAATTATGCACCCTAGCCGTTTCCACACATTATCATGCAATAATAAATTGTCTCTTTCTTTTGTGTAACACAACAATGCTATGAAATAGGCACTTGTTCCTATTTTCTAGTTGAAGAAACTGAGGCCACAGGTCAATTACCTAACTTGCTAGTACATGGTGGATCTAAGATTCTAAGCCAGATCTGTCTGACTCCATGGTCCCTGTGCTTAATCAATACATTATTATAAAGTAGCCTACTGGGTTGTAGGGCACTATACAGTAGAGTCAATTTCAGTTTTATGGTGGATCTAGGATTCTAAGCCAGATCTGTCTGACTCCATGGTCCCCGGTGCTTAATCAATACATTATTATAAAGTAGCCTACTGGGTTGTAGGGCACTATACAGTAGAGTCAATTTCAGTTTTATCCTATTCTTGGGCAACATGAGACTCCTAAAGTGGGAGGGGACTGTTATGTGGAATATAGACACATGACTATTGTGTCCTGCAAAATACAAATCCATCAAGAAAAGTTTTGGAATTTAGTTAAAGGAATATTAGCAGAACCTGACTAGGCTCAAAATAAACAGGAAGCTGCTAATAATAAACTTTCCTTGGAAGCAGTCAATGTCTTTTTTGATAATTTTTTGTCATAGTAAAAGTATTTTAATTATGATCTCATTATTCATAAAAGTATAAATATTTATAAGATTTTTTGTCAGACCAGAAAAGGATCATTCCCACTTTCCTTTTCTCACACATGCAAGACTCCATAACTCCTTTAAAGTCTTCATAGGAACAAAGGCTTGTTATCTCAATTCAAATTAACAATATTAATATAATTGTACTGGGAAGTTAGATGGAAGGTAGGTATTGGGATGGTACAAGTGAGCTTATAGCCTCATCTAGAATAAGAGAAAGTCAACAAAGCGAAACACAATGTAGAGGTAAAAGCATATAATTTAAACGCATGGAGGTAAATTCTAAAGAACTAAAAACCAAAATGGTTAAAAGTGTTGTGGCATTTGGGGAGCAAGAGTAGAAGTGGGAGGGGCCTATCTGGAAGCTCTTAATTTTCATTATAGCCTTTCCCATTTGGTTGTTTTTCTTTTTCTTTTTCTTTTTTTTTTTTTTTTTGCGGTACACGGACCTCTCACTGTTGTGGCCTCTCCCGTTGCGGAGCACAGGCTCTGGACGCGCAGGCTCAGGGGCCATGGTTCACAGGCCCAGCCGCTCCGCGGCATGTGGGATCCTCCCAGACTGGGGCACGAACCCGTGTCCCCTGCATTGGCAGGCGGACTCTCAACCACTGTGCCACCAGGGAAGCCCCTATTTGGTTTTTTAACTTTGTGCTTGTGTTACTTATTAAAAATACTATAATGTTCTCAGATGTAGAGGCAGAAATGACACTTCATCTTAGCTATTTCGAGAGAGATAAATAACCTTCAAAAATCGGCATACAAAATTTCAGCCTTGATACGCTGTTTAGTGACTTGTTTATTACATGTGTTTTAAAATAATTCTATATATTTCTGATAAACTTGTGGTAAACATGCTAGCAAAATGGTGCTTCTGGCAAGTCCTGACATATTTTGAGCATTCTCAGCAGTGATGAGAGGAGGAAGCAGAATATGCCTGCAAAAGCAATATTCAACAATGATAATTTCCCAGGAACTAGGGGGATAAGCACTTATAGGATAGTTATAATAGTATTTGATAAGTGCTAGGAAATAAAAAGAGTAGTAATATAGTCACTTCAAATTACTCATGAGAACAGACAAAATATTACATGAATAAATAGAAATTTTGGTAAATAGATAAATAAGAAAACCAATAGAGAAGTAAGTGTAATGCAATTGAGCAATTCCTAAAGATTATGCTTTAAAATACAGGTTGTACACCTAATAGCATATTTTCCCTTTTTTTTTATTCATTTTAAAAGGGCAAAGGCCTTACATTTCAAAGCTAAAACTGGGAAAGTCTAAGAAGAATACATAGGGGAAAATATTCATGGCATTGGATATGACAATGAGTTTCTTTACTATGAAACCAAAAGCATGGGCAGAAAGAAAAAATAAATTTGACTTCATCAATATTGAACCAAAAAATAGAAGAAAATGTTTGCAAATCGTACACCTGATAAGGGATTAATACCCAGAACATAAAAACAAAAATCTTACACCTCAGCAACAACAAACAAGCAATTGAACTTAAAAATGGACAAAAGGCTTGAATAGACATATCTCCAAAGAAGTACACAAATGACCAATAAGCACATGAAGAAATGTAAATCAAAACCACAGAGAGATAGCACTTCAAACCTGCAAAGGACAGACGGTTTACGTCCTACCCCCACCTCCACCCCCCCACAAATTCATGTGCTGAAATGTTAACTGCCAATGTGATGGTATTTGGAGGTGGGTCCTTTGGGAGGTGATTAGGTCATGAAGTGGAACACTCATAAATGGGATTAGTGTCCTTATATAAAAGGCCTGCCTCTCTTTTAAAAGTGTTCTCTCACCTTTCCAACCAACTGAGGTTACAGTGAAAAGACAGCCATCTATGAACGAGGAAGTGGGCTCTCACCAGACACTGAACGTGTAGGCGCCTTGATCTAGGACTTTCAACACTTAGAAATATGAGAAATAAATTTCTGTTGTTATAAGCCACACAATTTATAGTACTTTTTTTCCCAGCTTTATTGAGACATACTTGACATATAACATTAAGTTTAAGGTGTACAATGGGATGATGTAATACAAGCATATCTTGTGAAATGATTACCACAGTAGTGTTAGTTAACACTTTCATCACTTCATATAATTACCATTTTATTTTTTGTGGTGAGAACATTTAAGGTCTACTCTCTTAGCACCTTTCCAGTATATGATACAATCTCCTTAACTATAGTCACCATGCTGTACATCTGCAAAATTAATTATCTTATAACTGCAAGTTTGTACCCTTTGAATAACATCTCCCCATTTAATTTTTTGAGGAGCTTCCACACTGTTTTCCATAGTGACCGCACCAATTTACATTCCCCCCAAAAGTGCACAAGAATTCCTTTCTCTTCATATCCTGGCTAATACTTGTTATCTCTTTTTTTTTTTTTTTTTTTTTTTTTTTGCGGTACGCGGGCCTCTCACTGTTGTGCCCTCTCCCGTTGCGGAGCACAGGCTCTGAACGCGCAGGCTCAGCGGTCATGGCTCACGGGCCCAGCCGCTCCGCGGCATGTGGGATCTTCCCAGACCAGGGCACGAACCCGTGTCCCCTGCATCAGCAGGTGGACTCTCAACCACTGTGCCACCAGGGAAGCCCCTTGTTATCTCTTTTTTATGATAGCCATTCTGACAGGTGTGAGGTGATATCTCATTGTGTTTTTTAAAATTATTTTTTATTGGAGTATAGTTGATTTACAATGTTCTGTTAGTTTCTGCTGTACAGAAAAATGAATCAGTTATACATATACATACATTCACTCTTTTTTGGATTCTATGCCCATATAGGTCATTACAGTGTATTGAGTAGGGTTCTCTGGGCTATACAGTAGATTCTTATTAGTTATCTATTTTATATATAGTAGTGTGTATATGTCAATCTCAATCTCCCAATTTATCCTTCACACGACCCTTTCCTCCTTGATAACCATAAGTTTGTTTTCTACATCTGTGACTCTGTTTATGTTTTGTAAATATGTTCATTTGTACCATTTTTTAGATTCCACATATAAGCAATATCACATGATATTTGTCTCATTGTGTTTTCCTTGTTTTTAATAGATCTTTATTGGAGTATAATTGCTTCACAACACTGTGTTAGTTTCTGTTGTACAACAAAGTGAATCAGCCATATGCATACATACATCCCCATATCCCCTCCCTCTGGAACCTCCCTCCTGCCCTCCCTATACCACCCCCTAGGTGGTCACAAAGCACCGGGCTGAGCTCCTTGTGCTATGCTGCTGCTTCCCACTAGCTAACTATTTTACATTTGGTAGTGTATATATGTTGATGCTATTCTCACTCCACCCCAGCTTCCCCCTCCCCCATCGTGTCCTCAAGTCCATTCTCTATGTCTGCATTGTTATTCCTGCCCTGCCACTAGGTTCATCAGTGCCATAACAAATACGTATGCTAACACATATATATGGAATCTAAAGAAAAAAAATCGAGAAAAGTCAGTCTCTCCAATAAGTGGTGCTGGGAAAACTGGACAGCTACATGTAAAAGAATGAAATTAGAATACTCCTTAACACCATACACAAAAATAAACTCAAAATGGATTAAAGACCTAAATGTAAGACCGGACACTATAAAACTCTTAGAGGAAAACAGGAAGAACACTCTTTGACATGAATCACAGCAAGATCTTTTTTGACCCACCTCCTAGAGTAATGGAAATAAAAACAAAAGTAAACAAATGGGACCTAATGAAACGTAAAAGCTTTTGCACAGCAAAGGAAACTATAATCAAGATGAAAAGACAACTCTCAGAATGGGAGCAAACATTTGCAAACAAATCAATGGACAAAGGATTAATCTCCAAAATATACAAACAGCTCATGCAGCTCAATATTAAGAAAAAAAAACAACCCAATCAAAAAATGGGCAGAAGACCTAAATAGACATTTCTCCAAAGAAGACATACAGTTGGCCAAGAGGCACATGAAAAGCTGCTCAGCATCACTAATTATTAGGGAAATGCAAATCAAAACTACGAGGTATCACCTCACACTGGTTAGAATGGGCATCATCAGAAAATCTACAAACAACAAATGCTGGAGAGGGTGTGGAGAAAAGGGAACTCTCTTGTACTGTTGGTGGAAATGTAAATTGATACAGCCACTATGGAGAGCAGTATGGAAGTTCCTTAAAAAACTAAAAATAGAATTACCATATGACCCAGCTAGCCCACTATTGGGCATATACCCAGAGAAAATCATAATTCAAAAAGACACATGCACCCCAATGTTCATTGCAGCACTATTTACAATAGCCAGGTCATGGAATGAACCTAAATGCCCATTGACAGACAAGTGGATAAAGAAGATGTGGTACATATATACAATGGAATATTCCTCAGCCATAAAAAGGAATGAAATTGGGTCATTTGTAGAGATGTGGATGGACCTAGAAACTGTCATACATTATGAAGTAAGTCAGAAAGAGAAAAACAAATATTGTATATTAACGCATATATGTGGAATCTAGAAAAATGTTACAGATTAACTGGTTTGCAAGGCAGAAATAGAGACACAGATGTAGAGAACAAGCATATGGACATCAATCAGGGAAAGTAGGGGGGATGTTGGTGGGATGAACTGGGAGATTGGGATTGACATATATATACTAATATGCATAAAATAGATAATTAATAAGAACCTGCTGTATAAAAATAAATAAATAAATAAAAATTGAAAAGCATGGTACTCATTGTGGTTTTGATTTGCATTTCCCTGATGATTAGTGATCTTGAGCACCTTTTCATGTACTTCTTGGCCATTTAGATGTCTTCTTTGGAAAAATGACCATTCAGGTCCTTCGCTCATTTTTTTTTTTTTTTTTTTTTTCTCGGTATGCGGCCC
>NW_006796415.1:276373-286698 GCF_000442215.2 Lipotes vexillifer | reverse complement strand
GCCTCGGGGCCCAGGCCCCACGGCCGCAGCCGCTCCGCGGCATGTGGGATCTTCCCAGACCCGGGCACGACCCCGCCTCCCCTGCATCGGCAGGCGGACTCCCAACCACTGCGCCACCAGGGAAGCCCCCCCTTCGCTCATTTTTAAATCAGATTGTATCTTTGCTATTGAGTTGTATGAGTTCCCTTTATATTTTGGATATCAAGCTCTCATCAGACAGATGGTTTGAAAATATTTTCTCCCATTCAACTGTTTGCCTTTTCATTTTGTTAATTGTTTCTTTTGCTGTGAAGAGCTTTTTAGTATGATGTAGTCCCACCTGTTTATTTTTGCATTTGTTGCTGGTGCTTTTGGTGAATAGCCAAAAAATCATTGCCAAGACCAATGTCAAAGTGTCTGTTTTCTTCTAGAAATTTTATGGTTTCAGGTCTCATGTTTACATCTTTATTGCATTTTGAGTTAACTTATATGAGTGGTATAAAATAGAATTTCAGTTTCATTCTTTTACATGTGATTATCTAGTTTTCTTTTTGAAGAGTCTTTTTCTTTTGAAGAAACTATCTTTTCCCCATTGAATATTCTTGCCTATTTTGCCAATATTAGATGATTGTATATGCGAGGATTTATTTCTGGGCACCCCATTATGTTCCATTAGTCTATGTGTCTGTTTTTATGCCAGCATCATACTGTTTTCATTGCTATAGCTTTCTAATATGGTTTGCAATCAGGAGGTGTGATGCCTCCAGCTTTGTTCTTCTTCTTCAAGATTGCTTTGATTATCTGGGATCATTTGTGATTCCATACATATTTTAGGATTTTTTCTATTTCTGTGAAAAATGCCTTTGGAATTTTGATAGGTATTACATTGATGGCTCTGGGTAGTATAGATATTTTAACAACATTAACTGTTCTGACACATGAACATGGGATAATTTTCTATTTATTTTTGTCTTCTTCAATTTCTCTCATCAAAATATACTTTTTGCTGTGCATATTTTTCACTTTCTTGGTTAAATTTATTCCTAAGTATTTTATTGGTTTTGATGCTATTATAAATGGGATTGTTCTTTTTATTTCTTTTTCAGTCATTTTGTTGTTAGTGTATAGAAATGCAACTGATTTCTGTATGTTAATTTTGAGTTCAGCAGTTTGAATTTGTTGATTAGTTCTAACAGTTTTTTTAGTGGGAGCTTCATATATATTCATCTTCAAACAGAGCAATTTTACTTCTTACTTTCCAACTTTGACATCTTTTCTTTCTTTTTCATGCCTAATTTCTCTGACTAGGACTTCCAGTACTATGTTGGATAGGAGTGGTTAAAATGGGCACCCTTATCTTATTCCCAATTTTAGAAGAAAAATTTTCAACATATCACTGTGGAGTATGTTAGCTATGGACTTGTTATATATAGCCTTTATAATTTTAAGGTACTTTCTCTCTCTACCCACTTTGTTGAGAGTTTTTATCATGAAAGAATGTTGTATTTTGCCAATTTCTCTTTCTGCATCTACTGAAATGATCATATGATTTTAGTCTTTCATTATATTAATGTGGTGTATCACATTTATTGAGTTGCATATGTTGAAGCATCCTTGCATACCAAGGATAAATCTCAGTAACCATTGTGTATAATCACTTTAATGTGATTTGATTGGTTTGCTAATATTTGGTTGAGAATTCTTTCTTCTATACTCATCAAGAGTGTAGTGTCCTTATCTGACTTCGGTATCATGGTAATGCTGGCCTTAAAAATGAATTTAGGAGTGTTCTCTCATCTTTGATATTTTGGAAGAGTTTAAGAGGAATTTGCACTAATTATTATTTAAATGTTTGGTAGAATTTACCAGTGAAACCATCTGGTCTTGGGCTTTACTTTGTTGGGTGGTTTTTGATTATTGATTCAATTTCCTTGCTCATTATTGGTCTGTTCAGATTTGCTATTTCTTTAGGATTCAGCTTGGTAGATTATATATTTCTAGAATTTATCCATTTTTTCTAAGTTATCCAATTTATTGGCATATAATTGTTCATAGTAGTCTCTTATAATCCTTTTTATTTCTGTGCTATCTGTTGTAATGTCTCCTCATTCATTTCTGATTTTATTTATTTGAGTGTTCTTTTTTTCCCTTAGTCTAGCTAAAAGGTTTTACAATGTTGTTTATCTTTAGAAAAAAAAAAAAACAGCTCTTAGTTTCACTGATCTTCTCTACAGTCTTCCTAGCCTCTATTTCATTTATTTATGCTTTGATGTTTATTGTTTCCTTTGTTCTGCTAACTTTGGGTTTTATTTGTCCTTTTTCTAGTTCCTTGAGTGGTAGAGTTAAGTTGTTTATTTGAGAGCTTTCTTTTTCCTTAATGTAGGTATTTCTTGCTATAAACTTCCCTCCAAGAACTGTTTTTGTTGTATCCCATAAGTTTTGGTATGTTGTGTTGCCATTTGCATTTGTTTCAAGATGTTTTTCAATTTCCTTTTTGATTTCTCCTTTGGCCCATTAGTTGTTCAAGATTGTGTTGTTTAATTTTCATATATTTGTGAATTTTCCAGTTTTTCTCCTATTATCAATTTCTAGTTTCATACCATTGTGTTCAGAAAGGTTTGGGGTATGATTTCAATCTTCCTAAATTTGTTAAGACTTGTTTTGTTACCTAATATATGATATATCTTGGAGAATGTTCCATGTGTACTTGAGAAGAATGTGTGTTCGGATGCCGGTGCATGGAAAGTTCTGTGTATGTCTGTTAAGTCCATTTGGTCTAAGTATAGCTCAACTCCAGTTTTTCCTAATTGATTTTCTGTCTTGATGATCTATCCATTGTTGAAAGTGAGGTATTGAAGTGCCCTACTATTATTGTATTGTTGTCTATTTCTCCCTTTATATTTCTTAGTATTTCCTTAATATGTTTAGATGCTGTTTTTGTGTGTGTATATATATTTACAATTGTTCTATCCTCTTAATGAATTGATTCTTTAATCATTATATAATGACCTTCTTTGTCACTTGTTACAGTTTTTGAGGTAAATCTATTGTGTCTTATGTAGATATTGTTACCCTTTCTTTCTTTTGGTTTCCACTGCATGATATATATATTTCTATCCCTTCACTTTGAGCCTATGTGTATCCTTAAAGCTAAAGTGAGACTCTTATAGGCAGCATATAGTTGGGTCTGGTTTTTATATCCACTCAGCCACTCTATGCATTTTAATTGGAAGATTGAATACATTTACAGTAGTTATTGATAGGTGGGAAGTTACTAATGCCATTTTATTAATTGTTTTCTGACTGTTTTGTTGTTCCCTTATTCTCTTCTTCCTCTCTTGCTTTTTTTAAAATACATTTATTTATTTATTTATTTATTTATTTTTGGCTGCTTTGGTTCTTCATTGCTGTGCGTGGCTTTCTCTAGCTGCGGCGAGTAGGGGCTACTCTTCTTTGGGGGTGCTCGGGCTCCTGATTGCGGTGGCTTCTCTTGTTGCAGAGCTTGGGCTTTCCGAGTGCAGGCTTCAGTAGTTGTGGTCTATGGGCTCTAGAGTGCAGGCTCAGTAGTTGTGGCTCAAGGGCTTAGTTGCTCCACAGCATGTGGGATCTTCCCGGACCAGGGTTCGAACCTGTGTCCCCTGCATTGGCAGGAGGATTCTTAATCACTACGCCACTAGGGAAGCCCTCTTGATGTTTTCTTTTGTGAATGTGTTTTTCATAATGGTATGCTTCGATTCCCTTCTCTTTATCTTTTGTGTATCTACTGTAGGTGTTTGCTTTGTGGTTACCATGAGGTTCACATAAAGCACCTTTTAGATATAACAGTCTAATTTTTCCTGATAACAACTTAATTTTGGGAATTCCCTGGTGGCCCTATGGTTAGGACTCCATGCTTCCACTGTAGGGGACCTGGGTTCAGTCTCTGGTTGGGGGACTAAGATCCTGTAAGTTGCGTGGCGTGGCCAAGAAAAAATAATTTCAGTTGCATACAAAAACTCTACCCTTCTCCTCCCCCTTTTTATGTTTTTGATGTTACAGTCTATACTTTTTGTATATTGTATCCATTAATTATTGTAGCTATAGCTATTTTTATTTTATTTTTTTTAATTTTTGCAGTACGCAGGCCTCTCACTGTTGTGGCCTCTCCTGTTGCAGAGCACAGGCTTCAGACGCACAGGCTCATTGGCCATGGCTCACGGGCCCAGTCGCTCCGCGGCATGTGGGATCTTCCCAGACCGGGGCACGAACCTGTGTCCCCTGCATTGGCAGGTGGACTCTCAACCACTGTGCCACCAGAGAAGCCCTATAGCTATTTTTAAATACTTCATGTCTTTGGCGTCAGTTACTGGAAATTTATTGTGCTTCTTTGGTGGTGTCATATTTTCTTGATTTTTCATGTTCTTTGAAGTCTTACCTTGTTATCTTCTCATTTGAAGTCTTTAGTGACTGACTTCAAGAGAGACATACCTTTCATCAGCCCTGCTAGGGATTCTCAGGCTTTCTCAGACCTTCTCTGGAGAGGCCTTCTCCACACTCTTTGCTCCCCCTTGTGGCAGAATTCTTAAGCTGTGTGCCTTCTCTTGATCTTGCAAAGCCAGGCCTAGCACTTACAGCCTCTCTTTTGCTCTCCCAAGGTTGGTGTTAAATGCTCAAGTTTGTGATCTCTCTCTGTCCCCCAGATTCTGGACTGCTCTCTGAATGTGCAGTATTTGCCATCTATAACAGCTCACTCTTATTTCCATCAAGAGTGCACACAGGGGTCTGGCCATGGGTTGCAGGTTGTGTGGGAGTGAGGCTCACAGGGTCTTGGGATTGCCTGTAGACCAGTTGGGGGGATTTGCAGGTGATGTATCCCCAGTGGCTCTTGGGAGGCTCCCAGTGGAGTCGGTGATGTGGTTAGTAGGATCTGTATCCCTTTGATATGTTTCTTTCAGAGCCCTGGCTTCTATTCTCCCAGCTTTTCACTGCCCCCAAGTCATGCAGCTCATGACTCAGTACTCTGGAAGGGCAAGAGAGAGATGGGTCTCTTTAGCAACAGCCCACACAGCTGGAGTAGCCAGGTGCTCATTCCCATACTCCTATTTAACCCTGTGGGAGAAATTACAAGCCAAGAAGGGCTCTCTTTAAGTGAGCTGTGCCACTTTGGGGAAGAGGTGAGGCAAGTAAAGTCATAATATTCCTTTTACCCTCTCCAATGTGTCACAGTATCAAATCTTGGATTTGTTTTTACCCCTGTGGTGTGCTAGAACTTCTCCACTGGACTCTTAGATTTTCAGAAAGACTCTCTCATCTGTGGATTACTGTCTAAATCAGTGTTCTCCAGAGGCTCCTAGACCATGGCTAAGAGGGGCTGGAGCTGGTTCGTGGACCACTTTAGGTCCACAACTGGCACCAAGGTCTGCATACCTATTACCTAATTCACGGGTAAGCAGGAATCCTTTCAGGCTCCTTGTGTATGGTACTAGATCCCACAGCGCCCTCAAAGGCACTTTTGTTCATGAGTGGATGCCAAATTTTGTTGTTGAGGGGGAATACTTGCAAGGGACATCTTGTCCAGCCATCTTGCCTATGTCACATCTATGGTATTTGGTTATAGCAGCCTGACTGGACTAAGACAATACCCGTTTGGATAGGTATTGTTCAAGAAAAAAGGAAAATAACCAGTGTTGGTGAAGATGTGGATAAATTAGAGCCCTTGTGCATTGTTGTTGAAAACGTAAAATTGTACAGCCACTGTGATAAACAGTTTTGTGTCTTCCAAAAAAGGTAAACATAGAATTACCATATGACCCAACAATTCCACTTCTAGGTATAAATCCAAAGAATTGAAAGCAGAGACTCAGACACATGTACACCCATGTTCCTAGCAGCATTGTTCACAGTAGACAAAAGGCTGAAACAACAAAATCTCCATCAACAGATGAAGGGATAAATAAAATGTGATATATATATATATATAATGAAATATTATTCAGCATTAAAATGGAAGGATGTTCTCACGTATGGTACAACATGGATAAACCTTGAAAACATTATGCTAAGTGAAACAAGCCAGACACAAAAAGACAATTATTTTATGATTCCACTTATAGGAGTTACATAGAATGGACAAATTCATAGAGACATAAAGTAGAAGAGAGGTTATCAGAGGATGGGGGAAAGGAAGTGAGGATTATTGTTTAATGGGTACAGAGTTTCAATAAGAGCTGATGAAAAAGTTATGGAAATGGATAGTAGTGAAGGTTGTATAATATCGTGGATGTACTTAGTGCCACTGAATTATACACTAAAAATGGTTAAAATTGTAGATATTGTATATGTTTTTACCATGGTAAAAAAAGAAAATTATAAAAAGCGAAAAGAAATTATTTTTTAAATTATGTTTCTTCTTTTCTCTTTAGCAATCATTGATCTTTGGCCTTGATGCTATGTGATACAAAAGCTAAAATATTTAAAATGCTGATTCTGGGAATTCCCTGGTGGTCGAGTCGTTAGGACTTCGTGCTTCCACTGCAGGGGCATGGGTTCGATCCCTGATCGGGGAACTAAGATCCCGCATCCTTCATGGTACGGTAAAAAAATAACAATAATAATAAAATGCTGATTCCTAAGTGAATCTATTTCATTGTACTTTGGAATCTGTGGATATAGTTCCACTGCTGAGCTGAAAATGGAAAATGGAAGTATACTGTAAAAAAAGCAAACAGATAACAATTCTGAAACTGCTGTAGATGTATACTGTGATTGAACAAATAAGTAAATGAATGATAAATAGTGAGAGTTAGGTTTCTCACTGTTGAAAAGGGGGTTTAGAAGCAAGCAAGGGTAGAAGCTTAGAGTGACCCATGTGTTATTGGATTAGAATTGGAAATCTTAGTATGAGCTCATGCTTTGCTGAATAGATACATATGGATGCATTTAGACATATTTATAGAAATGTATACATAACTGGGCTAGTATATACACATATATTTTCTTGCTCTGATAGCTGAGAGTGCCTAGAAGCAATGACACCCCAGTGAACACATTTAGTGTCCAGAAATTGATACCTAATATCATTCTTTGATAAAAAGAATCAGAGCTCTTTGAAAAAATGACTGATTCTTAGGCTGGAGTAGGGAATATACAAGATGAGCCTGGAGAAATTTTGTAATGCCATAAAATAAGGAAATGGTCAACACACACACACACACACACACACACACACACACACACACACACACTGTCACAATGATGGGAGATATATCAAGGGGACAATGGGGCCAACTTAAAGAGCTCCCAACCGCCAAAGCTGGAAAAATATGAACAATAAAAGAAAGTAGTATTGGATTATAAACCCAAACTACAAATAAATATCTATGACTCCTCACTGATATAAATAAATGATTGAATAAGTAAATAAGTGAAGAATAGAAAAATCTCTTTTGTATAAGAATTCTAAATGACCTGTATACTGCCTTCGAGGATATGAAGCATAACTCTTCATTCCTTAAGGAGGTGTTAACTTGCTTCCAAAAAGTAGAGTATTAAAAAAGGGAGAGGTGAGAAAGTAACTTTACAGTGGAGAAATCTGGCAAACACTACTTTGGCCATATTATCAAGGTTAACATCATCACTAATAAGTGATAGATAAGCTTATACCTTTGATATGATGTGGTGAGAATGTCACTTCACCTCTGTGATCATCTTCCCCAAAACCATAAACCCAGTCTAACCATGAGAAAAACATCAGACAAACATACCATGTTGTAAGGAGTCCCATACTAAAGCAGAGACCACATGTGCTTATTCAGTCCCAGTTAAGGTATTGGCTGACAGTCAGCATTAACCGTCAGACATGAGAGTAAGCAAGGCTTGCAATGATTCCAGTCTCCAGACTTCTAGTATTTCAGCTGAAGTTCTAGGAACTGTGGAGCAGAAACAAACCATCTCCTCTGTATGCTGTATGCACTGATACATAGAATCCATGAACATAACAAGCTGCACAAACTAAGTTTGGGGATAATTTGCTATGTAGTCATAGAAACCGAAACAATCATAAAATGGCATTTTTCTAACAGCTTTATTGAAATATAATATTGGGTTGGCCAAGAAGTTCGTTGGGTTTTTCCGTAAACACAAACGAACTTTTTGGCAAACCCAATATACAGCATTAAATTTGTCCCAATATTTTCTTCAAATTTTTAACAATTTTTACCTACAATACATTTAAGTCTATGATCCATTTAAAGTTAATTTTCTGTATGGTGTGAGGTAAAGGTAGAAGTTTAAAAATAACTTTTTTGGATGTGGATATCCAGAATCATTTGCTGAAAAAATTATCTTTTCCTCATTTAATTGCCTTTCAACCTTTGAAAAAAATCAATTGACCATGAAGTTAAGGGTTTATTTCTGGACTCTATTTTGTTCCATTAATCTCTATATTTATCTTTAGGCCAGTGCCACACTGTCTTCATTACAGTAGGTTTATAGTAAGTTGAAGTTGTGTAGCTTAAGCCCTCCAACTCTTCTTCTTTCCTAAATTACTTGGCTATTCTGGGTCTTAGTACTTTGTGTTCCCATATAAATTTTTGGATCAGGCCATCAGTTTCTTTAAAAAAAAAAAGTCTGCTAGGATTTTTGTAGAAATTATGTTGAATATATAGATCAATGTGAGGAATTTAAGTCTTTAAGTTTTCTTTGCAGTATTTTTTAGTTTTCAGTGTATATAAGTCATATACTTCTTTTGTTATTTATATTTTATTCTTTTTGATGTTATAAGGAATAAAAATGTATTTTTTATTTCATTTTCAAAATGTTCATTGTTTATGTATAGAAACACAATTGAATTTCGTATCTTGTATCCTATGATCATTCTGTATATGTTTATTAGTTCTAATGTTTTTGTAGACTACATATAAGATCATGCCATCTACAAATAGAGTTTTCATTTCTTTTCAAATTTAGATGCCTGTTACTTCATTTTCTGTCCTTATTGCTCTGGCTAGAACATCCAGTAAATATTGAATAGAAGTGGTGAGAACATACATCCTTGCCTTGTTCCTGATCTTAAGGGGGAAGCATTCAGTCTTTCATCATTAAGTATAATGCTAACCATAGGGTAAATTATTGTAGTTCCTCTGTATATGAGGAGTCATTTATCTCTTGCTCCTTTCAAGATTTTCAGTTTTTGGCTCTCAAAAGTTTGACTATGATGTGGCTACATGTGGATCCCTTTGCGTTTATCCTACTTGGGATTGAGCTTCATTGACCCCCCCAATTAATATTTTTCACCATTAGTCTTCATTATTTTTCACTATTAGTCTTTTAGTATTATGTCTTCAATTTTTTTTTCTGCTCTTCTCTCTCTCCTCTTCTTAGATTCCTATTACATGTAAGTTGGTAAGCTTGAAGTTGTCCCACAGGTCACTAAGGTTCTGTTCATTTTTCTTCAATCTTTTTTTCTCTCTGTTTTTTAGACTGGATGACTCTTCTCTGCCATTTCAAATATAATGTTGAATATAGTAAATTTTTCATATCAATTATTCTAATTGCAACTGTACTTTATATTTGGTTCTTTCTAAAGTTTCTTTTTAATGTTTTTTAATTAATTAATTTATTCATTTATTTAATTTTTGGCTGCATTGGATCTTCGCTGCTGCACATGGGTTTTCTCCAGCTGCTCAGAGCAGGGGCTACTCTTCATTGTGGTGCACAGGCCTCTCACTGTGGCGGCCTCTCCACAACTAGGCACGCAGGCCTCAGCAGTCGCGGCACATGGGCTTTGACAGTTGTGGCTCATGGGCTCTACCACAGTGCAGGCTCAGCAGTTGTGGCGCACGGGCACAGCTGCTCCATGGCATGTGGTATCCTCCCAGGCCAGGGCTCGAACCTGCAGCCCCTGAACCGGCAGGCGGATTCTTAACCACTGCGCCACCAGGGAAGCCCTAAAGTTTTTTTTTTTTTAATTGAGATTGATCTTAAAACAACAACAAAACCTTTTTAACAATTGGCCATCCACTAAGTTACAAGTTACATTTTATTTTATTTTATTTATTTATTTATTTATTTATTGGCCATGCCGTTCGGCTTCTGGGATCTTAGTTCCCTGATCAGGGATCAAACCCATGCCCCTTGCAGTGGAAGCATGGAGTCCTAACCACTGGACCATCAGGGAATTCCCGGAGACTTGCTCTTTTTTGTATCATTGTCATTATATTTTCCCTTTATTCATAAACAGTGCTGCCTTTAATTCTTTGAACATATTTATCAGCTGCTTTGAAGTCCTTGTCTGCTAAATCCAACTCCTGTGCTCACTCAGGCAGTTCCTACTGACTACTTTTCCCCTGAGTTTGGGTCACTCTTTC
>NW_006796415.1:251250-275819 GCF_000442215.2 Lipotes vexillifer | reverse complement strand
CTCTTTCCTGTTTCATGTCTTGTCATTTTATTTTTGAAAACTGGACATTTGACATAATATATTGTAGGAGCTCTAGATTCTTGTTTTTCCCCTGAGGGTGTTGCTCGTTTTGTTTGTTTCATTTACTTGTAGCCTTCCTGGGCTTAATCTGTGGAATCTGTCTCCCCCTACTTTCTACTTTCTGGTCTTTGATGGCTCTGCCTTTTTTTTTTCTTTTTTTTTTTAATTTTGTTTTTCCTTCTGAGTTTGGCTTCCTAGGAGTCACCTCTCTGTTTTCATATTTTAATGGTCAGTTAACAACTGGTTAGAAGTTGTGCTCAAACAACTTGAGTCAGTAAGGCATCCACCCACTGCTGATGGATTTGTGTGTGGTTTTAAGTGTGTGTACAAATTCAGGCCATTTCCAATTACTCCCCAGCTATTAATTTTCACCAGGTCCTCTCAGGTCTCCCTCTGCATTCATTCAGCCTCCTGGACAGCCATGGATAGTTCCTCTATGTCTCTCTCATAACCAGAATTTCCCTCTTGAATCTCAACTTGTTGGCTAGTCTGCCACTGACTCCAACCAGGGCTTCCCCGTGAGTTTAGCATTGTTCCTGGCTTTCCTTGCTCATTTTCTACCAAATTTGCTACTTTTACTGACAATGGCATTGGACACAGGTTGTTTTTTTTCTTTCTTTCAAGTCCATGTTTTATTTTTTATAATTGATTAATACCTTTTGATTCAATAATTCTACTTAAAGATTGTATCTTGAGTTTACAAAAATGATCTTACACAGGAGTAGTTGTCACAACATATGCCAGTAAAAATAAATAATTGCTAGCCCATTATCAACACGGAATTATTTTGATCAATTACAGAGAACTATGCCTTTGCTAAAAATGAGGATGTAGATTTGTTGTCATGGAAAGTTGTCTGTGATATGTGAACTGCAAAAATTTATATACATAAACTGAAAAAATTTATAAAACACTATGTTTAACACCCATTTTTGTTTTAAAATTTAAATAAATTGGACATGTGTTTGACTAGTCATACACATATGCATAGAAAAATTTCTGGAAGTGTACAACAAAACACTTAACATTATTTTTCTCCTGGTAGATGGTATTAGCATATTTAAATTTTTTTAATCATTCTATATTGTTTATTTTTAATTGTTGTGAATATATAACATAAAATTTACCATCTTATCCATTTTTAAGTGTTCACTTCAGTAGTGTTATGTATCTTCACATTGCTGTGCAACCAAATACAGAACTCTTTTCATCTTACAAAACTGAAACTACACCCATTAAACAACGACTACCTATTCCTCCTTCCCCCCGAGCCCCTGGCAACTACCATTCTATTTTCTGTTTCTATGAATATGACTACTCTGCATACTTGGTATAAGTGGAATTGAACATAGGTTTTTCATCGTCTGTTACAAACCAAGTTAGCCCCTTCTACCAGTGAAGCCATTGATTTTTCACTGCCAGCTCCACTGTGGTAGAACAAGCTCACCTACTGATATGGAGGTAGGATGGGAGCAGTCCCAGAAAAGAATACCATAGACTCTCATTGTTCGTACCTGAAATTCAGTTTTTCATGAATAAATGTTTCTTGATATTTTTACTTGCTTCTGTTCAAGTGCCAGAGCTCCAAAATGATGATTTTTTTAAACAATATTGTTGAATTTTACAGTTGTTTTGTGGCAGAGGATTTTTGTTGTCTTCATCACTACATCATAGCCAGAAGCTCCCATGTTTCTTTTTAAAAATAACATGTGTTGTTTATGGCTGATAGAGAAATGGCAAAACTTCATTTAAAAAGCAAGGAAATTGGGCTTCCCTGATGGCACAGTGGTTGAGAGTCCACCTGATGATGCAGGGGATACGGGTTTATGCCCTGGTCCAGGAAGATCCCACATGCCACGGAGCGGCTAGGCCCGTGAGCCATGGACGCTGAGCCTGTGCGTCCGGAGCCTGTTGCTCCGCAACGGGAGAGGCCACAACAGTAAGAGGCCCGTGTACCGCAAAAAATAAATAAATAAATAAATAATAAATAATAAAAATAAAAATAACATGTGGTTTTGAATTTTCATTAGTTCTTATGGCTTCTACCTAATTAGTCTGGACTAGTATGAATTAGTCTGAACTAGTAAGATACAGTTATTCAGTGCATCAAATAATTGTTGAGCACCAACAATGGGCTTGACTAGGTTTACAGCCTTAATTACAAGCCCAAACACAATAACTTCTCCCAGTATTACAATTCAATGTGTCTTAATAAAATAGAGCCATGGTTCTGGACCTTTAGTGTGCATAAGAATCACCCAGGGCACCTGCTAAAAATATAGATTCCTGGCCAACAAGAATTTATTTGTAGATTCTGATTCAGCAGGTTTAGGGTAGAACCCAGGAAACTATATTTTTAACAAGATTCCCAAATAATTCTGGTGAAATTGGTCCAAGGACTGTACTGGATAAATACTAATTAAAAACGAAGGCTCTTATCTGAAGAAAAATGGGCATGTATTCTGCCTATATTTTTACATCCAGGTAACTGAGATTGAAGTATTTTACTTTGGTTTTTGTTACACTCATATCATATCATATGTGCCCTTATCACGTCATCAGTTTGAGCATATTACTGATGGTGTATTGTGTTATCTACAGTTTTGTCTGCTCAACGTGACTTTCTCTTACCCCATTCCTCCTTTTTCTTTTTTGTCGGGATGACTCCACTGACTGACCACAGGAGTGGTTGGCCAAAATGTTCCATTGGCCAAAATGTTTAATTCAGGAATGGGCAAGTGATCTTAGACAGTCACTGAGGGAAATTTCTAGAATTTTTGCTGGAACTTGAGTAAGAATTTCTATCTCTGCAATTAAGAGATATAAAGATGGTGGAAACCTATACTTGTTACTACCATGGGAGAAGATTTTCCAAAAGATAGCACACACACAGAGGAAATCAAAGAGGGAAAGTGAGAACCACCCTTTGAGTGTCTGGAACCAGATATGCCTGAAGCTCTGGACTTTCTGTTTGTACAAAACAGTAGATTTCTCTCTTGTTTAGTTTGAGGAACTTTCCTGGTGGTGCTCCCAATGCAGGGGGCCCTGGTCAGGGAACTAGATCCTGCATGCCACAACTAAAAGGGCCTGCATGGTGCAACAAAGACCCAGCACAGCCAAATAAATATTTTTTTTTAAGAAAAAGAAAGCTACTTATAAAAAAATACAAAACTAGTTTGAGTTGAGTTATCCTTCACTTGAAACTGAAATTGTCAAAACAAACCTTGCCATTGAGTAGCATTTCTCCACTTATGCCATCAGTCCCCTGCTTCTGGTCACACACAGACACACATACATAGCCATTCCCCCTTTGTCAGCAGTTCTGGGAATAGCTTCCATATTAAAAAGGCATACCGATATTTTGTTTCTCAGATCTCAATACAGATTTATCAAGATATAATTTTAATTAAAAATAAGCACGACCAAGTAATGTCCATAGATGATATAAGAAAGATTTTAATTCCCTAGTTTAGCTCAAACTCTACTCTTTTTTTTTTAACATCTTTATTGGAGTATAATTGCTTTACAATGGTGTGTTGTTTCTGCTGTATAACAAAGTGAATCAGCTATATATATACATATATACCCATATCTCCTCCCTCTTGCATCTCCCTCCCACCCTCCCTATCACACCCCTCTAGGTGGTCAAAAGCCCCGAACTGATCTCCCTGTGCTATGTGGCTGCTTCCCACTAGCTATCTATTTTACAATTGGTAGTGTAAATAAGTCCATGCCACTCTCTCATTTCGTCCCAGCTTACCTTTCTCACTCCCCGTGTCCTCAAGTCCATTCCCTACATCTGCATCTTTATTCCTGTCCTACCCCTAGGTTCTTCAGAACCTTTTTTTTTATTCCATTTATATGTGTTAGCATACGGTATTTGCTTTTCTCTTTATGACTTACTTCACTCTGTATGACAGCCTCTAGGTCCATCCACCTCACACAAACAACTCAATTTTGCTTCTTTTTATGGTTGAGTAATATTCCATTGTATATATATGCCACATCTTCCTTTATCCATTCATCTGTCGATGGACACTTAGGTTGCTTCCATGTCCTGGCTATTGTAAATAGAGCTGCAATGAACATTGTGGTACACGACTCTTTTTGAATTATGGTTTTCTCTGGGTATATGCTCAGTAGTGGGATTGCTGGGTCATACGGTAGTTCTATCTTTAGTTTCTTAAGGAACCTCCATACTGTTCTCCATAGTGGCTGTATCAATTTACATTCCCACCAACAGTGTAGGAGGGGTATCTTTTCTCCACACCCTCTCCAGCATTTACTGTTTAGATTTTTTGATGGCCATTCTGACTGGTGTGAGGTGATACCTCATTGTAGTTTTGATTTGCATTTATCAAATAATCAGTGATTTTGAGCATCTTTTCATGTGGTTTTTGACCATCCATATCTCTTCTTTGGAGAAATGTCTATTTAGGTCTTCTGCCCATTTTTGGATTGGGTTGTTTGTTTTTTTGATAGTGAGCTGCATGAGCTGCTTGTATATTTTTGAGATTAATCCTTTGTCAGTTGCTTCATTTGCAAATATTTTCTCCCATTCTGAAGGTTGTCTTTTTGTCTTGTTTATGGTTTCCTTTGCTGTGCAAAAGCTTTGAAGTTTCATTAAGTCCCATTTGCTTATTTTTGTTTTTATTTCCATTTGTCTAAGAGGTGGGTCAAAAAGGACCTTGCTGTGATTTATGTCATAGAGTGTTCTGCCTATGTTTTCCTCTAAGAGTTTGATAGTGTCTGGCCTTACATTTAGGTCTTTAATACATTTTGAGTTTATTTTTGTGTATGGTGTTAGGTAGTGTTTTAGTTTCATTCCTTTACATGTAGCTGTCCAGTTTTCCCAGCACCACTTATTGAAGAGGTATCTTTTCTCTATTGTATATTCTTGCCTCCTTTATCAAAAGTAAGGTGACCATATGTGTGTGGGTTTATCTCTGGGCTTTCTATCCTGTTCCATTGATCTATATTTCTGTTTTTGTGCCAGTACCATACTGTCTTGATGACTGTAGCTTTGTAGTATAGTCTAAAGTCCAGGAGTCTGATTCCTCCAGCTCCGTTTTTCTTTCTCAAGATTGCTTTGGCTATTCTGGGTCTTTTGTGTTTCCATACAAATTGTGATATATTTTCTTCTACAGTGCTATTGGTAATTTCATAGGGATTGCATTGAATGTTTAGATTGCTTTTGGTAGTACAGTCATTTTCAAAATATTGATTCTTCCAGTCCGTGAACATGGTATATCTTTCCATCTGTTTGTGCCATCTTTGATTTCTTTCATCAGTATCTTACAGTTTTCTGAGTAGAGGTATTTTGCCTCTATAGGTAGGTTTATTCCTAGGTATTTTAGTCTTTTGATGTGCTGGTAAATGGGATTCTTTCCTTGATTTCTCTTTCTGATCTTTCATTGTTAGTGTATAGGAATGCAAGTGATATCTGTGCATTAATTTTGTATCCTGCAAGTTTACCAAATTCATTGATTAGCTCTAGTAGTTTGCTGGTGGCATCTTTAGGATTCTCTATGTATAGTATCATGTCATCAGCAGTTATACATTTATATATCCATGTGCCTTCCTCTATTTCCCTTAGTTCTCCATCCCTTATTATAGATCCAGAGGTCTGTAAATAAGGACATTTATGTCTGTGAGCTTAAATCTTTTGCATGTTCCTAGTAAGAGAAAAATATATGAGACTCAATGGCATTCATTCTCATAATAATGTCAGTTCATTTCAAATATAAGTGAATACATTTTTTAAAACCTAAAATATGTATTTCATAGTCATAACTATTGTAGTATAGGAATAACATAACTTTATTCATCACTTGGTCAGAAACAGGAAAGCTCAAACCTTTATCAATCAAGAATATAATGACATTAGCATTTGGACCTAGCTAAAGAATAAAGCAATGTTCCCTCTGCTAGCAAATCATGTATAGAAATAAAACATATTTCAATAAAATGTCATTTTGTATTACAATTTAATTACCTCTGCTTTTATTAAACCCCAAACAAAACAAAGTTTCTGTGGGTCAAAGAAAGTAGCTTAAAAAATAAGGAAAGCATTAGTGATGGAAGTGGTACTTGTTCTGGGAAACATCTGCTGTTCTATCACTTATCATTACAGCTATATTTGAGTTTCCACACAGAAAACTGTTTGCACCTGTCCTCAGTATTTTTTTCCAACACATATTTACAGCATATCATTAACACTCGCTGTTTCCTCTGCTAAACAACACTTCACACTATTGAAACAGTGCTGCTATGCATGTCAGAAGAAGGAGATTTGTCCATTTATCACTGTACTGTCAGCATTTAGGTACCTGGAATCAGGTATTCTCTTCAGAAGGCATTAGAAATGATTGTTTGCACTGAGTGTTGTCAACCATGCTGTATAATTAAATCAGACAGAAGAAATAGTTTGAGTTGCATAGTGAGATTATACACTTTCAAGGATACACAGGTACCACTGGTTGCATTCTATTACCATATTTTATCAGATTAAAATTTAGAGCCTTTGGAAAATATGATCTTCATATGCTTGACACCACCAGTTAAGCTTAGTGTCACTTAGCTCACATTTAATTATTTTGCACACTTCCCAGTATCTTTTTAAGAATTGAACAGCACCATATCTCTTGCATTAGGTAAAGAGGGATGTGATCTGTCTCTCAATTCCTAGATATAATCCAACCTCCTTAGCAAGCAACCTGGGCCTTATTGATCAAGTTTTACTGTTAGGGCCCAGTTTTCATGGGCAACATGGCCCACTTAAGATGGGACTCATTAAATTTTGTTGAAATATTAGACTGGGCATTCATTTATTTGATGGTGTAGTATACTCTGCACTACACTATGCTAATGAAAACTGTACCCATAAACCTCTTTCTTAGCAACCTACATTATTAGACTGGAAGATTCTAAATATGAAATATGTTACTTTCTCTTAATGGAGGTCAAATAAGAAAACTCTTCCACAGTGAGGTTTTAGAGAGCTATCATGGCTTTTCTAATCTAAAGTTGATGGGTAGTTGTGGAAAGATGGAGGAGGAGTAAGACGCGGAGATCACCTTCCTCCCCACAGATACACCAGAAATACATCTACATGTGGAACAACTCCTACAGAACACCTACTGAATGCTGGCAGAAGACCTCAGACCTACCAAAAGGCAAGAAACTCCCCACGTACCTGGGTAGGGCAAAAGAAAAAAAAATTAATTAGAAAAAGAGACAAAAGAATAGGGACGGCACCTGCACCAGTGGGAGGGAGCTGTGAAGGAGGAAAGGTATCCACACACTAGGAAGCCCCTTCGCGGGCAGAGATTGTGGGAGGCGGAGCGGGGAGCTTCGGAGCCGCGGAGGAGAGCACAGCAACAGGGGTGCGGAGGACAAAGCGGAGAGATTCCCGCACAGAGGATCGGTGCCGACCGGCGCTCACCAGCCCGAGAGGCTTTTGTGCTCGCCCGCCGAGGCGGGCGGGGCTGCGAGCTGAGGCTCGGGTTTCAGTCCCAGCTCAGGGAGAGGACTGGGGTTGGCGGCTTGCATAGCCCGAAGGGGTTAGGGCGCCACGGGTAGCCGGGAGGGAGTCCGGGGAAAAGTCTTCACCTGCTGAGGAGGCAAGAGACTTTTTCTTCCCTCTTTGTTTCCTGGTGCGCAAGGAGAGGGGTTTTAAGAGCGCTGCTTAAAGGGACTCCAGAAACGGGTGCGAGTCACGGCTAAAAGCTCGGATCCCAGAGACGGGCGCGAGCCGCGGCTAAAAGCGCAGACCCCAGAGACGGGCGCAAGTCGTGGTTAAAAGCGAGGACCCCAGAGACGGGTGGGAGACGCTAAGGCTGCTGCTGACGCCACCAAGGGGCCTGTGTGCGAGCACATGTCACTATCCACACCCCTCTTCCGGGGAGCCTGTGCAGCCCGCCACTGCCAGGTTCCCGGGATCCAGGGACAACTTCCCAGGGAGAACACACGGCGGGCCTCAGGCTGGTGCAACGTCACGCTGACTTCTGCCGCCGCAGGCCCACCCCGCACTTCGTGGCCCTCCCTCCCCCCGGCCTGAGTGCGCCAGAGCCCCCGAGTCAGCGGCTCCTTTAACCCCGACCTGTCTGAGCAAAAAACAGACGCCCTCCAGCGACCTACACGCAGAGGCAGGGCCAAGTCGAAAGCTGAGCCCCTGTGAGCTGTGAGAACAAAGAAGAAAAAGGGAAATCTCTCCCAGCAGCCTCAGAAACAGCGGATTAAAGCTACACAATCAATTTGATGTACCCTGCCTCTGTGGAATACATGAATAGACAGCGAATCATCCCAAATTGAGGAGGCGGACTTCTAGAGCAAGATCTATGATTTTTTCCCCTTTTCCTCTTTTTGTGAATGTGTATGTGTATGCTTCTGTGTGAGATCTTGTCTGTATAGGTTTGCTTCCACCATTTGTCCCAGCGTTCTATCCGACCATTTTTTTAGAAAGGGAAATCTCTCCCAGCAGCCTCAGAAACAGCGGATTAAAGCTACACAATCAACTTGAGGTACCCTGCATCTGTGGAATACATGAATAGGCAGCGAATCATCCCAAATTGAGGAGGTGGGCTTCAAAAGCAAGATCTATGATTTTTTCCCCTTTACCTCTTTTTGTGAGGGTATATGTGTATGCTTCTATGTAAGATTTTGTCTGTATAGCTTTGCTTCCACAATTTGTCCTAAGGTTCTCTCCATCCCTTTTTTTTTTCTTTAAATAATTATTTTTTAATTCAATAACTTTATTATACTTTATTTTATTTTACTGTATCTTCTTTCTTTCTGTATTTTTTCCTTCCTTCCCTCCTTCCTTCCTTCCTTCCTTCCTCCCTCCCTCCCTCCTTTCTTTCCTTCTTGCCTTCTTTCCTTCCTTCTTTCTTTCTTTCTTTCTTCCTTCCCTCCCTCCTTCCTTCCTTCCTTCCCTCCTTTCTTTCTTTCTTTCCTTCTTCTACTAATTCTCTCTACTTTCTCTCCCTATTATTCTGAGCCGAGTGGATGAAAGGCTCTTACTGCTCCAGCCAGGAGTCAGGACTCTGCTTCTGAGGTGGGAGAGCCAACTTCAGGACACTGGTCAACAAGAGACCTCGCAGCCCCACATAATATCAAAAGGCAACAATCTCCCAGAGATCTCCATCTCAACACCAGCACCCAACTTCACTCAACGACCAGCAAGCTACACTGCTGGACAACCTATGCCAAACAACTAGCAAAACAGGAACACAACCCCACCCACTAGCAGAGAGGCTGCCTAAAATCATAATAAGTCCACAGACACCCCAAAACACACCACCAGACGTGGACCTGCCCACTAGAGAGACAAGATCTAGCCTCATACACCACAACACAGCCACTAGTCCCCTCCACCAGGAAGCCTACACAACCCACTGAACCAACCTTAGCCACTGGAGACAGACATCAAAAACAACGGGAAATACGAACTTGCAGCCTGCAAAAAGGTGAACCCAAACACAGTATGATAAGCAAAATGAGAAGACGGAAAAACACACAGCAGATGAAGGAGCAATATAAAAATGCACCAGACCTAACAAATGAAGAGGAAATAGGCAGTCTACCTAAAGAAGAATTCAGAATAATGATAGTAAGATGATCCAAAAATCTTGGAAATAGAATGGACAAAATGCAAGAAGCAGTTAACAAGGACCTAGAAGAAATAAAGATGAAACAGACAATGATGAACAACACAATAAATGAAATGAAAAATACTCTAGATGGGATCAATAGCAGAATAAATGAGGCAGAAGAACGGATAAGTGACCTGGAAGATAAAATAGTGGAAATAACTACTGCAGAGCAGAATAAAGAAAAAAGAATGAAAAGAACTGAGGACAGTCTCAGAGACCTCTGGGACAACATTAAACGCACCAACATTCGAATTATAGGGGTTCCAGAAGAAGAAGAGAAAAAGAAAGGGACTGAGAAAATATTTGAAGAGATTATAGTTGAAAACTTCCCTAATATGGGAAAGGAAATCGTTAATCAAGTCCAGGAAGCACAGAGAGTCCCATACAGGATAAATTCAAGGAGAAATACGCCAAGACACATATTAATCAAACTGTCAAAAACTAAATACAAAGAAAGCATATTAAAAGCAGCAAGGGAAAAACAACAAATAACACACAAGGGAATCCCCATAAGGTTAACAGCTGATCTCTCAGCAGAAACTCTACAAGCCAGAAGGGAGTGGCAGGACATACTGAAAGTGATGAAGGAGAAAAACCTGCAACCAAGATTACTCTACCCAGCAAGGATCTCATTCAGATTTGATGGAGAAATTAAAACCTTTACAGACAAGCAAAAGCTGAGAAAGTTCAGCACCACCAAACCAGCTTTACAACAAATGCTGAAGGAACTTCTCTAGACAAAAACACAAGAGAAGGAGAAGACCTATAATAATGAACCCAAAACAATTTAGAAAATGGGAAGAGGAACATACATATCGATAAGTACCTTAAATGTAAATGGACTAAATGCTCCCACCAAAAGACACAGATTGGCTGAATGGATACAAAAACAAGACCCATATATATGCTGTCTACAAGAGACCCACTTCAGACCTAGAGACACATACAGACTGAAAGTAAGGGGATGGAAAAAGATATTCCATGCAAATGGAAACCAAAAGAAAGCTGGAGTAGCAATTCTCATATCAGACAAAATAGACTTTAAAATAAGGACTATCAGAAGAGACAAAGAAGGACAATACATAATGATCAAGGGATCGATCCAAGAAGAAGATATAACAATTGTAAATATTTATGCACCCAACATAGGAGCACCTCAATACATAAGGCAAAACATAGCAGCCATAAGAGGGGAAATTGACAGTAACACATTCTTAATAGGGGACTTCAACACCCCACTTTCACCAATGGGAAGATCATTCAAAATGAAAATAAATAAGGAAACACAAGCTTTAAATGATACATTAAACAAGATGGACTTAATTGATATTTATAGGACACTCCATCCAAAAACAACAGAATGCACATTTTTCTCAAGTGCTCATGGAACATTCTCCAGGATAGATCATATCTTGGGTCACAAATCAAGCCTTGGTAAATTTAAGAAAATTGAAATTGTATCAGATATCTTTTCCGACCACAGTGCTCTGAAACTAGATATCAATTACAGGAAAAGATCTGTAAAAAATACAAACACATGGAGGCTAAACAATACACTACTTAATAAAGAAGTGATCACTGAAGAAATCAAAGAGGAAATAAAAAAATACCTAGAAACAAATGACAATGGAGACACGATGACCCAAAACCTATGGGATGCAGCAGAAGCAGTTCTAACAGGGAAGTTTATAGCAATACAATCCTACCTTAAGAAACAGGAAACATCTCGAATAAATAATGTAACCTTGCACCTAAAGCAATTAGAGAAAGAAGAACAAAAACCCCCCCAAAGTTAGCAGAAGGAAAGAAATCATAAAAATCAGAGGAGAAATAAATGAAAAATAAATGAAGGAAAGGAAAGCAACGATCAATAAAACTAAAAGCTGGTTCTTTGAGAAGATAAACAGAAATTCATAAACCATTAGCCAGACTCATCAAGAAAAAAAGGGAGAAGACTGAAATCAATAGAATTAGAAATGGAAAAGGAGAACTAACAAATGACACTGCAGAAATACAAAAGATCATGAGAAATTACTACAAGCAACTCTATGCCAATAAAATGGACAATCTGGAAGAAATGGACAAATTCTTAGAAATGCACAAACTACCAAGACTGAATCAGGAAGAAATAGAAAATATGAACAGACCAATCACAAACACTGAAATTGAAACTGTGATTAAAAATCTTCCAACAAACAAAAACCCAGGACCAGATGGCTTCACAGGCGAATTCTATCAAACATTTAGAGAAGAGCTAACACCTATCCTTCTCAAACTCTTCCAAAATATAGCAGAGGGAGGAACACTCCCAAACTCATTCTACGAGGCCACCATCACCTTGATACCAAAACCAGACAAGGATGTCACAAAGAAAGAAAACTACAGGCCAATATCACTGATGAACATAGATGCAAAAATCCTCAACAAAATACTAGCAAACAGAATCCAACAGCACATTAAAAGGATCATACACCATGATCAAGTGGGGTTTATTCCAGGAATGCAAGGATTCTTCAATATACGCAAATCTATCAATGTGATTAACCATATTAACAAATTGAAGGAGAAAAACCATATGATCATCTCAATAGATGCAGAGAAAGCTTTTGACAAAATTCAACACCCATTTATGATAAAAACCCTGCAGAAAGTAGGTGTAGAGGGAACTTTCCTCAATATAATAAAGGCCGTATATGACAAGCCCACAGCCAACATCATCCTCAATGGCGAAAAACTGAAAGCATTTCCACTAAGGTCAGGAACAAGACAAGGTTGCCCACTCTCACCACTCTTATTCAACATAGTTTTGGAAGTTTTAGCCACAGCAATCAGAGAAGAAAAGGAAATAAAAGGAATCCAAATCGGAAAAGAAGAAGTAAAGCTGTCACTGTTTGCAGATGACATGATACTATACATAGAGAATCCTAAAGATGCTACCAGAAAACTACTAGAGCTAATCAATGAATTTGGTAAAGTAGCAGGATACAAAATTAATGCACAGAAATCTCTGGCATTCCTATATACTAACGATGAAAAATCTGAAAGTGAAATCAAGAAAACACTCCCATTTACCATTGCAACAAAAAGAATAAAATATCTAGGAATAAACCTACCTAAGGAGACAAAAGACCTGTATGCAGAAAATTATAAGACACTGATGAAAGAAATTAAAGATGATACAAACAGATGGAGAGATATACCATGTTCTTGGATTGGAAGAATCAACATTGTGAAAATGACTCTACTTCCCAAAGCAATCTATAGATTCAATGCAATCCCTATCAAACTACCACTGGCATTTTTCACAGAACTAGAACAAAAAATTTCACAATTTGTATGGAAACACAAAAGACCCCGAATAGCCAAAGCAATCTTGAGAACAAAAAATGGAGCTGGAGGAATCAGGCTGCCTGACTTCAGACTATACTACAAAGCTACAGTAATCAAGACAGTATGGTACTGGCACAAAAACAGAAAGATAGATCAATGGAATAGGGATAGAAAGCCCAGAGATAAACCCACGCACATATGGACACCTTATCTTTGATAAAGTTGGCATTAATATACAGTGAAGAAAGGACAGCCTCTTCAATAGTGGTGCTGGGAAAACTGGACAGGTACATGTAAAAGTATGAGATTAGATCACTCCCTAACACCATACACAAAAATAAGCTCAAAATGGATTAAAGACCTAAATGTAAGGCCAGAAACTATCAAACTCTTAGAGGAAAACATAGGCAGAACACTCTATGACATAAATCACAGCAAGATCCTTCTTGACCCATCTCCTAGAGTAATGGAGATAAAAACAAAAATAAACAAATGGGACCTAATTAAACTTCAAAGCTTTTGCACAGCAAAGGAAATCATGAACAAGACCAAAAGACAGCCCTCAGAATGGGAGAAAATATTTGCAAATGAATCAACTGACAAAGGATTAATCTCTAAAATTTACAGGCAGCTCATGCAGCTCAATAACAAAAAAATAAACAACCCAATCCAAAAATGGGCAGAAGACCTAAATAGACATTTCTCCAAAGAAGATATACAGACTGCCAACAAACACATGAAAGAATGCTCAACATCATTAATCATTAGAGAAATGCAAATCAAAACTACAATGAGATATCATCTCACACCAGTCAGAATGGCCATCATCAAAAAATCTAGAAACAATAAATGCTGGAGAGGGTGTGGAGAAAAGGGAACACTCTTGCACTGCTGGTGGGAATGTGAATTGGTTCAGCCACTATGGAGAACAGTATGGAGGTTCCTTAAAAAACTACAAATAGAACTACCATATGACCCAGCAATCCCACTACTAGGTATATACCCTGAGGAAACCAGAATTCAGAAAGAGTCATGTACCAAAATGTTCATTGCAGCTCTATTTACAATAGCCCGGAGATGGAAACAACCTAAGTGCCCGTCGTCGGATGAATGGATAAAGAAGATGTGGCACATATATACAATGGAATATTACTCAGCCATAAAAAGAAACGAAATTGAGCTATTTGTAATGAGGTGGATAGATCTAGAGTCTGTCATACAGAGTGAAGTAAGTCAGAAAGAGAAGGACAAATACTGTATGCTAACACATATATAAGGAATTTAAGAAAAAGAAAAATGTTATGAAGAACCTAGGGGTAAAACAGGAATAAAGACACAGACCTACTGGAGAAGAGACTTGAGGATATGGGGAGGGGGAAGGGTGAGCTGTGATAGGGCGAGAGAGAGACATGGACATATGTATACTAACAAACGTAAGGTAGATAGCCAGTGGGAAGCAGCCGCATGGCACAGGGATACCGGCTCGGTTCTTTGTGACTGCCTGGAGGGGTGGGATAGGGAGGGTGGGAGGGAGGGAGACAAAGAGGGAAGAGATATGGGGACATATGTATATCTATAACTGATTCACTCTGTTATAAAGCAGAAAGTAACACACCACTGTAAAGCAATTATACCCCAATAAAGATGTTAAAAATAAATAAATAAAATAAAATAAAGTTGATGGGTAAAAAATTCTACAGAAACTGAGCTACTAAAATTGTCCAGTATGTTGTATTTAAATAAGTGAAATAGATTTGCATCAAAATTAAGCATTTCACTACGGCTCTCTCTTTGTAGTTTAATCCCCTTAACTACCAACAAATGAAAGGAACAATACCAGGGTGGTAGAGGAAAGGGGGCAGGAAGTGTGGGTATTCTGCATTTAGATTTATCTGTTGCTTTTATAAAATTCAAATTATCCCCCCCAATCCAAAGTACCAGATCCACACATGTTTTAATTGTCCTGGCTTTGGAACCAGATTGCCTGAGTTCAAACTGTGGCTTTGTCACTTAGTTGTATTGATACTGGGCAAGTTATTTAATCTGTCTATGTCTCAGTTTCCTCATCTATAAAAATGGGGATAATAATAGTGTCTACTTCATTGATTTGAGTTAATGTATATGAAGCATCTAAAAAATGTCTGTTATTGTGTATGTGCTATGTAAGTGTTAAGTAATAGCTAATTATTAGTCTTATTTTTATAAAATCTAATTAATAAAAGTTAAACTTGGCTTTAAAAACACACATTTTTCATTATAAAGAGAATATTGCTTTGCTTGTTGTGTTTTTCCTATTGACCTCATTTATTTAATTGTTAGACATTTTCTCTGACCTTTCTCTTGCTATCACATTGAGATTGTCCAGAAATCAAAACCTCCATTTCATCAGGCATATCATAGTTGTTTCTAAGCATGTTCAAATAGAGTGAGAACAGCAGTTGTGACATACTGCCCTCAGCTCACTGACCCAATTCAACTTGGGTCCATGCTGAAAGTTTCAATTGGAATTTGGAAGTACTTTCGCTGTTGATCAATTTTAAGAGCTATCTTCTCCTGAAAGCCTACCAATCTAAACTATATGGCAGCTTCAGGAAGCAGAATAAGTAGACATTTCCTTGCTGGCAAAATAAGTGGGAGTTTGAATCCTGTATTTTTACAAATTACAAGTGTATACACAGTATTTTTTTTTTTGCCACCATACCAATGCTGAGAAGTTTCTTTATCTAAAAAGGAGATCTTTTTAGCTCTAAAATTCTATGATTTCCTGATTAAAAATTGTTATGTTAGGTGTTTCTATAACCAACCCCTATATAGCCTAAACTTTATTTCTACTCCTATTATTTTAATTTAGCAAAAGTTTCTTTATTTTGTTATAAGCACTTACTCAATTTTGAACTTAATTCCCAATGTACAATTTTTTAAAATTAATAACAAGTGTGTTTTGTACTTTAGAGAAAACAATGGAGAATTTTGACCTGCTTTAGGCAAAGAAAGAAGACAAAACTGAGAAACTCTCAAGGCTTTTTCTAGTAGTACCCGTCTATTGCCCGTAAAATAGCATCTTTTACTCTGTCATTTATTGAGATACTAATTTGGGTTTGTTCTCTCAGTTTGTAGACATTTTCTCTTTCTCATTCCAAGAAAGGATATATACTCTGATTTTGAGTAGCTTTTTTCAGAGAGTGGTAATTCTTTTTTTAACATCTTTATTGGAGTATAATTGCTTTACAATGTTGTGTTAGTTTCTGCTGTATAACAAAGTGAATCAGCTATACATATACATATATCCCCACATCCCCTCCCTCTTGCACCTCCCTCCCACCCTCGCTATCCCACCCCTCTAGGTGGCCACAAAGCACTGAGCTGATTTCCCTGTGCTATGCGGCTGCTTCCCACTAGCTATTTTACATTTGGTAGTGTATATATGTCAATGTAGAGTGGCAATTTTTAAATGATTTTGTGTTGCCACAGAAGAATTGTTGTAGGGTGCTAGATCTGGAGAAAACCTAGAACTGAAGTTTTGCTGAGAAGGACAAACATATTATTCTAAAACACACAAAACTAAAGACTTAAGAAAATATCATTCAGAAACATTGAGATGACAAAGAGTCTCTGCTCTCAAAAAGTTCATCTATAGGCAGACAGTTCTGTCTGCAATGACAATGCTAAGCAATGTCATAGAAGTATAGAGAATATACTTTAACCTGGACTGAGGATGACAGGGAAGACTTTGAGGAGAGGTAATATCTAAGAAACGTCTTAATGTAGGAGATATCCAGGCAAGGAAAGACATTTAAGAAAGTAGGAGTGGGGCTTCCCTGGTGGTGCAGTGGTTGAGAGTCTGCCTGCCGATGCAGGGGACGCGGGGTTGTGCCCCAGTCCAGGAGGATCCCACATGCCGCAGAGCGGCTGGGCGCGTGAGCCATGACCCCTGAGCCTGCGCGTCTGGAGCCTGTGCTCCGCTACGGGAGAGGCCACGACAGTGAGAGGCCGGCGTACCGCAAAAAAAAAAAAAAAGAAAGAAAGTAGGAGTGGGGCTTCCCTGGTGGTGCAGTGGTTGAGAGTCTCCCTGCCGATGCAGGGGACGCGGGGTTGTGCCCCAGTCCAGGAGGATCCCACATGCCGCAGAGCGGCTGGGCGCGTGAGCCATGACCCCTGAGCCTGCGCGTCTGGAGCCTGTGCTCCGCTACGGGAGAGGCCACGACAGTGAGAGGCCTGCGTACCGCAAAAAAAAAAAAAAAAGAAAGAAAGTAGGAGTGGCATGTGCAAATGCACAGGCAACAGAGAACATGGCACCTTCAATTAACTGCAAATAATTTTGAATGATTAGAGCACAGACTGCAGAAGGGTAGGGGTAGAGATTAGAAAGACATTAGAATATTTCAAGCAGAGGAATGATGTGATTATATTTGCATTTTGGAAATGTTGTCCAGGTAGCACTGTGTTAAAAGGATTGTAGGGAACCAAAAGTGGAGGCAAGCAGACCAGTTCACTTAGAATAGTGCAGGGGGTCCAGGTGAGAGGTGATGATGTTTTGAACAAGAGCAGTGACACTGGGATCTAAAAGAAGAGACATATTGAGAGAAATTTAAGAAATAGAATCACAAGAATTTGGTGACAAGAATCGGTAGGGGTATTAAAAAGACAGTAATATTAGTAAAACATTATGGTTATCATCATTAATTTAATTAGCCAATACTTATTGAAAACCCATGTTGTGCCAGCAGCTATACTAGACATTGGCAACACATGTGAACTTTCAATGAACCCAGAGGTGTGAGCATCTATGCTAATATGAAAAACATAAGGATGGTTTAACATTTAAAAAAAAAACTATTAATGTTGTTTACAACATCAACAGATTATAGGAGTGGAAAAAATGATCAGTGCCTATCCCAGAATAGACTGTCAATAAATAGATGCCAAAAAGGCTTTTGTCAAAATTCTATACCCATTCATAATAAAAGCTCTTAAAAAACTAGGAATAGAAGTCAAATTCCTTAACCTAATTAAGAGTGTCTACAAGAATCCACAATAAACATTAAACTTAATGGTGAAACATTTTAAACATTTCTTTTTTCTAGCTAGGAAAAATAGAAATATGTATGCTGTTACCACTTCTGTTCAGCATTATATTGGAGGTGTCAGGCAGTGCAGTAAGACAAGAAAAAGAAATAAAAGTTATAAGGTTCAAAAGGAAGATAATACTGTCATTAGTTACAGATTATTTAATTATCTACATAGAAAACAAAAAAGAATCTATGGATAAAATATTAATAAGAGAGTTTAGCAAGGTTGTTAGATACAATATCAACTATAAAATTAATTTTGTTCCTGTACATCAGCAGCAAGTTATTATAAAAAAAAACTTTTTAACACTATAAGATATCCTAACAAACAAAAGTCCAAGACCAGGTGGTTTCACACGTGAATTCTACCAAACATTTAAAGAAGAATTAATACCCATCCTTCTCAAAATATTCCAAAAAATTGAATAGGAAGGAAATTTCTGAACTCATTTCACGAGGCTGGCATCACTTTGATACCAAAACCAGGCAAAGATAACATAAGAACAGAATATTACAGGCCAATATCACTGATGAACATAGATACAAAAATCCTCAACAAAATATTAGCAAACCAAATTCAACAGTACATTAAAAAAATCATATACCATGATCAAGTGGGATTTATCCCAGGGATGCAGATATGGTCGGTATCTGCAAATCAATCAATGTGATACACCACATTAACAAATTGAAGAATAAAAATCATATGATCATCTCAATAGATGCAGAAAAAGCTTTGACAAAATTCAACATCCATTTGTGATAAAAACACTCAACAAAGTGGCTATAGAGGGAACATACCTCAATGTAATAAAGACCATGTGTGACAAACCCATGGTTAACATCATACTCAATCGTGAAAAACTGAAAGCATTTTTTCTAAGATCAGGAACAAGACAAGGATGCCCACTCTTGCTACTCTTATTCAACATAATATTGGAAGTACTAGCCACAGGAATTAGGTAAGAAAAAGAAATTTTAAAAATCCAAACCAGAAAGGAAGAAATAAAACTGTCACATTGCAGATGACATGGTACTACACACAAAAAATTCTAAAGATGCCACCAAAAAAGCTATTAGTACTAATAAATGAATTCAGTAAAGTTGCAGAACACGAAATTAATATACAGAAATTTGTTGCATTTCTATACAGTATCCATGAACTATCAGGAAGAGAAATTAAGAAAACAATCCTATTTACAATTGTTTCAAAAAGAATAAAATACTTAGGAATACATCTAACCAAGGAGGTAAAAGCCCTGTACCTGGAAAACTATAATTCAGTAATGAAAGAAATTGAAGACTACACCAACAAATAAAAAGATACATTGTGCTCATGGATTGACAGAATTAATATTGTTAAAATGACCATACTATCCAAGGAAATCTACAGATTCAATGCAACACCTATCAAAATAACAAGGACAGTTTTCACAGGACAAGAGCAAATAATTTAAAAATTTGTACCAAACACAAAAGACCCCAAATAGCCAAAGCAATCTTGAGAAAAAAGAACAAAACTGGAACTATCACCCTCACAGACTTCAGACTACACTAAAAAGTTACAGCAACCAAAACAGTATGGTACTGGCATAGAAACAGACAAACAGACACCTAGATCAATGGAATCAAATAGAAATTCCATAAATAAACCCACTCTTATATGGTAAATTAATCTTCAACAAAGGAGGTAAGAATATACAATGGGGAAAAGACAGCCTCTTCAATAAATGATGTTGGGAAAACTGGATAGCTACATGTGAAACAATCAAACTGGACTAATTTCTTACACCATATAAGAAATAAACTCAAAATGGAATAAGACAAATATGAGACCTGAAACCATAAAACTTCTAGAAGAAAACATAGGCAGTACACTCTTTGACATCAGTCTTAGAAATATTTTTTGGGGGGATATGCCTCATCAGGCAATGGAAACAAAAGCAAAAATAAACAAATGGGATTACATCAAATGAAAAAGTTTTTCCACAACGAAGGAAAACTGTCAACAAAGTAAAAAGGCAGATTACTGAATGGGAGAAGGTATTTGAAAATGATATATCCAATAAAGGGTTAATATCCAAAATACACAAGGAACTCATACAACTCAACATCAAAAAAACAAAAAACCCCTGAGCTTCCCTGGTGGCTCAGTGGTTGAGAGTCCGCCTGCTGATGCAGGGGATGTGGGTTTGTGCCCCCGTCCGGGAAGATCCTACATGCCGTGGAGTGGCTGGGCCCGTGAGCCATGGCCACTGAGCCTGCGCATCTGTAGCCTGTGCTCCGCAACGGGAGAGGCCACAACAGTGAGAAGCCCGCATACCGCAAAAAAAAAAAAAGTCAGATGGTGAAAGACAAATACTGTATGATATCACTTATATGTGGAATCTAAAAAATAATCCAAATGAATGTATATGCAAATCAGAAACAGACTCATAGATATAGAAAACAAACTTGTGGTTAACAAAGAGGAAAGAGAAGAGGAGAGAGACAAATTGAGGTATTGGATTAACAGATACAAACTACTCTATATAAAATAGATAGGCAACAAGGATATACTGTATAGCACAGAGAATTAGAGCCATTATCTTGAAATAAGCTATAATGGAGTATGTGCAAAAAATATTGAATAACTATGCTGTACACCTGAAACTAACATAATATTGTAAATCAAATATACTTTAAGAAAAAAAGCAAAAAAAAAAGACCATAAATAACAATTGTTGGCGAGGATGTGGAGAAAAGGGAACACTCATGCACTTTTGGTGGGAATATAAATTGGTGCAGCCACTATAGAAAAAAGTATGGTGGTTCCTCAAAAAATTAAATATAGAACTACCATATGATCCAGCAATTCCACTTCTGGGTATTTATCTGAAGAGAATGCAAACACTAATTTGAAAAGATATATGCAACCCTATGTTCACTGCAGCATTATTTACAATAGCCAAGATAGGGAATCAACTTAAGTGCCCATGGATATGTGAATAGATAAAGAAGGTGTGGTGTATAAATATATATAACGGAATATTATTGAGCTATAAAAAAAATAAAATCTTGCCATTTGCAACAACATGGATAGACCTACAGGGTATTATGCTAAGTGAAATAATTCAGACAAAGAAAGACAAATACCATATGATTTCACTTATATATGGAATCTAATAAACAAAACAAATAAACAAACAAAACAAAAATAGTCATAGATACAGTGAACAAACAGATGGTTGCCAGAGGGAAGTGGGGGTGAGGGGAGGAGAGAAATACGTGAGGGAGATTAAGAGGAACAAACCATCAGTTACAAAATAAATGAGTCATGGGTATGAAATGTACAGTATGGAGAATATGATCAATAATAATGTAATATCTTTGGTAACTAGAGGTATTGTGGTGATCATTTTGGAATATATAGAAATATTAAATCACTGTGCTGTGCACCAGGAACTAACATAGTGTTATAGGTCAATTATACTTCTAAAACAAACAAACAAACTCATAGAAAAAGAGATCAGATTTGTGGTTACCAGAGGAAGAGGGGTGGGGGAGGTGGAATTGGATGCAGGTAGCGAAAAGGTAAAATCTTCCAGTTATAAGATAAATAAGTACTAAGGATGTAATGTACAACATCATAAATATAATTAACAGTGCTGTATGTTATATATGAAAATTGTTAAGAGAGTAAATCCCAAGAGTTCTCATCACAAGGAAAAATATTTTTTTCTTTTATTTTGTATCTATATGAGATGATGGATGTTCACCAAATTTACTGTGGTTATCATTTCATTATGTATATAAGTCAAATCATTATGCTGTATACAAACTTATACAGAAAACAAACAAAAACACTGTAAGACATCTTGGAATAAATAAAAGATAGGCAAGATCTTTGAATTAGTCAGGGTAATGCTAGGCTATGCTGTGGTGACACATAATCCCTGAAATCTCCATGTTGTAACGCAACACAGAGCTATTTCTTATAACTTATTCAGTTCTTATAACTTAATTAACAGTTTTTCTGAGTCAGGTGGCCCTCTGGCACAGCTTTCTTTCAAGAGATGACTCAGCATTCCTGGAAGCTTCCAACTTGTGACAATGCCATCTGTAACATGTGGCCTACTAGTGATGGAAAAGGGAGAAAAGGAATGGAGGAGGCCAACTAGCTCTTAATTGCCCAATCACCCTAACCTATCTTCAAGGGAGGTTGGGGAATGTAGAGCTGAACATGGATATTTGGTGATCATTATCAGTCTCTGCCAACAAGTATAAGATTATTGAAAAGCATAAGGAAAAACTAAATAAATGGAGTGATATACCACGTTCATGGATGGGAAGGTGGGATAGGATTGGATGAAATTCCAATCAAAATCACTACAAAGATTTATGTGTGTGTTTGTGTATGGAACTTCACAAGTTGATTCCAAAATGTTTATGAAAAAACCAAAGGGCCTAGAATAGCTAAGACAATTTTGAAGAAAAAAATGAGGGGGACGGGCTGACTCTAATAGGTATCAAAACATGTTACAAAAATTATAGGAATTAAAACAGTGTAGTATTATCATAGGAATAAACAAAAATATCAATGAAACCGAATAGAATCCAGAATAGGAATCTAACATTTGATAATGATAGTAGTTCAAATTAGTACGAAAGGGATGAACTAGTCAATAAACAGTGTTAGGGCAATTGGATATTCATATATAAAATGTTATAATAGATTTTTATGTCACATAATTACCTTGACTAAATTTTAGGTGGATTAAAGAGCTAAAGGTTAAACAATACCATAACAGTATTTGAACAACATATAGGGCTTATTTTCATAATATCAATTTGGGGAAGACTTTCCTAAACATGATGCAAAGACCAGAAGCCATAAAGGAAAATACTGAGTGATTTGACTACATCAAAATTTAAATTTTCTATGTAACAAATCACCCCATAAACAATATTAAAACCCAGAATTGGGGGAAAAAATTTACAACATATATAACAAAAAATTAGTATGCAGAATATAAAAAGAACTGCTAACAAATCATAATAGTGGCAAGGGCATGGATTAGTAAATCACAGAGGGGGTCATTCAAAATCAACAATAAACATGCTCAGATGCATAAGTAATCAGGGAAATGCAAAGTATAACAATATGGTGCCATGTTTTGGCCCATCAGATTGGCAGACAGTAAAAGAATAATAACTCCCAGTACAAATGAGAGTGTAAATTGATAAAGTCTTTTTGGAGTACCATTTGGCAGTTTCTATCAAAATTTTAAATGTACAGATTCTTTAACCCAGGAATTCAATCTTTAAGAATCTACTCATCAGGGCTTCCCTGGTGGCGCAGTGGTTGAGAGTCCGCCTGCCGATGCAGAGGACACGGGTTCCTGCCCCGGTCCGGGAGGATCCCACATACTGCGGAGCAGCTGGGCCCGTGAGCCATGGCCGCTGAGCCTGCGCATCCGGAGTCTGTGCTCTGCAACAGGAGAGGCCACAGCAGTGAAAGACCCGCGTACCAAAAAAAAAAAAAAAAAGTATCTACTCATCAGAAATATACATGTGAACAGAGATATGTGTATGAAATATTCATTGAATCATTGCTTGCAACAGCAATAAAACTGGAAACACCTAAATGTTCATTAATAATGACTTCTTAAATGAATTTCATACCATGGAACATTATGCAGCAATTAAAAAGGGGGAAGCAAATTTTTATGTATTGGTATTTTATGATGTCTAAGATATATTGTTTTGTAAAAAATCAGTTACAGAACTATGGCATGAGCCAATTTATGTTTTAAAAATTTTTTTGAATGATCACATACCCTATGCTCAGTGTGTCTGTGTGTGTATGTGTGCATGCACAGAAAAATATCTGAAAGAACACAGCAAACAACAGTTTCACATCTGATGAGGAGGGATATTAGAAGTGCTGATGCATGAATATGTCAAAAATGTAGAAAATTCAAAGAAATATAAAGGGAAAAGATTATTCATATAATTGCACAATTCAAAAATAATGTCATCATTTTGTGTGCACTCTTCTAGAGTTCGCACAAACACACATATGCACGTGGACTTCCCTCTCTTTTTTACACAAAATGAGATCATGCTAGATATGTTGTTTCTGTAACTTGCTTTATTTTAAATTAAAAAATTTTTAAAGTATAGTTGATTTACAATGTTATATTAGTTTCAGGTGTACAGCTGTAACTTGCTTTTTTTCATTTAACCATATATTGTGGACTTTTCCCCATGACATTAATTACCTATTTATTTACTTATAAAACATTTATAGGGCTTACTACATTTCAGACACTTTCCCAGATCCCTTGTTCATATATAGTCCATATTATTTTATGTTCTATTAAGACTTTATTTTCATTTCTGCAGAAGCATTAACTTTTGTGTATGTAACATCAACATTGCTCATACAGAGCAATAGCAAAACAGGTATTTTGAT
>NW_006796415.1:246695-251240 GCF_000442215.2 Lipotes vexillifer | reverse complement strand
AAAGAGTGCCCATCACTGTGATTGAACTGAGATATTTTTCAAAGAACTTCCTATGCAGAGGTTGAGGTTTTTATAGAAAATACCTGCAAAATGTTCTTTTGGTCTGGACTGCATCATGAACAGAAAAACAAGTCAATAACTCTTGTTACAAAACTTTATTTAAATATATACCACATTCTTGATATGCATCCAAGTAGATTTTCTTACCACAAATAGGATTGTTAGTCGAATATTTATTGTCTGTTCAAGTTATGGCACAAGTAGTGCTTTCTATGCCAGTTCCCTTTGATCAGACCTCCTATGCAGACAGCCTCTGCATCTGTTTGGATCTTCCTTGTCAAGTTCTAAGTCTCAATTGTTGCAGAGATTTACAATATTTCCATGAAGTTTCCATTTCAGTCTGTGATACACCAATCACTATTAGAATATGGGCAAAAAGCCAGTAAATAAAGCTAGTGGTGGAATCCATAACAAATCTTTTCCAACAACAAAAGCTTGAATTTCACATGCCTCCTGAATTTCCTGTGTCTCATGACTAAATTTTAGGTATTCAGAAACAGTTTACTTGATAAATTGTAACTTGGAGAGTATATTGTACTGTTTCTCTTGGGGTTAAAACTGAATACTTACAATTAATTGTCTCTTTTAATGGAATTATAGATGTCACTTTTCATCTTGTAGGTTAAAATATCTAAAACCACTAATAGCCAGTAATGAGAGGGACTGTGGTCTGATTAATGGGGTACAACTAGAAAATATACGTTCCAGTTTACTAAAAATTCTCTAGCCTATCTGCTGTTGCAGTCATGGTGAAGAGAACAGTGACCTGACAAGTAGGAAAGCCGGGTCGTAATCCTGGCTCTGTCCTTAGTCATGTAACAGCAATGTTGCCTCTTATTGAGGGCTTTTCTATGTGTCAGGCACTTTGTTGAGGGCTTCACATGGATTTTCTCATATTCATTCTTTCAAAAGTCCAATGCAATAGGTACTATCATCATTCCCATTGAACAAACAAGAAAATGGATAACTAGAGAGGAAGGAATAGTTTTCCAAGTGTTACAGCTAATAAGTGGAGGAATCAGGATTCAAAATCCAGGTCTCTCTGTACTCTAATGGATTCATGGTAACTATAATGAAAATAAACATTAGAAACATGAAAAATCCAAGTCTCTCTGATTCCAAACTCAATTCTTAAATAGTAAATTGTCCTGTTTTTCTAGCTTTTAAGGATTTTGGACAAGTTTCTTCCTCTCTCTTGGCCTCAGTTACAGAATGAGGAGATTGGACTAGAAGTAAATGATCTCTTACAATTTCCTCCAGCTCATTCATTTTAGCCATAGTTTCTTTTTTCTACTATATGGTCAAGCCTCATTCCCAAGTCTTTGCCCTTATATATTGGAGATGTTCAGAAATCTTTTTTCTGAATAAATGTTTTGCAACTATTTCTTGTGGAGTTTTCTTTCCATATTCACATTTAATAAAAGAGTATAATTTCCCTTAGGGGTATAATACTGAAATAGAGCTGGAATGGGGATGTGAGTGGACTGGATGGCTCACCATCTTGATCTGCTATATCCTGCTGTCACTGGAAAAAATGCACAACTTAAAAGTTGAGAATTATGTTTTATTCAGCAGACAAAACTGAGGACTTAAGTCCAGGACACAGCATCTCAGATAGCTCTGAGAGACTGCTCTGAATAGGTAAGGTAAGGGAGGACCCAGGATACATAGGAGTTTTTGCAATACAGACCGGGTAGTCGGAACATCAGAAGATTACTCTAATTAGATGGAAAGATGTACTATGTTCTTGGATTGGAAGAATCAATATTGTGAAAATGACTATACTACCCAAGGCAATCTACAGATTCAATGCAATCCCTATCAAATTACCAATGGCATTTTTCACAGAACTAGAACAAAATGTTCTAAAATTTGTATGGAAACACAAAAGACCCCAATAACCAAAACAATCCTGAGAAAGAAAAATGGAGTTGGAGGAATCAGACTCCCTGACTTCAGACTATTCTACAAAGCTACAGTAATCAAGACAGTATGGTACTGGCACAAAACCAGAAATATTGATCAATGGAACAGGATAGAAAGCCCAGAGATAAACCCACACAAATTTGGTCACCTTAGTTTTGATAAAGGAGGCAAGAATATACAATGGAGAAAAGACAGCCTCTTCAGTAAGTAGTGCTGGGAAAACTGGACAGTTACATGTAAAAGAATGAAATTAGAACACTCCTTAACACCATACACAAAAATAAACTCAAAATGGATTAAAGACCTAAATGTAAGGCCAGACACTATAAAACTCTTAGAGGAAAACATAGGCAGAACACTCTGATATAAATTGCAGCAGTATCTTTTTGGATCCACCTCCTAGAGTAATGAAAATAGAAACAAAAATAAATAAATGAGACCTAACTAAATTAAAAGCTTTTGCACAGCAAAGGAAACCATAACCAAAATGAAAAGACAGCCCACAGGATGGGAGAAAATATTTGCAAACAAAGCAACAGACAAGGGATTAATCTCCAAAATATACAAACAGCACATGCAGCTGAATAACAAAAACAAACACCCCAATCAAAAAATGGGCCGGAGGTCTGAATAGACATTTCTCCACAGAAGACATACAGATGGCCAAAAAACACATGAAAAGATGGCAACATCACTAATTATCAGAGAAATGCAAATCAAAACTACAATGAGGTATCACCTCACACTGGTCAGAATGGCCATCATCAAAAAAGTCTAAAAACAATAAATAATGCTGGAAAGGGTGTGGAGAAAAGAGACCCCTCCTACACTGTTTGGTGGGAATGGAAATTGGTACAATCACTGTGGAGGTTCCTTAAAAAACTAAAAATAGAATTACCATATGATCCAGCAATCCCACTCTTGGGCATATATCCAGAGAGAACCATAATCTGAAAGGATACATGCACCCCAGTGTTCACTGAAGCGGTATTTACTATAGCCAAGATATGGAAGCAACATAAATGTCCAACAACAGAGGAATGGATAAGGAAGATATGGTATATATATACAATGGAATATTATGCAGCCATAAAAAGAATGAAATAATGCCATTTGCAGCAACATGGATGGACCTAGAGATTATCATACTAAGTGAAGTAGGTTAGACAGAGAAAGATAAATATCATATGATATCACTCATATGTGGAATCTAATTTTAAAAAGTGATACAAATGAACTTATTTACAAAACAGAAACAGACTTACAGATATTGAAAAAAAACTTATGGTTTCCAAAGGGGAAACCTGTGGGAGAGGGATACATCAGGAGCTTGGGATGAACACACACACACTACTGTATATAAGATAGATAACAACAAGGACATACTGTATAGCACAGGGAACTCTACTCAATATTCTGTGATAACCTATATGAGAAAAGAATCTAAAAAAGAATAAATATATGTATATGTATAACTGAATCACTTTCCTGTACACCTGAAACTAACACAACATTGTAAATCAACTATACTCCAATAAAATTAAAAATTAAAAAAGATGACTGTTAATTAAAGAAAACCAGATAGCTCAAGTTAATGAATTTAGCACTTTTCTATACATGGGACGAGATACAAAAATCACAGCTCACTGAACTCATTCCTTTGATATGAACCTCAGCTATCTGGGGCCAGTGTCCTGTGCTTTCTCATCCCAAGTCTCCTCAGGCTGCACTGTCAGGGGTGGATGCAGCAGTTGACTGCTTGATGCTGGGCATCTTGTTTCTATCCTGAGTTCCCTCAGGGCTCACTCTTGGGGCGGCTGTAATGTGATGGCTTTATGGCTGCAACATCCTTTGTTTATTGATATGGCAGGCAACACTTTTTTTTCACTGATACAGCTAAGGTGTTCCTGCTGTTATACCTACCTGCATACTACTGATGACCCAGAGAGTGAAGGAGACAGAGGAAGGGATGTGGTGGGGCCAGCAGAAGCCAGTACCCTCTCAGGAGAGGCTACTTAGGATCCTATGGCCTGAGCCATAGCTTTAAGATCCCACTCCCATCTCCACTTAGCTCCCTCAATTCTAAGTATATATTGAACACATGATATTTCACATTTCCAGGGGATATTATTCCGTTTTTCATTTGTGAGGTAGGCTTATACAGGCAGACTTCCCAGGTTTTACTGAAGAAGATCAACATTTGCTTATTTATAATGCCTGAACCACATTGCAAATGCCATGGTTTTACAACTTACTCTTAGACATCTTGGGGAAAAAAACTATCCACCATAAAATATTTTGTTCAAGAAGATTGTGGCCAAGTAGTATTAATGAAAAATATCAATCAAGTGTAAGGTTTTTTTTTAACATTTTTATTGGAGTATAACTGCTTTAAAATGGTGTGTTAGTTTCTGCTTTATAACAAAGTGAATCAGTTATACATATACATATATTCCCATGTCTCTTCCCTCTTGCATCTCTCTCCCTCCCACCCTCCCTATTCCACCCTTCTAGCTGGTCACAAAGCACCGAGCTGATCTCCCTGTCCTAAGGGGTATT
>NW_006796415.1:228363-246619 GCF_000442215.2 Lipotes vexillifer | reverse complement strand
GACGCGCAGGCTCATCAGCCATGGCTCACGGGCCCAGCCGCTCCGCGGCATGTGGGATCTTCCCGGACCAGGGCACGAACCCTTGTCCCCTGAATCGGCAGGCGGACTCTCAACCACTGCACCACCAGGGAAGCCCCTAAGGGGTATTTTTGAATGGCAATTTCACATGGACTTATTGCAGGCAATCTGATAGATGGGTTCTATTATTAGGAAGGAACTGTAGTCCCCAAATAATCTTCAATTTAAGTCAACACACTTTATGCCACACATGTATTCCTGAAAAGTTGTCCTCAAACCAGACTTCTGTGAATCCATATCTTCTCCTTTACTTCCACAATCATTTTAGAATTGCTTTATTTTCAATTCAATCTTCATTTGGCAGTGGTTCTACCCTAACTCTCTCTGCCTAGAAGTTAATAGCTTATGCAGCGCTGTTATATGCCATCAGGGAACTCCTAGGAACTCCTACTTAAAAGCAGCCTGAATTCTTTGGTAAAGCAAAGAACTACTTTGTAATGGGCACAGTCACCCTCCAAAATGTTGTGCTTTATAAATCTAGATCTTCTTATAGAGTGTTCTCTTAAAACAGGATGTGTCTGAATATGGATTAGCATCTCAAATCTAGCAGTCAAAAATTATTTTCGGAAGATCTGAAAGACAAAATGATGTTCAAGATTCAGCGTATCTGTTCTTACAATGATCAAATCCAGATTTAGAAAAGGAATGGCATTTTCCTGTAGGCAATTTTTTCCAGTCATAATAAAGATCAATAGAGAGCAGTTTTAAGCTCTGCACAAATCTTTTTGTTGCTATTGCTCAACCAAAGGAAACCACTTTCTGATACATTGCCCATTTCTGAACTAAAAATTGTAAGCTCCTTAGGGTATAGAACTTAGCTTATATCTAATGCTTTGTAAACTTACCTATCTGTAAAACTTAAATGTTTTAAATATTATGCAAATAGCAAATGTTTTAAATATTATTCAAATAGCTTCCATACCAAACAAAGGTGAATTTCTTCAAAACTTTAGACCATATTTGACCTTAAGAGTCTTATTCCAGGGTATTATTTTGAAAATATATTTCTAATACAAATCAAAAAGGACAATTTCACATCACGTGTGCCAAAGGCACTAAGTTTAGGTATCTTACCTATAGTTGACTTCCATTGTAACAACAGTTGCTTTTTACAGCACATACTTGTTAGATGGTTATTGCCTCTCCTACGGTTTTTCTCAGAATAAATTGATAGTGGTTAGAAGTCACCAAGATAATTCTCTGCCAAAGTTCTTCTCAAGTGTAGATAATATTTGCTTTTCCCCTTCTGTGTGGAACTTTGGACCTGAAAATTTTATGACATTTCCTAATCAGTAAAAGTCCAAATTTGCACAGTACACAAATGCATTCACAAACCTACATACATATTTACACAGATAGAGGTGGTTTGGAATGTTCTAATAATGAAATTTCCCAGACATGTTTATTTAAAATAAAAATTTTAAATTTTGTGTTTGCAAGTATCAGAATTCAACATGCATTTCTTTTTTTATTTAAATAAATTTATGTATTTTATTTAGTTATTTTTGGCTGTGTTGGTTCTTTGTTGTTGTGCAGGGGCTTTCTCTAGTTGCCGTGAGCGGGGGCTACTCTTCATTGCGGTGCACGGGCTTTTCATTGCAGTGGCTTCTCTTATTGCGGAGCACGGGCTCTAGGTGCGCGGGCTTCAGTAGTTGTGGCATGCAGGCTCAGTATTTGTGGCTCACGGGCTTAGTTGCTCCGCCGCATGTGGGATCTTCCCGCACCACGGATCAAACCTGTGTCCCCTGCATTGGCAGGTGGATTCTCAACCACCGCGCCACCAGGGAAGCCCGAGAGGTGATTCCTTGCGTTATGCAGGCCTCTCACTGTTGTGGCCTCTCCCATTTGCGGAGCACAGGCTCCGGACGCGCAGGCTCAGTGGCCATGGCTCACGGGCCCAGCCGCTCCACGGGATGTGGGATCTTCCCGAAACGGGGCACGAACCCGCGTCTCCTGCATCGGCAGGCGGACTCTCAAGCACTGCGCCACCAGGGAAGCCCGGCAGGTGGATTCTTAACTACTGCACCACCAGGGAAGCCCTAACATGCATTTCTTGAACATCTAAAGAAATCTGATTATGAGACAGGAATGATACTGGGCCTCAGGAAGGACTTGATTATGGAATTAGAAAGCTCTCAGAAACCAACTTTAGGTTCATCTGGCAGTTCTGTGTCTCATCACTGCTTCTTTCTTTGCAAACTGTCTTTGCTTTCCTAGCCACATGGTAGAAAATATGGCTGTCCATAGCTAAAGAGATTTTGTGTTATGGGTCAGCCACTCAGAAAGTCAAACTCTTTATGAGTCCCAATTCCAAAGAGGGTCAGGAGCATGTCCCCACCCTAGATAGAAACCACCGTGGCCAGAGGAGCAGGGTTATGCAGGAGACACATGGCCATGAGACAGGTGTTGTTAGGTGTTAGAGATGCAAGGATGAATAGCAGGGCACCTGCTCTCAAGTTTCTCACTATCTAGGAGACAGAAAGAAAATCAGAAAACTTAGATTTCTATGAGATAAGGGGTTTATGAACAGTTTTTGGTGGGGGTGGTACAGAGGGAAAATTAACTTTGCCCCATGGAGTTGCCAAAGTGTTAGCAGTTGAAGTAATATTAGAGCTGGGTTTAAAAGGCAGAAAAGAAGGGTCAGGGGAAAAGGGGTGTGGTGATAGCAGAGGCCAGGAAATTCCAGAAAAAGAAATGGCACATGCAAAGGGCCGAAGAGTTTGAAGATACTGAGAAGTTCATCGTGTCTGAAGAATATAGTGTGAGGTGGAGAGGGAGGTAGAATGATAGGTGAAGCCAAAGGGGAACATGTTGGTTTTTGGAGGGTCTCGTTTCATATGCTATGCTGAAGAGTTCAGACTGTATTTAATATGGAAAGGATTTTAAGGAGAGAAATGACAAGGTCAGGGCCTTTATTTGTATTTATTTTTTAGGTGAAACTCTACCACCAGTAGGGCAGGCAGATACAGCTCATTAAGATGAAAGAATATAATCTTACTAGTAGTAGATCACAAACATGTTTCAGGGCATACTGAATTAGGAGGAACAATCCAAACCTTTCTAACTGTGCGAACTTGGACAAGTTATTTTATCTCTGTGCTTTAGTTTCCTCATCAAGTTCCTCATCTGTAAAATGGAGAATGATAATAGTACCCACAGGTTGTCTTCAGGTTAAAAGTGTTAATAGAATACTGCCTAGTACATAGTAGGCACTACACATGTTACCTGTCATTTCCTTTTCTACTCTTTCTCTCTGCCTTGACCTCAGGGTCCCAAGCTACACCTTGCCACATTTGTTGTAGACTGGGAATAAATGCCCACTCAAGGGCTTCACTGTTGCTAACTTTGCGTGTTATTATGCTAAGTGGGTCCCTTCTCATGATATGTAAGCATTAGAAGGAATCCATGCACTGGTTTCTGCCTCAAAAGGTAATTGGAATAGAATGAGGAGCCTAGCGTCAGGAAAACTAATTGTAGTAATTAATCTGAAAGAGAATGAGAACAGAGGATTGTGGGAATAGAGAGGAGGCTGTGATCAGTAAGATATTCTGAGATAAAATCAATAAGATATTGTGCTCAACTGAATGAGGGAGCTGAGGAAGTGAGGACTGTAATTTAACATGTATGTAAGCAAAGTGAATAGATCTTTTAATTCCACTGTGTCAACTACTTTGGTTTAAAAAATCTGTCCACATTTCAATTGACTTATTTGTTCCATCAGTAGCTCTATTTAGATGAAAACAACTGGCATGATCCCCACTCACTATTAGAATTTTTATTTAAAAATTTTTTAAGGACATGTGGCCTTTTGTTTTATTTTTTAATTTATTTTTATTTTTGGCTGCATTGGGTCCTTGTTGTTGCGCGCGGGCTTTCTCTAGTTGCGGTGAGCAGGGGCTACTCTTCATTGCGGTGCGTGGGCTTCAGTGTGGTGGCTTCTCTTGTTGTGGAGCACAGGCTCCAGGTGAGCAGGCTTGAGTAGTTGTGGCACGTGGGCTTGGTATTTGTGGCTCGCAGGCTCTAGAGTACAGGCTCAGTAGTTGTGGTCCATGAGTAGCCTTTTTAAAAAATTGAAGTATAGTTGATTAACAATAGTATATCAGTTTCAGGTGTACTACTTAGTGAGTCAATATTTTATAGATTATACTCTAGTTAAAGTCATTACAAAATAATGGCTATATTTCCCTGTGCCACACGATATATCCTTGTTGCTTATCTATTTTAGATTGATACATAGTTTGTATCTCCTATATCCCTATCTTGCCCCTCCCCCCATCCCTTTCCCCACTGGTGACCACTAGTTTGTCTTCTGTATCTGTGAGCCTGTTTGTCTTTCATTATATCATTCATTCCTTTCTCTGGCTCATTTCACTACGCGTAATACCCTCTAGGTCAATCCATGTTGTTGCAAGTGACAGAATTTCATTTTTTTTTTATGGCCGAGTAATTTCATTGTGGTATCTGTGAGCCTGTTTGTCTTTCATTATATCATTCATTCCTTTCTCTGGCTCATTTCACTACGCGTAATACCCTCTAGGTCAATCCATGTTGTTGCAAGTGACAGAATTTCATTTTTTTTTTATGGCCGAGTAATATTTCATTGTGTATATATGTACCACATCTTCTTTGTCCTTTCATCTGTTGATGGAAATTTAGGTTGCTTCCATGTCTTGGCTATTGTAAATAATGCTGCTATGAATACTGGGATGCATGCATCTTTTTGAATTAGTGTTTTCATTTTCTTTGGATATATACCCAGCAGTGGAGTTGCTGGATCATATGGTAGTTCTATTTTTAGTTTCTTGAGGAACCTCCATACTGTTTTCCATAGTGGCTGCACCAATCTACAATCCTACTAACAATGTACTGGAGTTTGCTTTTCTCCACATCCTCACCAACATTTGTTATTTATGGACCTTTTGATGATAGCCATGATGACTGGTGTGAGGAGACATCTCGTTCTTTTGATGTACATTTCTCTGATGATTAGCAATGGTGAGCATTTTTTTCATATGCCTGTTGGCCATTTGTATATCCTCTTTGGAAAAATATCTATTCTGGTCTTCTGCCCATATTTAAATTGGGTTTCTTTTTGATACTGAGTTGTAATGACCTGTTTATGTATTTTGGATATTAACCTCTTGTTGGTCATATTATTTGCAAATATTTTCTCCCATTACATGGGTTATCTTTTCATTTTGTCAATGGTTTCCTTTGATGTGCAGAAGCTTTCTCATTTGATGTCTCATTTGTTTGTTTGCTTTTGTTTTTCTTGCCTGAGGAGACAGATCCAAAGAAATATTGCTAAGACTGATGTCAAAGAGTATATTACCTATGTTGTCTTCTAAGAGTTTTATATTTTCAGGTCTTACATTTAAGTCCTTAATCCATTTTTAGTTTATTTTTGTATATGGTGTGAGAAAGCAGTCCAGTTTTCCTAACATCATTTATCAGAGGCTCTCTTTTCCCCATTGTATATTCCTGCCTGTTGTTATAGATTAATTAACCATATAAATGTGTATTTACTTCTGGGCTCTCTATTCTGTCCCATCGATCTAGGTGTCTGTTTCTGTGCCAGTACCATGCTGTTTTGATTACAGTAGCTTTGTAATATAGTTTGAAATCAGGGAGGGTGATACCTATGGCATTGTTCTTCTTTCTCAAGACTGTTTTGACTATTTGGGGTCTTTTGTGTTTCCATACAATTTTTTGTATTATTTGTTCTGGTTCTGTGAAAAATGCTATTATTGGTGGTTTGAAAGGGATTGCACCTAGAGGGTATTATATTAAGTGGAATAAGGCAGGCAGGAAATACAAATACTGTTTTAATTTACTTATATGTGGAATCTAAAAAACAAAACAAATGAACAAACAGAAATAGACTTATAGATACAGAGGAAAAATAGGTGGTTGCCAGAGAGGAGGAGGAGTGTGGGGAGGATGAGTGAAATCAGTGAGGGAGATTAAGAGGTACAAATTTCCAGTTACAAAATAAATGAGTCACGGGGATGAGATGTACAGCATGGGGAATATAGTCAATATTTTAATAACTTTGTATGGTGACAGATGGTAACTAGACTTATCGTGGTGATCATTTTGTAATCTATAGAAATATTGAATCACATATTGTGTACCTGGAACTAACATAGTGTTGAATGTCAATTATACTTTAATTAGAAAATAATAAAAATAAGTGAAAATAAGAGAAAAATGCTATGTTGATAACATGAAGAGTAACAGTATCTAATATATATTAGAATGTGAATAGAAAACTAAGAGCTATTATTTCATCTTTTCAAGCTCTACAGATCCTTTGCTGAATTAGTATAGTCTCGAGATTTTTTCCCACACATGAAAAATTTGAATAGAACAATTCACTAATGCTTCTTGAGTAGAAAGTTGTCCATCTCTAAAGAATATTTCTTTTAGGGGTCAACTGTCTCATTGACGGGAAGAGGATTTACACATGCAAGTCCTATTAACATTAATAGGTGTTACCAGCATAAATCTCCCTGTAGTGATAAGTGAAAAGACCCTCCAGTCTACTAGGATTCAAGTTCTAATGATCACCTGTCAAATGGTCCTAAGAGTCATCATCACTAGAAAGAGCAGACGTGGCAACTTGTATGGGAAGGGCATCGCATTGCAGCCCTACAGCTAAACTATGTTAATAGAAAGAAAGGTGGCCTTCAAAGTGTGACCTGGGATGTTGTGTTAAACCTCTTGCATTTTTAAAGAGCCATCATTAAAGAAGAGAATTGAAACATATCAAAACACTTGTTTAAGAAAAAAAAAGTGTGAATACTCTTATGAACTCCAAGGTGCTTGAAGGATAATACAGCTACTTGTTTAAAAATTCAATTAACCTTATCTTTCTTAAACTTGATTCATTAATAATCTCACAGATAAATTGCCAGTTTTGAAATAATGATGTCATCTTTTGAATACGTCCTGTCTGGGAAGGTTTAAAAATGACTTGGAATTGACAGAAAATGTCACTCTTCTTTAATTATTTGATTCAAGAACAAATCATAGTTCAGTGAATGATTTCTGCATGAAAAGAACATCAGCAGTCTCTTATCTGTTGCAAGTAAACTGTTGGGGACTCAAAGACCACAAAGAAAAACACTTCAGGTTCGCACTCAGCAAGTAAATAAGAAAAACGTTTCAGATTCTCATACACTAAGTGAGATGCAAAAACAGTTTGCAGGTAATGTATTGTAAAGGCATATCCCATGACTCAGAACACTGATTTCAAATAGAATGAGATCTGATGCTGGCATCTAGAACAGTTTGCTAAGTAAACATACGCATGTATCATTTGATTGCCTTTTTCACAAACCTGACACAGTTGGCAGATGCCTAGGAATAAAACCAAGTATACAGCTGGACAATTAACTAAGAATTTAAGTAATAGACCAGTATCAACAAATAAATCAGTTCCAAGACAATTTTTAATTTCTTGGCATATATACAAAATTTTAATATTAAAAAATAGGATACCACGCCTGAAAGGCATTAAAAACAGACTTTATTTCCTCTGAAAACTTACTGTTACAGTGTGCAAATTATGAATAATCATATATTCATGCTTTTGGAAATGCATATAAGAAAAATCAATCAAGAGTTGAGAGACAAATTATCCAATACCAATAGCAGTAAATAACTTATTTGTAAGAAAACTACTTTGAAGGATCACTACTATTTAGCAATCAAATTTCAACAAATTTTTTTCAAGGTTTTTAGCACTTTAGACAAAGGGCTGCCTTCTCCAGAACTACAGCCGTGACAGAAGTTAATCATTAGTGTGGCCATTATTTTACACAAAGGGCTGCCCATCTCAGAAACTACTATTCCAGAAGTTAACCATTAACATGACTATTTTCCTATGAGCAGCTAGATATCATAGAAGATGGGGAAATTATAACTCAGTTTTCCTATAGAAAAATATATGTTTATAATATACATATCATATATATCTATCTTTTTCTGGGCAGGCATACCAACTAGACAAAAATACAGTAGCAACATAGGGTTAGTAACCAGTTTTCATGTTGATCACTAAACTGAATGGTATTATCATTTTTGGTTAATAAGAAGCATGCATAACATAAACATTTTAAACACATGAATAAAAATTCTTTGATAATAGCTATTTTCAAAATTTAAAATTAGCTACTGAAATTTCTGCATCACATACAGCATTTATATTTTATTCATATGACTTCAGGCTTATGGTTTTACAACAAAACTAAAAGGTTTTCCTTTAAAGCTATGAAAACAAGTATTTGCAGTAATTAAGACAGCTGAAAAGAATGCTCTTAGAATAATTTCTATTACATTCTGAGGCAACAGGAAATATCTAAAGTTCTCTAACACAAGGTTTTTAACAGTTGTATATTATCTTAATCATCACTAATCATATTCAGGAGCTTTTAAACATTTCAACAGTATTTAATAAATAACCTGGAAGAGAAATTCCGATGCTGGCTAATGGATGAAATAGGGTACAGTATGGACTGGGCCATGAGACCACAGAATATCTCCTTCATTGTTTTAGAGAGCTGTAGTAAAGCTATCAGTATTTTTCTAGTCATTCTGGGTGTACCCTGATTGGCTGTTTACATAAGTGTGCATGCTGCATCAAGAGGCCTTAACTCTAAGACTATAACAAAGTACAATATCTTAATTGGTGCAGTTTACTGCAATTGTATTCAGACTCAATACTCTCATATAGTGGAAGCTTTTATATTGCTGGTACTGTGGGGCAGAGCCAATACCCGGTGCTTATAGGTATGTATTGTGCATTTAGCGCATGCTGTGGTTGGGTTTCAGGAAATATGATTTAAGATAGATCTGAATCCATATAACAAAGTAGGTTATAATGTGATTCTATTGTCCCTGATTTGTATAATATTATAAAAGGGGAAGAAAGGGATAGAGGGGATTAAAGAGATAGGAGAGAGGCTATACAATGGGGAGAAGGATTAGGAGTAGCCTGAGAGGCTGGGAAGATTTTCTTCTGGATTCAGCTATACCCGCAGAGGGTTTAAAAGGTGAGGCAAGAGCTACATTCCTTGATTCTTTCCATTTCTCATGAGTCTGTGACCTGACAGAGCTGGTTTCCTTTAAGATCTCTGAAATCTGGAGAGGTCAGAGCCCTGCTGTAGCTGAAGTATGTAAGAACTATGTGCTTTCTACTGTAGCCATGGCTCTCTGATCAACAAGATAGGCCAGACTACATGACAACACACTTTTAATGTATTTATTTATTGAAATAAGTTGTTGAGTCCAAACTATTGCTCAAAAAAGGTAAACCATTAGAGCTTGGCATTTGGAAAGATTTTAATATAGGCACTGTCACTGTAACTAGATTTGCTGCCTAGGTACAGCCCTTATATTTTTATGTTAAGTGTATATTAGGGTTTACCAATTGTCATATTCTATTTAGAGTCCTTGGTTGTTTCAGGTTTACCTACTAGAAGAAGAATATGAAGAGTTTATAGACTGTTTTCCTTATTAAGATTCAAAACCACAATTTCACGTTACTATGTTTACTTTTCTATTAGACTATAAAATACTAATTAAGGAAATAGATTTTTATTTTAAAAGCTTAATGCAATAAGAACACTGTGATCTACTGTGTTGGGGGAGGTGACAGCAAACAATTATTTGCTGCATGAGATCTTTGATATTCACTCCCAAGACAATGAGAAAATTCTGAAACAACTTTTATTCCAGAAAAAACATTCTAAGGATGGCACTGCATTTATCTTCAAAATCATTCTCATACAGTAGACATATGGAGAGACTGAGGCCCAGAAGTTAAACAATTTGCTTAATATCATCGGTGGCATAGCTAGGACTAAATTAGGTCCATAGACAATTAAGCTAGTGCTCCAGATACTCGACTAGACAGAATTTCCAAATACCAATGAGCCTATTCAAATCTTTCCACTTCTTCAGTATTGAGCTTTCCTAGTATGTTCAGGATTCACATACAAATATCACTACTAACATTTAAAAGAAAAAAGCACTGAGTAATGAACTCATGACTTGTTTATAAAAGTGTCTACTTTAATACTAGCATTTTCAATACTCAAGATAGAAAACAAAACAAACCTCTATTTCAAGCATAGGCTCCTGCCTGGATCATGACACTTTAGTTTTTATCAGCTATATTTATGTATGCTTTTATCATTTGTGTCACGATGCTCATACCCATAAAGAAAATATAACTCAAATAATCAAAGGAAATATGTAAGCAGATTTCGAAGATGTGGTTTTCAAACAAAGATCCAAAGTGGCAAGCAAAAGCTGTCCTAATACCATAGAATTATTAACAATGCATAGGATCACTTTCATAAACATAGCTATATTTCTGGGAATCAATCCATTTATAATTTTTATCTGCTAATTCCACAGGTTTGGTATCTTAAAGCAGGCAAGTCAATGTGCTTTACAAGTGTTTTGTGGTCTTGGAATGTCCTTTTTAAGGAAAATTCCCTTTTGGATTTCTATCATCTGTTGCTCTTGGTAATTCTGCATGTCAACTGGCTGCTGCTTTGTAACATTTTTCAAACCTTTCTTCCATCAAGAGGACTCTGAGGCTAGGAGGATTTTCCAAAATGTGCTATTCAGTTTGGTGTATACTCGTTATTCAGAGGGCTCCTCTGGGTTTCTCAGATTTGCGCTTTCCCTGGGAGTCTCTGAGTTGGCCTCTGGTATAGCACTGGATTCTGAAGCCTCTGGTTGTAAACTGTCTCCATCAAGGATAATGTCTTCAGGATTTGGTGGGGGTGGACAGAAGTCTTCATTGGGGCAGATTTGTTGGAAAAGTGCTTCAGCCTGGCCAGGGAAGAAAGGGCACAAGAGTTTTTGAACATTAACGTAAAATGTATGTGCCTTTCTGGAACTATCAAAACAATGAAGTATCACCCTTAAAATTTTCTTTAAGTTATAGAACTTTACACAGCACACACAAGCTTCTAAAAACTGCTTTCAGAACTCCATGACTTTTCTCCCTCTAATTTATACATTCATTCAGGCCCACCCTTCAAGTATATCAGTACTTGCTAAGACTCTTTATGAAGTGCTCAGATAGTTGAGATTTTAAGGTCATTCATTCTACATGTCAACAGAAATACAATTTCCCTTAATATCCTTTATATAATTTCCTAATAGAGCCTGTTTGTGCTATCTGTACAGTCTAATTTAGCATATACTAAGTTTAACAAGTCATTGTTCAAATCAAGAAAATTCTTCATTGTTTGCTCTACTATTTGCTTTTCTAATTTTCCTCTCCCTGTGCTTTGAGGAATATAACACAGTGCCCAAGACAATGGACACTGAATAGATAACCATGCCCAAATGCCGGCTCTGCCACTTAACAGCGATGTGATCTGGGGAATGCTTACTCAGCTTCTGAGCCTTGCTCTCCTTGCCTATAGAATGGCAGAGAGTAAGCCTCTCTATTTGGTAACTGTAATCATTGTTATTAATAATAACATAAATTAAAATGTTGAGATTTAAGCTGAGCTTAGTCTGGCAGGGTAAGAGAATAATAAAGTAAATGTGATCTTAATTAACAACAATACACACACATACAAGAAAGTAAATGTGGCAAGTAGCACTGTTATTATATTCTAAACATATTCCTGCTATTATTTAGATGAATACAGTTCTTTGTTAGATAAGGGTCCCTGCCAAGCTAGGGAGCTTGCACTCTAGCCTACTGGTAAAAGAACGTCATTAAAGGGTTTTAAAGATATGCTTGTTTTGCTTTAAAGGTTACAATGTCTGTCTGTACCACTTCAACCCTTCTTCCCAAAGTACACGCAAAGTCATCCATTAGGCCAGGAGTTGACAACTATGGCCCACATGCCAGATCCAGTTTGCTGCCTGTTTTCATAAGTAAAGCTTTATTGGAACACAGTTACTCTCATTCATTTATCTATGGTCTACGGTTGCTTTTGCACTGCAATGGTGGAGTTGAGTAGTTGCAAAATACATTATATGGGCTGCAAAATCGAAACTATTTGCCATTTGGCCATCTATAGCTTGTAAACTCCTACATCAGGTGAATAAAACCAGTATCTTTGGGATAGGGTGAAGGGTTGGTTAAGCAGAAACTTTTGAGCTTTGATGTCGAGTTGAAAGAAGGGACAGGGAGAGAAAAATAGCTTCTTTCTTTCTTAAGTATAGTTCAAAGTTATATTTTTAGACATGCCATTTTATTATGGATATTTTGAAATTAAATATTTGAGATGCCTGCTTTGCTTCCATCCTGAGGTCTTACCACATACATCTTTGCTGGAGACATTTAGTCCCTAGAAGCAGGACTGAGGTCAGACAGAGCCTCTACGTCACACTTTAGTTCCTCTAATGGTCACTGTGTCTGTTATCTCTACCTTGTCTGCCTATAGAAGTTCTCTTTCTCCTTTACTCTCTGCATGCAATCAATCAGCAAATCCTATCAATTTTATCTCTTAGTTCTTGACTCAACCTGTTCCTCCACTAGAGACATAGCCCAGACACGTACCATCTTTCCCCTGGACAACTGCAACATCTCAGAACTGGACTGGTCACTTTGCCTCTAGGGTTCCCCTGTGTAATCCATCTTTATGCTGCCCTTAGAAGGGTCAGTGGAAAATGAAATTCTGTTTATGCCTTTTTTTGGCTTAAAACTCTTCTAACAGGATAAAAATCCAAGATACTTATTATGGCAAACAACACCCTTCAGGCCTATCTTCTCTGGTCTCATCATCTTCTTCTTCATCCCATCTCTGCCTCTCACGCCTTTTGCTACACCGTTACCTGTTTATTGGTACTTTCTTAAACATACCATGATGCTTACACCCTGGGCTGGTGCAAATGCTATCAATTTGATTGTCTATCACTTGGATGAAGAATTGCTACTCATCTTTTATATTCTTCCCTGTAAGGTTCTCTGACTCCTAGATACAACTCATGGCTCCTCTATATTACTTTTATACTTTCGATATCATTCTCTTATTGCATATACCACACTGCAATGTCATTTGTTTACACGTTTTTCTCCTTTACCAGACAGTGATTCATCCAGGAATAACGACTGGGTTTTAGATAACTCTGAATCCTTAGTGCCAGGCATGGAGTAGAATCTCTCTTTCTCTCTCTTTTTATATATATATATTTTAATATATTTATATATATAATATATATATTATATATATATGGAAGAACTTTAGAAGCTGTATATTATACAAATGTTGAATATAAATATTGTAACAATTATTATGATTACTATTATTATTACTGTTCCTCTTACTTCTACTCCAATTCCTCTGTATCTCACACCTTGTCTCCCTTTTGTCATCTCCCTGTAGGATAGATTTTCTCCTGAACTCCAGTCCCTGTGTCTAGATCCCACTCAACCTGTTTCTGTATATCCCTGTCATGAACAATGTGTGTCCTAAGAATGCCAAACAATTGCAGGTTGCCGCCCTGCTTTTATTTGTGTTCTACCTGCTTGTGGAAATCCCACCTTCAGCTCACTGCCATTGGCCCTCTCTGATGCCAATTTCCTACAGCCAGACTCCAGCCTTTCCCAAGTCTCTCCTCTTTCCAACTGCTGGAACCTTTTAGGGTCAACTGCCACTTTCTGGAAGGTCTATCTAATGCTTCTTGGTGAACTTCATTTCATTTGCCAACTAAGCCCCAGTTCTGAGAGTTGTCACCAAGAGGTTGGTTCAGAGTACTTAATTGTCAACTTTTAACCTTCCTTGCTCTTTTAAAGCCAGAAGTTAGCTTAAAGGGTAAAGACTTTCATGTGGTTAAAATAATTAAAAAGGGCTAATTATATTGTGAATTAGTTTCCTTATATTGGGAAGTACAGAGAGGACACGTTGAGTTATTTAGATATTCCTATGTTTCTTTAACATACATCTACACAAAACAAACAAATATTTTGTCAATCTAGCAGTTTAATGTATTTAGGATGTATCTGCATTAACGAGTTGAAAGTAGCATAGTATACTAGATGAGTGTACAAGCACTGGGATCCAACAGACTTGAGGTTAAATCTTGGATAAAAAATTTAACAGCTATGTGATCTCTGGAAAAGTTATTTAGCCCCTTTGGGGCTTAGTTTCCTCATCTGTAAAATGGGGATGTCACAGATACTTACCTCATAGGGTTGTTGTGAGAACCAAATACAATAATATATATGAGATGATTAGGACAATGCCTGGCATATAGAAAATGCTCAATGAATGGAAGCTTCAGAAGATATGACGCCTAAAACTGCCCTCTCCCTCAATGGCTTGAGAAAGTGAATGCTACTGCACTATGTGAGCAACTTGACAGCTCCTACGACCTATAAAGCTGGTCTTCAACTTACAAATTATGAACCAAAAGTCATAAGCAAGTTGCTGATCTGTCCATATGAACAACATTCTACATGGTGGTTAGATTGCCAGCCCAGTCCACATCAGCCAATATAACCCATTTCATACCTTAAGTATAATACAGAGTACAGTACTATTTAACTATTCTTATTCTCAAGGTAGTGGCAGCTCCTAGGCAATGGGGGCTCCTGAAGAAGGAGGGAGCTATCACTGGCTTGGGAGTATAGACAAGTAGGGACTATAGACCAGTCTGTTCATCAGTACCTGTGGGTAAATGAAACACTCCCTGTATTAAGAAAAGAAATATTTATGTCAGGTTCAGAAAAAAACTGGAGTAACACAAACTACAAAAACTAGCAAGTTACACAAAGATTCACATAATAGGGAATGTCTTGGTATGCTCCTGCACACAACTTTAATTTGTGAGTAATAAACATATCAGACTACTTTATATTTTTAATATGTCTTCAAATCATAAATAGCTTCATATGAACACAAGAGAGACAGGTCTATGTTATTCAACATCTATACATTTACAAATAAGAAGAGCAGATGCAAACTTCCCAACTAGCAAAATGAAGCATTTTATTTCAAAAAAAAAAAAAGAGAAAGAAAGAAAAATGAAATCTGCAGGTACTTATGTTTCCTACACAGGCAAAGCTTAGGTGATGTTCTGAGGGCTTTTAGAGACAATTTGGAAAACAGAGTCATCAGTTAGTGTTTGGGATGAACACAGCATGACATACTGGAATTAGAACAGAGTTTATCTGAATAAACTGGCTATTTTTAAATGTTGTTATTGATGCCCTTTAAAGTAGGTATTATAATATTTCTCCCAAAACTGATGTGAGGTTAAAAGCTATATAACAAATATAAACCTACTTATAATTAACAGTATATAATAATTAGCACCGAAACTAGCATTATTACTGTTTTCTTCTGTGAAAACACTGTACTCAAGTCTATCTTCTTGGGAATCAATATCTCATGATAAAATTATCCTTTAATTTTAATCTTTTAGCTTGCAGTTTAGATCACATTAGCACTTCTATATTAAGTCCTTATTTAAGGCCTTCCATTTTGGTTAAAAAAAAACATTAAAGTTCACTCAGGAATAAAGTTAACTGGCTGATAACTTGCTGGTAATTTCTTCTTGGAAAAAAATGGACCATTAAAGCAAAAATGACTTGGCCATTTTAAGCCATAAATGTAGATATTGAACCATCCTGAGTTCCTATCAAACTAACAGAATAAATGATGGATGAGCGATGTGACTTCCTATTTTTGTTTGTTATCACTGACTAAATATGATTATCCTGGATCACCACTAGACTCTGAAGATGAGAAACAAAGAACCTGGTAAAAAACTGTAAATGCATAGGTCATAGCCTTGCTGCTATGCCTAAAAATTAGATTAAAGGCTCAAAAAGGCCATCTGCTCCTATAAGATCCCTACCACTAGTGGGAATGAAACTTCCATCTGTGGTCTTAGAACAACGTTAAATTATCCATTTATTGTTTCAATAAACAGATGCGCCAACTATATTGGTGAAAAGTTTAGACTTATACCTTAAAAAATGGTATTTTCTGCTCTACTCTTCCTGTCAAGTGCAGAAAAGTGTGTTTGTACATGCATATGAATTTTCAGCTTAGTAGACTCATAATTCACTTTTGGCATTTTGTGTCACCTGCCCTGTACCTATTGATAGCCCTGCCTAGGAGTGCTGTCACAAAATTCCACCTTGATTTAACATACTCCTCAGCAGCTATTATAGTAGCTTTGGGACACCAGCTTGTGTCAAAACATTAAAGGAATCATGTTAATTGTGAAAAACTATATGCTCTTTTCCATGGTAAGAATGTGCCTTAAAAATGTGCCATTTTAAAAATACATTTTGTATGCCTTACTAGTTACACTCTTTTTGAAATGACTCAAGTTTACAGAGGAAAAAGTTTGTGTATTTCAAAATACAATGATAGGCCACCATTTAAATTAGAAGCAATGTTTCTTTAGAATACTGGCATTATAAATTCATTTTTCTGAATATGTACTTCTAACATCTTCTATCTTTATTCCCACAATGGAACTCATAAACAATCTCTTGTACTTCATCATTATATTCAAGAACGTGAAAATATTTGATATTAAAGTGGCTTTGTTGTTCACCAAGAAAAAGTTTAGGGGCAAATTGCAGAGATGGTATTAAATGAAAGAGATGCTTTTTAAGCTTCTTTTCCCACCTCCTACAGGAAAAAACAATTCACTTCCCCTACCACACCAACATCCTAACATAAAACCAAGAAACACCAACAGCCTTACCTGTTTGACTGCATTATCATTCCCTAAAGCACAGTCTGGGCCAGAGCCGACATTAACGTTGGATGGTAAATCATTATAAGAGTTCCTGCTGCTGTCTGAAGAATCTCTCATATTGAAGTAAAGAGCCCACAGAAGTCTTGGCTTTTCAACTTCTTCATTTTCTAAATGTAGATATAAATTTTACTTACATCTAAAGCACAACATGCCTCTCAATTACTACAACATGTAGCCAATTGCTAACAAAGCTACCACTATATATTGTAGTAAATCAGAGCTTTGTATGTAAACTCTAGTAAATCTGTATCCACACACTCTAATACATGTGTATGATATTTCAAGCAATGATGGCTTTTCAACCTAAGACAAGTTAGATTTTAAAAATTATTTTGATTATTAGTAAGTTACTTAGATTTAACTCCAATCATGTTCCCTTGGATTTCTCTTATTTCTCATCACCAGTATGAAAGCACTTATGATCATATTCATCTTTAAATTATGCCAATGAAGTGAGAAGTTAACATAAGTTGATTTTCTTATGTTTTACAAGGATAAACCAACTTAAAAAATTATAAAGTAAGTGAATACTATATACAGGATTATGAGATGACCAGAATAGAGAAATCTATAAAGACAGGAAGTAGGGGAATTCCATGGCGGTCCAGTGGTTAGGACTCAGTGCTTTCACTGCCGAGGCCCAGGTTCAATCCTTGGTTGGGGAACTAAGATCCCACAAACTGCGTGGCATGTCCACCCCAACCCCCTAAAAAAAAGACAGGAAGTAGATTAGGGTTACCTAGGGCTGTGGGGGAATTGAGGGTAAGTGCAGGTTAATGGCTAATGGGTATGGGGTATGGGTTTCTTTTTGGAGTGATGGAAATATTCTAAAATTGACTGTGGTGATGTTTGAACAATACATTAAAAAACACTGGATTTTATACTTTAAATGGGTGAATTGTATGGTATGTGACTCTCAATAAAGCTGTTATTAAAAAATAGTATATACAGGATTAAAAATTGTATATCCTAACTCACTAACACTCTGTCCTACTAGATTACAAAAGTAATGCCAACCAACAAACAAATAACAAAAATATGATTATGAGACTGTAAGCTGTTTTCAGTGCACATTCTCTCATTTACAGCAAGCATCTATTATGTGTTAGGCATCAGGCTAGGAGCTGGGGATACAAAGATGAAGTAGACTTAGTCCTTATTCTCTTGCTCTTTCATGTTCCCTAATACAGAGCCTAGCACATAACAGATGCTCAATGAATAATTTCTGAACCAATTTTAATTCTGCTTTCAGGTATAATCAAAGCATGATGTTCTTATTAAAAGATTCAGCCCTCTTAATCTCAAAACCTAAAGCCTAATCCTTGCTATCTTTTTTTTTTTTTTTTTTTTTTGCGGTACACGGGCCTCTCACTGTTGTGGCCTCTCCCGTTGCGGAGCACAGGCTCCGGACGCGCAG
>NW_006796415.1:221797-228212 GCF_000442215.2 Lipotes vexillifer | reverse complement strand
TATTTATTTATTTATTTATTTATGGCTGTGTTGGGTCTTCATTTCTGTGCATGGGCTTTCTCTAGTTGTGGCAAGTGGGGGTCACTCTTCATCGCGGTGCGCAGGCCTCTCACTATCGCGGCCTCTGTTGTTGCGGAGCACAGGCTCCAGACGCGCAGGCTCAGTAATTGTGGCTCACGGGCCCAGTTGCTCCATGGCATGTGGGATTTTCCCAGACCAGGGCTCGAACCTGTGTCGTCTGCATTGGCAGGCAGATTCTCAACCACTGTGCCACCAGGGAAGCCCTAATCCTTGCTATCTTAATTATTTCTATGCCTCTCTTCTTTAGAAATGTTATAATTACATTTTCTTTGGTTGAAAACAGAAAATATTGCTGTTAATATATTTATTGACTACAGTGTTTTCTTAGCCTGAATCTGAAGAAAAATTCAAATTCTGTACAATGATAATAAAGGATGTGCATGACGATTACCCAAGACCATAAGGCACCTTGTGAATCATAAAGAAAATTATAAAGGTATAATTATCTAGTTAATTAACTCTTATTGGTAGATTTATAATCAGTGTAGAAAAGTTAGCTAATTGCATTCTTCAGTTAAAAAGAATGTCCCATTCCCCAATTCAGGACAAATAGGTTTTTCATTATACCTAATTTAAAATATCTCCACTACAACAATACCAAATATGTTCTCTTTCTAGCTCATCCTGAATAATCCATAATTATTAATGTGATAGGATGAAGAAACTCTGGATGAAGTGATCCTTTAAGATGCCCCTTTCTAATGCTAAGATCTATGAGTCTAAGGTATCACTAACTTCATGTAAAGCACACAATAGGTGGCAAAACCTACTTACTTACAAAATAAAGGAACATAAGAGACTCATATTTCACAGCTAAAACCATATGGCTCTTAGTAAATTTATTGGTGAGCTTAGTTTCAGTAAATCTTACAGGAAGATGGTTAAACATACTGCCTATCACTTGTGAAACCAGACTCTAGGAGCACTGCAGAAAAGTGAGCTAAGGTCTGGAAGTCCTTTAATACTGCTCATTCCATTTCTAAGCATATACTAAGAGAGCTTATCTTATATTTTATGAAATTTCCAGCTCAGAGGAGGGCTTTCACTCAATAAAAGTTGGGAGAAATGAATAATTCAATTATAGGAAAGAAATTTCATAGAGGTTGAAGTTTTGAAAAGAAACCGAGAGGAAGATGAAAAGTTGACATAGGCTGAAGATAAATGCTCTAGATACAAGGGAGTTATCGGGCTTTGACCTTAAAACCCTCAAAGAAACAAGTAATTGCTTCATCTTTCTTTGAGGCCAGCTGGAAGGCAGAGAGATAGCTGGGAAAATAACATGCAATTGTGCAGTGCAAAATTGTCAAAAAATTATTAAAGCTGTCGAGGTTTGGTTAGGAATACATCACTTGGTCAGAAATAGAATTGGTTTTCTGTAATAACTCATTTCATTCAATTAGATTGTGCAAAGGACTAAACAAGTAATAGGTAATTTAGAATAAAATCTTTGGCTAATTAAACTGGGGCAAGTACAGAATAAAGTAGGCTGAAGAAAATCAACAGTGGCACACCAAATAAAAGCAACAAATAGTCTATAGCTGCATGCCATGTTTAGGGAGAGAGTGAACTATTTTAGCAACATAGCACAGTAGCACAAGACCAAGAGAGTAGGAAGACTGCCACAGCTGTGACCTAGACTGGACACAACAAATACAAAAAGGAATTAAGATAAGGCATTTTACTTCTCAGCTCAGTAAAAACACCCTCACCAGCCACCTATTTCAAAATGACACCTATAAGGGGAATTCCTGCATTTAGGCAGTGCTGATTTTTTGAGATAGGAACTGAATGAGATAGAATGAGATAATGCCACATGCTGTGCCCAATGGAGGGAAAAAGAGAAAGAAGATGGTGCAGTGATATTACACTGAAGACATTTGAAGATATTGTACTAATGAAATTCTTGCTTCGATTTGTATGGAAAAATCTCAATTTCCTGGGTAAAATAAGAAATCACTTAGGAAAGTTCTACCTGTGCTTTGAAGGATATTATGGAATCTGGAAGAATTAATGCACATATGAATGGTGAGCAATCACCTCATTTTCTCACCTGCAGAATCAGGTTTATTAAGCATAAAGTATCTGAAATTTCCTTGGACTGTGAAGTAGGGAAGAGTTTAGAGATCTCTGATGCTTTTAAAGGAGGCTGGGAAGTAGGGCTCTTAGAAGTATTAGTACAACTGCTTCTTAAGATAGAGCATATGTCACGAGCTCTAGCTGATACCTTAAACATGAACAAGTAAGAAAGAGAGGGAATAGAAGGAATACCTTCACAAGGCTATTGGATTCCTCAGATACAAAGGCAAAGAAGTACTGTGTTTGAGAAGAGAACATTATCTTTTAATACTATAAATAAACTTCATTGCAAAGTGACTAGGCTGACTTTCACAAAAGCTCAGGAAACAAAGCACTACACAGAACATATAAGTCGAATAAAAAGAAAATAAGCTTAAATAATGTTATTCCTCTGGCACACATTTTAAAACAAAATATTTATAAAGCTTTAAATCATAAGGTTTCATATCATTGTCAAATAATTAAAACATAATAGTAAAAGCCATCAATCTGTGAAAATAGGGGCGTTTGCTACAGAGAAGAATGTGCTTTAATGTATTAAAAGCTCATATTGCTCATAAAGTTCCTTTTTCCTCATTTAGGCAGGAAAATGAATTGAGTTCTCTTCTCCAGGTGACTTTGCCTCTTTGACCTGCCATGGCCCAGTGCTCACTTTATCTGGTGATTCATTTTCAATAACTCCAACAGTATTTGTTCTGACATTTTAATTAAAATATGACCACTACCTCATCCTAATGATAAAAAGGGCTATGTGTCAGTGAAAACTGGCTTTTCAGTGCCTCAGTGCACCTGAGGACCCCTCTGAGCACATAGTTCTTACTAAAGAATTTCACTCAGGTTCTAAACAATACATCATTTCAAAATGGGATCACATTAACCATTAATATTAATGCTTAAAAATCTAAAATGGCTAGAGGATGCTAAGTAATGAATATGTAATTTACCCATCTTGATTTTTTAAAAAAGAAAATGCATTTAAAAAGTGAAGAGCAATGATACAATATTCAAATTCAGTATATTATTTGGGACCACCACACAATGAAATTATAACCAAAAGTTATGAAAAAATTCAGAAATAAAGAAGGAATTCTGAGTTATTATAAGCAAGGTAACTAAAGCCAAAGACAAAACTATTATTCCATTTTACATTTAGGAATATTATTGTGTATTGTAACTCTGCAATCAAATTTTAACAATACATTTATATGAGACTTTCCAATGGAAAAAAAAAGTAAATATGAAACAAATTAAATTCCAAACTAAAGTGAAGTAAATTTTCAGATTGCAGAATTTGATTCAAGCAGCCCAAAAAGAAATTAATTATACTGATATTAGCTCCTGAGAATGGAGCAGTTTGTTTTCCTATGTAAATGTCCCTTTATGCACTATCTTGCAAAGAAAACAAACAAGACACACAGAAGATGAGCTAAAAGGAAATACAATAGGTAGGGGTAAATAAATGGTTGCCTGAACAAACATAACATCCAAAGAAAATGAAGATATATGAATTAATGAACTGGCCAGGATTCAAGTGGACATCCAAATCCTATAATGAAAATCACCGTCACTTCATATAAATGAATAAGATCCATTAGGCCATGTTTTGATCACCTACACATAGAATTCACTACAATTTGCTCCATTCACAGCTACAAAGGCTACCCTATGATGCGGGGAGAAAAGTTAAAAAATTCGTGGTTGAAAAGCATCTTTTCACTATGAGTAGGCAGCAAAGTGGCATATATGTTTTGAAAGCTAAATATTTATCACATCACTAGCATGCTATGCATGAAAAGACAATTATTGATTAGGAAGGATTCCTACGTTTGCCAATTAATAGCTTAACTTTCTCTCAGTTGAACCAATTTTTTTTCTTTATAAATGAAGATAACTTTTTCTGATAAAGGAATATATGCTCTTCATACAACATCTATAAAATAAAGAAAATTAAAAGGAAAAAAAATACATAATCCCACCAAAATTGAGAGATTTCCTGAGTCTTTTTTCTATGCATATGAGTATGTACACATATAAATGTATATTTTTGCACTTAATTATATACATTGTGTGTGAGATGTAGCTTTTTCTCTTATTATAAATATTTCCCCATTTTTAGGAAGAGAATGTGCTTAGTCATCCTAGTAAAACATGTAAGCATTGGTGCTGAATACATCACTTTTCAATTCCGGTTGCAGAAATCTTCCTGAGATCTCTGAAGAGGAGTAAAGTGGTCACGTTACCTTTCCATCATGAATCACTGATTATTGTTCTTACCTATCTCCTTTTCGGTATATGGAGTAAACAATTTCTGCACAACTGGTTCTAAATCTTCTCTTGCTGTTTTAGAAGACGTACAAGTCATATGAACCAAATCTGTTTAAAAAAAAAAAATTTTGAGTTCCTGCTTATCACAAATTTCACTGTGTACTCATATTCAAGGCACTAAGCTGGTGCCATTGGGAATAGAGCCAAGCACGTCATGGCTCCTGCCTTTAAGAACTTTATAATCTAGTGATGGAGGACATGTAAAAACCATAACAATATGCTATGTGTGTTAAAAAAAAAATAGCGAAAATATATGTTAACTAATAACCAAGAGGGAGCACACTAAGACTCAAGACTAAGTACCAGTTGATGGTTATGTAAAACCAGCAAGGTAAAAAAGCTTAGGAAACCATTTATTCATAGAAAGAGCTTAAGCTATCCTTACAACATTCCCAACGAGGGTGGATAAAGGATTGCTAAGCAAAATATTGTATAAAAAAGACTAAAAGTGGACTATTTTTTTTACCTAGAGAACACAAAGTATTCTTCAGACGGAAAAACCCATTTATACAAGCTTTACTGATAAGTTAAAAACAAATCATCTATTCATTATAGGGTTCTCTAAGAAAGTTTTTTAGGGAACACTGTTAGCTTAGTTGAATCATACATATACTTAAAAGTCCATAATATGGCACAAGTCAAAACTTGTGTAATATTTTCAGGATTTCCAAATCACTTTGTTTTGAATTTACAGGTTCATGGAGCTCAGACCTCAGAGAATGTTTGGGTTAGAGAATACCACGTACAAAAAAGGTCCTTCACATAAGTGAAATACTGTAGCCTAAGGCACTTAGAATTCCTAAAGGCCTACATACAAAGGGCAAAGGAAGGACAAAAGGTTCTACATACTGAAAGGAAGAACTAAGGGGATCCCTAAATGGGAGTAATTCTTCTGGTTTTGGAAAGGGTTTAGGGCAGAACAGAATTATGGCAGAAAGAATATATATTAGAGAAAAGTATAAGAACTGAGACATTCCTACTCCTAAAACACCAGTAGAGAAGTACAGGCACTTCTTTTCTGAAGTTTACTTTAGGCTAGTAGACTTTTTAAAACCCCAGGAACATGGTTCAAAGTTTATCGTGGAAGTGCAACATCAGAATAGAATTCTCTTTATTAAAATTAATTCCACATTCTACTCTAAAATATATCTAAGCATAAAGGGACTCTTAATAACCATGTGAGCTAAAATCAAATTTTGTAGTATTTTTTTCCAGGTGCACCAAAGAAAGTGATATTCTAAGAAAGTTCCTGTCTTATGTATGGCCTAATAAAATATCTACCTTATTTAAGCAATGTTTTTACATGAATATAACAATGATTCCCATTGGTTCTGGTATACTGAAGGATATACAGTATTTCAATATATAACCTTTACAACAAAATTATTCCTAATGAACTTAAAATTTTCAAATGCAATATAACTTTGGTAGGGAGGGAGTTTAAAGTCCCTAGATAAATGCTGAATTAGAGTATATAACTATAAAGGCAGAAATATCTGATGTAACACTTGAGAGAAACTGTCCTATCTCTCTTATCCCACAGTCTCACAAAATACCAACGTTCATGTCAAAGTTCTCAATTTGCCAGTTCTTTCCTATTCAATTAATGTACACTAGGGGGAAAAGCAGATGAACATGAATATAAATAAAAAAGCATATTTTGAAAAATATCTTAACTGTAAACTACTAGTTCTATAAGTCAGGATATATAAAAGAAATACACCAGAGTTACTATATCCTTATGTTTCCTAACAGTGTAACAGAGTTCAGTTCATGGAATGCTAGCAAAAATTTCTAGTAATAAAGTCAGATTATCATCTTGTACTTAATAACTTTTATTACAATTCTTAGAAGGAAAAATTAAAGACATCTATACCTTGAATTCTAATACCTTGATTCTGCTTAGATGCTACTTTTTTTTTTTTTTTTTTTT
>NW_006796415.1:213114-221760 GCF_000442215.2 Lipotes vexillifer | reverse complement strand
TTTTTTTTTTTGCGGTACGCGGGCCTCTCACTGTTGTGTCCTCTCCCGTTGCGGAGCACAGGCTCCAGACACGCAGGCTCAGCGGCCATGGCTCACGGGCCCAGCCACTCTGCAGCATGTGGGATCTTCCCGGACCAGGGCACGAACCCGTGTCCTCTGCATAGGCAGGCGGACTCTCAACCACTGCGCCACCAGGGAAGCCCAATGCTACATCATTAATTCATTTACAAATTTAAGGTATGAACAACTATTTTTTCTCCCTGCTTATTACCCGCTTTTCCTGTTATCTATGTCACTTCCTTGTATTGGTTACTCTGAATTTATTGCTTCTTTTCAAATCAGAGGTTGATTGTATTATTTTTTAAAAATTCAGATTATTTTCAAAATTGGTTTATTAATCTTCATACATCTCATAAGTCTTTAGCAAGGGCAAGTTTTAGAGTCAGTTTTCCTCTTAGTCGAATATAACTTTCACTTTTCAATAGGTGTTTAATAAACATTTGTGGCTAAAGACAATTCGCTTCCCTGCCATGAGCAGACATTAAGTACTCACAGTCTTAGGAAGACATACATGTGCATACAAATATATGTATGCATACACATGCATAGGGAAAATTTTACTAGTTACTTATATGAAGTGTGGAAAAATTATCTGACTGACCAGGGTAGAAGTAAGGAAAGCATAAGTGGATAATCCTCAAATTACTTAAATCTGCCTGAGAAATGCTCACAGACGCTTTAAGATATATCTTTAAAATTCTCAAAATAATTTAAAAGATTATCTAGAATTTACTGTATGGTGAACTTGAATGTGTCAGACACTACCCTAAGCATGTCAGAAGTATTACTTCATTTTACCTGTGCAACAGCCAACTATTATCTTCATTTTACAGGTGAGAAAACAGAGGAACAGTAGAGTTAAGCAGATTTCCCAAAGTTATGCAACTACTAAAAGGAAGAGCTGGGGCTCAGAGCTGGAATTCAAGCCCACGTGGTCTGCCTCTAGAGTGCCTGCTCTTAGTCACTGAACAATGTTGTGTAACTGTAATAATCTCCTGTAGAAGGTGCAGCTAGTCACTTAAGGCAGCAACATTCAAACTGGGAGGTGTATAAAGATACAAGAGGACTTTCCACAAGGTAAATAACTCTAAGGGAGTCACTGCCCAGATGCTCAACCTCACCTCCTGCAATTTTATTAAGCAATACATTTCAAGAAACTTACTTTGTGTTTAATAATCCTTTATCAAAACTGTAATATATTTATGATAGTTTGATTAATTTTGCACAAATATAATTGGATTAATTACTGAATCCAGAAGACATGTTTTAAGCTTACTGTCTTCGGAAATTTAAAAAAAAATCTATTTCTATTTATTATTTGAAGTGGGTGATAGTGGGTATCAAATATCTCTGATACTTAAATTCCATTGAATACATTTAAAGGGGTGATGTTACCATTTTACCATTACATACCAACATTTATAATGTTAGAAACTACACTCTTGGTGATTAATTGAATCTTATGATGAAAAGCTGTATATGTCAAATTATACGTGTTTGAGGGGTACATGAGCAAAAAGGTTTCAATACCTTAAGGTGTTAACATAATTGCAAAACCATACCTATAGAACATGCTGTCATATTTCTACCAAAATTTAACTCTGTGTAAAATGCTCCTTTCTATTCTGTGACCTTAACTGCTCTCCACGAAACTAACTTGCTCAGTAAATGCTAAAAATGACCACAAATTAGATCATATGGGGCAACTGCTTTCCTAAAAGTATCACATTCATTAGTGCCAATTAACAACTATAAGATTGTGGAAGATGCAACAGAACTGGAAACATTAGCCACTGGCATCATGTGAGATAATAACTGACTCAAAAAATGGTTTAAACCTTGACTCTACCTTTTATAAAGTATGCTCCTTTTACTTCATTTAGCAACTGCTTAAAGGCTTAATGGGCTAAAAGATGACAAAATGTGTTCTCTATCACAATTCTTCTCTTGGCAATATATTTAGCTTTGTATTGGCATCAAAGAAACTGTAAAATATCCTATTCAAATTTATAAGCTTTTGCACAGCAAAAGCTGTGCAAAACAAAACGAAAAGACAATCTACGGAATGGGAGAAAATATTTGCAAGTGATGTGACCAATAAGGGCTTAATTTCCAAAACATACAGAAAGTTACACAGCCCAATATCAAGAAACAAACAACCCAATCAAAAAATGGGCAGACCTAAATAGACATCTCTCCAAAGAAGACATACATATGGCCAAAAGGCACATGAAAAAATGCATAACATCATTAATTATTAGAGAAATGTGGGAGCACCTCAACATATAAGCCAAATGCTAACAGCCATAAAAGGGAAAATCGACAGTAACACAATAATAGTGGGGGGACTTTAACAACCCACTTACACCAATGGACAGATCATCCAGACAGAATATCAATAAGGAAACACAGGCCTTAAATGGTACATTAGACCAGATGGATTTAGTTGATATCTATAGAGCATTCCATCTGAAAGCAGCAGAATACACTTTTTTCTCAAGTGCACACGGAACAGTCTCCAGGAAGATCACATACTGGGCCACAAATCAAGCCTCAGTAAATTTAAGAAAACTGAAATCATGCCAAGCATCTTTTCTGACAACAACACTATGAGATTAGAAGTAAACTACAGGAAAAAAAACCTGTAAAAACACAAACACGTGGAGACTAAACAACCAATGGTTTGCCAAAGAAATTAAAGAGGAAGTCAAAAAATACCTAGAAACAAATGACAACAAAAACACGATGATCCAAAACCTATGGGATGCAACAAAAGCAATTCTAAGAGGCAAGTTTACAGCAATACAGTCGTACCTCAGGAAACAAGAAAAATTTCAAATAAACACCTAACCTTACACCTTAAGCAACCAGAGAAAGAATAACACACAAAACCCAAAGTTAGTAGAAGGAAAGCAATCATAAAGATCAGAGCAGAAATAAATGAAATAGAAACAAAGAAAACAACAGAAAAGATAAATGAAACTAAAAGCTGGTTCTTTGAGAAAATAAAATTGATAAAATTGATAAACCTTTAGCCAGACTCATCAAAAAAAAAAAATAAACAGGAGATGACTCAAATCAATAAAATTAGAAATGAAAAAGGAGAAGTTACTATTGACACCACAGAAACACGAAAGATCATAAGAGACTACCACAAGCAACTATGTGCCAATAAAATGGACAACCTAGAAGAAATGGACAAATTCTTAGAAAGGTACAAGGTCCCAAGACTGAACCAGGAAGAAACAAAATATGAATAGACCAATCACAAGTACTGAATTTAAAAACTTCCAACAGAGTCCAGGAACAGATGGCTTCACAGGGGAATTCCATCAAACATTTAGAGAAGAGTTAACACCTATTCTTCTCAAACTATTCCAAAAAACTGCAGAGGAAGGAACAGTCTCAAGCTCATTCTATGAGTCCGCCATCACCCTGATACCAAAAGAAGACAAAGACACCATAAAAAAGGAAAATCACAGGCCAAAATCACTGATGAACATGGATGCAAAAATCCTCAACAAAATACTAGAAAACAGAATCCAACAGCACATTAAAAGGATCATACACCATGATCAAGTGGGGTTTACCCCAGGGATGCAAGGATTCTACAATATATGCAAACCAATCAATGTGATATACCACATTAACAAGCTGAAGAATAAAAACCATATGATCATCTCAGTAGATGCAGAAAAAACTTTTGACAAAATTCAACACCCATTTATGATAAAAACTCTCCAGAAAGTGGGCAAAGAGGGAAATTACCTCAACCTAACAGAGGCCATATATGAGAAACCCACAGCTAACATCATACTCAATGGTAAAAAGCTGAAAGCATTTCCTCTAAGATCAGGAACAAGACAAGGATGTCCTCTCTTGCCACTTTTATTCAACATAGTTTTGGAAGTCCTGGCCACGACAATCAGAGAAGAAAAAGAAATAAAAGAATCCAAATTGGAAAAGAAGTAAAACTGTCACTATTTGCAGATGACATGATCCTATACAGATCCTATACAGATCCTATATGTTATCCTATACAGAGAAAATCCTAAAGATGCTACCAGAGAACTCCTAGAGCTCATCAATGAATTTGCTAGAGTTGCAAGATACAGAAATCTCTTGCTATACACTAATAATGAAGGATCAGAAAGAGAGATTAAGGAAACAATCCCATTTACCATCACATCAAAAAGAATAAAATATCTAGGAATAAATCTACCTAAGGAGGCAAAAAATTTGTACTCAGAAAACTATTAGATACTAATGAAAGAAATAAAAGATGACACAAACAGATGGAGAGATATACCATGTTCTTGGACTGGAAGAATCAATACTGTGAAAATGACTGTACTATCCAAAGGAATCTAAAGGTTCGATGCAATCCCTATCAAATTATCGATGGCATTTTTTACAGAACTAGAATAAAAAATCTCAAACTTTGTATGGAAACACAAGACCGCAAATAGCCAAAGCAATCTTGAGAAAGAAAAATGGAACTGGAGGAATCAGGCTCCCTGACTTCAGACTATTCTACAAAGCTACAGTAATCAAGACAGTATGGTACTGGCACAAAAACAGAAATATAGGAACAGGATACAATGTCCAGAAATAAATCCATGCACCTATGTTCAATTAATCTATGACAAAGGAGGCAAGAATATACAATGGAGAAAAGACAGTCTCTTCAATAAGTGGTGCGGGGTAAACAGGACAGTTACATGTAAAAGAATGAAATTAGAACATTCTCTGACACTATACACAAAAATAAACTCAGTATGGATTAAAGACCTAAATGTAAGGCTGGATAGTATAAAATTCATAGAGGAAAACCTAGGGAGAACACTCTTTGATATAAATCTCAGCAATATCATTTTGTATCCACCTCTTAGTGTAATGAAAATAAAAACAAAAATAAACAAATGGGAACTAATGAAACTTAAAAGCTTTTGCACAGCAAAGGAAACCATAAACAAAACGAATTGACAACCCACAGAATGGGAGAAAATACTTGCAAACAAAGCAACCAACAAGGGATTAAACTCCAAAATATACAAACAGCTCATGCAGCTCAATAACAAAAACAACAACAAAAACTGATCAAAAAATGGGTGGAAGATCTAAATAGACATTCCTCCAAAGACATACAGATGACCAAGAAGGACATGAAAAGATGCTCAACATCGCTAATTATTAGATAAATGCAAATCAAAACTACAATGAGTTATCACCTCACACTAGTCAGAATGGCCATCATCAAAAAATCTACAAACAATAAATGCTGCAGCGGGTGTGGAGAAAAGGGAACCCTTCTACACTGTTGGTGGGAATGTAAATTGGTACAGCCACTATGGAGAACAATAAGGAGGTTCCTTAAAAAACTAAAAATAGAGCTACCATATGATCTAGCAATCTCACTCCTGGGCATATACCTGAAGAAAACTGTAATTTGAAAGGATACATGCACCCCATTGTTCATTGCAGCACTATTTACAGTAGCCAGGTCATGGAGGCAACCTTAATGTCCATCAGCAGAGGAATGGATAAAGAAGATGTGGTATATATATAAAATTGAATATTACTCAGCTATAAAAAAGAGCAAAATAATGCCAGTTACAACAAGATGAATGGACCTAGAGATCGCCATACTGAGTGAAGTAAATCAGACAGAGAAAGACAAATATCATATGATATCACTTATATGTGGAATCTAAAAAAATTGGTACAAATGAACTTATTTATAGAACTGAAATAGAGTCGCAGATGTAGAAAACAATCTTATGGTTACTGGGGGGAAAGGGAGGGAGGGATAAACTGGGAGATTGGGATTGACATATACACACTACTATATATAAAACAGATAATTAGTAAGGGCCTATTGTATAGCACAGGGAACTTTACTCAATACTCTGTAATGGCCTACATGGGAAAATAACCTAAAAAAAGAGTGGATATATGCATATTTATAACTGATTCACTTTGCTGTACAGGAGAAAGTAACCCAACAGTGTAAATCCACTAAACTCCAAAAAAAAATTAGAGAAATGGAAATCAAAACTACAATGAGGTACCACCTCGCACCAGTCAGAATGACCATCATCGAAAAGTCTACAAATAATAAATGCTGGAGAGGGTGTGGAGAAAAGGGAACCCTCCTACACTGCTGGGAATATAAATTGGTACAACCACTATGGAGAACAGTATGGAGGTTACTTAAAAAACTAAAAATAGAACTACCATATGATCCAGCAATCCCACTGCTGGGCATATATCTGGATAAAACTCTAATTTGAAAAGATACATGCACCCCAGTGTTCACAGCAGCACTATTTATAATAGCCAAGACAGGGAAGCAACTTAATTTTCCATCAACAGATGAATGGATAAAGGAGATGTGGTATACATATACAGTGGAACATTACTCAGCTATGAAAAAAAGAATGAAATAATGCCATTTGCAGCAACATGGATGGACTTGGAGATGATCATACTAAGTGAAGTAAGTCAGAAAGAGAAAGACAAATACTATATGATATCACTTATATGTGGAATCTAAATAATGACACAAATGAACTTTTACAAAACAGAAACAGACTCACAGACATGGAAAACAAACTTATAGTTATCAAAGGGGAAAGGTGGGGTGAGGGATAAATTAGGAGCTTGGAATCAACAGACAAACACTACTAAATATAAAACAGATAAACAACAAGGCCCTACTTTATAGCACAGGGAACTATATTCAATATTTTGTAATAACCTATAATGGAAAAAAATCTGAGAAAAGTTTTATATATATATATATATATATGTGTGTGTGTATGTATATATATGTATATACATACACACATATACATATATATAACTGCATCACTTTGCTGCACGCCAGGAACCAACACAACATTGTAAACCAACTATACTTCAATTTAAAAAAAAAAGAAACTACAAAAGAAGTTTTAATTCACAGACCATAGCATAAGGGTAATAACTGAAAAACTTTGGTGTAGTGCCAGTCACAATCAGCACCACTGAAACAAGAGCATCTGAAACTCAGAAGTCAGACATCACTCAACACAAACCAGAAATAACACACTTTCAGTTCTCTAAAACTGGGTTTGGAACACCCATTTCTCACATAAATGACTCCTTCTTATAAGTTGTTGTTTTGAAACACACGGGAAGTAGGATTTCTACTCAGAATTTGCACAATAATAATGCACACATTTAAAAGTGACAAAAGTGAGAAGTCTAATGTGCAGTAGCAGGGTGACACAGTAGAAGATGGCTATCCAGGTCTGGTATTACTTTGGTCTTTGTAGCAATTTGGCCAAGTCAGTTTATCTCTCTGGCCTCTGTTCTCATGATTAAATGAAAGGAGTGGAATTACTTCCATCTACAAGACTTCTTCTAGTTCTAAAGTTTTATGAATCTAACTTCATACTCATCAGCCATGATTCTTTCAATGATGACAGATGTTAACCCAGAAACTGATGACATTACAAATGTGAATGTAAAACCTAAATGAATGCTTGCTGAAAAAAATAGGAACTCTATTTCTCAAGCTTCTGAGACTATCACACACAGCAGTCATACAAGTAAGCAAAATTGTTCCAAATGCATTTAAAGAAACTTTATGTATGGGTTAGTCAACAAGTGCATTTTGTTGGGCAACGTAACTAGGACTAAATAATTTATGTACATAGGGATCGATGTGGCTCATAACTTGTCTTTCATATAGGCATAAAGGCCAAATGTCATTTATGTAATATAGTCCAAGTAAGAATATGACTGTGTCAGTAAGGCAGAAAAGGTCAGAAACACATTTTCTTTATGATACCAAGTGAGGAACTGAGTTTGATGACATATGGCACACAGTTTGGTTTCTGAATCCAACCAAGAAAAACTCCAGAGTAACTCCAGAGTCAGTCTGCACTTTCTCAACAGAATTTAATGGAAAAAACAAAACAAAACAAAAAACAAACCCTTGAATGTCAACTTAAGATCACTAGGAAAAATCAGTTTATTTGCAAGATTAAATCTGTGCTTCATGACAATACTAATAAAAGAGAAAAGAAAAAAGGCACCAATGATTGTGTTAAATCATTATCTAAACTCATTTTTATGAAAGGTATATAATATTTTCTTTAAAGAATCATAAAAGCAGAAAAGATTATATAAACCAGTACCTACATAAAATTCTTGATTATCCATTTATATATATACTTATGTGTATATATATATACACATATGTGTATATATTCACTCTATGTATTCGTAAATATATATTCACTATGTATTCATAAATAAATAATCATATCACAGATAAATAACATCCTGTAACATCAAATCCCAGAATAAAGCAGCTGTTACTGACGGACCATGTACACAAAAATAGAGATTTCAAGCTGCCTAGAATACGAAAAAGTACTGTAAAAAAGTGAAACTGTCGGGCTTCCCTGGTGGCGCAGTGCTTGAGAGTCCGCCTGCCAATGCAGGAGACGCGGGTTCGTGCCCCGTTTCGGGAGGATCCCACATGCCGCGGAGCGGCTGGGCCCGTGAGCCATGGCCGCTGAGCCTGCGCGTCCG
>NW_006796415.1:206576-213104 GCF_000442215.2 Lipotes vexillifer | reverse complement strand
CAAAAACGAAAAAAAAAAAAAAAAAAAAAAAGTGAAACTGTCAAATGGAAGGGCTACAGAGATGATGTTTTGCTCATTTACAAATTATTTTAAAAGAAAATAAATTCCATATTAGATTCATTTAGGATATAAAAAAGGATGAGTTGAAAATAAAGATGTACGGTATGTTTTGAAAGATGCACTATGTGTGTAAAAAATATAGCTTGTTCACCTTTGGAAAACATAATAAATAAATTTCAAATATTTAAAAATCTTAAAACTTGAATCAAATTACCTGAAGGGAGGAGAAGTTAAATTGATTCATAGATTAAAAAAATATAACATTACTACTTTAAAAAGATAAAATAACTAGGCTAACCTACGGTTGCTTAGAAAACCCCTATATTAATGGATAACAATGATTTGCTATCAGTGTTTCAAATACACTTAACCAATACTGACCTCTGTTTATATTTCAATTACAGTAAGACCTCATTAATTCAGAAGTATTTCATCTACAATCAAGAACCAGGAAGTGTGCCCAACCCCCCTGAAGAAAGGCTTCAGCACCCAAGGTAGATGTTACAATACCCATAGACTAACACAACCACTTTCTCAGGACTTGGCTATGTTAATATTACATCAATTTCAACAAGCTTGGCTATCTTGTTTTCTGGCCCTCTGCAGATTCCAAGTAGCAAATAAGGGGGAAGAGCAGTGTGTGGAAAGAGCGGCCAGAAAGAACATCCTGACAGTTGCATGAAAACAACTGGAGGAAGACATATAAAATGTAGATGCAAGAAATGATAAAAGCATCACAGTCTAGGGTCATTTAGCATAGGGACAAATAGACTTAAACACCTCAGTAGGCCTCAAGGGCATCACTGGATTACAATGAAATATAATAAATAATGTTCACAATATCCCTAAATTATAAGAAAAAGGTTAACTATATATAAAATAGGTAACTAGTAAGGACCTACTGTATAGCACAAGGAACTCTACTCAATACTCTGTAATGGCCTATATAGGAACAGAATCTAAAAAAGAATGGATATACGTATATGTATAAGTGATTCACTTTGCTGTGCACCTGAAACTAACACAACATTGTAAATCAACTATACTCCAATAAAACTTAAATTAAAAAAAGTTAGGGACCAGAAAACAAAACAAACAAAAAAAGGTTAAATTATGTTTCATATATTCAGTATACTATGGCAAAGGAAATGTGTGAAACATGCTAGGAAGGTAATTATTAAAAAACTTCAATCCTAATAAATTTCAATCCTGAAAGGATACATTTCAGCTATCTGAAGAATGCATTTGAGGAGACTACAGCACCCTAGGGGGTGCTAAAAAAATGATGCATTACTGACCAGTATTTACAAGCTAATTGATATTTCTAACTGGCTCTCAAACTTCTCCTATCTAACCTCAATTCCATTGTAATGAAAACTCATTTAACAAGTCACCTAAAATATTTTCATTTTGAACAAACGGTATTTCCAGTTTCCTTAGAAGGCATCTCTGCCAGGCATTTCTGGTCTGTACGCAGATCAGAAGTCTGCTTTTGGAGCAGGAAATTATTCTGAAATAAATACGGATAATCACTGGCTCAGTTCACCAACACATGTGTCCAAGAGTATTCATCCATGTTTTTGGAACACACCTCTATGGTTCCTACAATCTCTCTAATTCTGGTGATCAATTTTTAAGTAAAAACTAATAGGTACTGAGCACTTTTAAGTGCCACACACTGTTCACATGAATTCGATCCTGATAACAATCCTGAGGTAGGTACTATCATCATCCCTATTTTATAGATAAGGAAGCTGAGGCACAGAGAGATTAAGTAATTTGCCTAAGGTCAATCCAACTAGTATGTAAAAGAGCTGGGATTTGAACCCAGACTGTTCTCAACTACCATACAATACTGTATCGTTAGAATGCATCTTTCTTGTTAAATGAACTATACACTATCCCTATACTACCTGAAGGTAAACATCAATTGTACACTTACGGTTTTACAAATTCTAAATAAAGCTAAATATAAGCCATGAAAATTTCTTAAATTAAGAAGACTAAAAGGTGAAAGTGAATTTAAGGCATTTTAATGTCTTAAGTACATTCTTGGCCACATACTTAAAGACTACGGTGCAGTGCAGTATTGACATAGCATTAGATGAAGAATTAAAAAGTCTAAAACGTGATTTGTAAAAAGAAAAATTAAAATTGTTTACAAATTGAAAATATTGAGAGAATTATATGCTCTAGCTTATTACACAATGCCTAAAACATTAATATAAGATTGTCTTCAACAAAGACTACAAAATGAATTTTATATCTGCTTCACTGAATGCAACACAGCAATTGAAAAATATTTAATATAAAGTACCAGAGTATTGGTCAACCCTGAATTATACTGTAAAAGGTCACAAATTTCTACCCTGTTCTCAATGGGAAGAAAGTAAAAGCTGGTGCTGATTCAAGAATGAGCAAGTTTGAGCAGTAGATACTCAACAGAGGTAAAGATAAACTGAGTACCAGAATTAGTCAACGAGTACTTAGTATGTGCTCAGAAAGAATAACATAAAACCTTCATTAACTAAGAGCAGAGTACCTGTGACAAATTTAAATTCCCTTGTTTTTTCATATTTATTTAAGTGGAGAAAAACACCTTTGAAATCAATAACATCATTAAAAGGAAAAAAATCATTAGATATAGATTGCTGTGGCTAATGAAGAATGGACTATACTAGAGTTAGGCTTCAATAAAACCCAGTATTTAAAGTAAAAAAAGACTTAAGGACCTACTGTATAGCACAGGGAGCTATATTCAATATCTTGTAATAACCTATAATAGAAAAGAATCTGAAAAAGAATATATATATAACTGAATCACTTTGCTGAACATGTGAAACACTGTAAATCAACTATACTTCAATTAAAAAAGACAAATTTTTACTAAACAATTCCTATTTTTTGTCTAGAAGCCATAATTTTGTCATATGTCTTACAAACAAGCTAATTTGCTCATGAATAATGTATCTTTAAAATGCATTTCACTGTTAAACAACTGAACTATAAATCACCAAACTTCACATCATTTACTTTCTATACATTTCATTTTATTAACTTTGAGGAATGAATTCAAATCACAAAGCCTCAATGGTATATATTTTGATTATGTTTGATTTACTCAGGTACAACTGCATTAGTTACAATGGTTGCCAACATTTGTCTTCAAGTGATTCTTCCAAGAGGAAGAACGATGAGTTTGATTATGATTTCAACATTACAGCCTCAATTTTTAGAACAAGTGAAGGCTTTTGGTTACACTCAGCTGGCAATACTGATTATTATGTGCCTATCATTTATAAAATGGGACCAAAGTCTAGATGTATTTGTCTACTTAAGTAACAGTTTTAAGGGAAAATAAGCCACAGTAAAACCCACTTAATGAATAAAAAATATCAAATTTACACAACATTTAGAATTTATTCTAATACTATAATATTTTATTTTTTGATTTCTACAAAATGATGAGCACATGGATGATCATTAACAGCTCAACATCATAATTAGTATAAATATGAGAAAACTACAACATAGCTAACCTAGATATATAAAAACAAGAACATTCAGACAGAATAGTAAAAAGTCTTCTCTCAAGAATCCTAATTGTGATAAATTCTTCTGCAGATAATTTTTTTTCCAAGTATGAGTAATGTCAAATTCCATAGTACTCCCCCCTCAAAAGGTGGGTTCTTACACCATAAATATTCAGCACTTTCACTTCTTGGTGCTTCACTTGGGAAATAATGAAAATTTTCTGTGAAGAAACAATTATATAAATTTTAAAAACCTGTTCTATTGGGTTCAGGATATGCTTTATTCAAAAGGTTCAGGAAAAAAGACAAAACTCTTAAAAGAGATTTAGAAGTAAAAGTAGAGAGAAGAGAATGACTATGTAACACTATAAGCTAAGAAATTTGTCTATAACCAGGGAGCTTCAAAAGGAAAATAAAATGAGCTGGGAACAGGTTTGGATACATAAAGTAAACACATGGCATAGTCTTTTTTCTTCTTTTTCCTGACTTGAAAAAAAATCAAGAGAAAAGGAAAGCGTGGTTTAAAGTATTCTGTTATATTATCAGAGTAGTTCTATTTCAGAAGAGAAACTAATTACCAAGAACAGAACAACTTGTGACTAGTAGTGACATGAAGGACTCAATTAGGGCAGCATCAGAAAATACACTTTTAAAGACTTTAACATCCAAGTTACAAAGTCTGTGAACAGGCCCAAAACATAAGAATAGGAGGAGGAAAAAAAGAAGCCAAACTTTAAGTAATAAAAGTGAGTGAATAGTGATGTCAGTTTCTAACTCAGTGTATTTCTTAAATCTCCTTAATATACCATATAAAGTATTAACTATTAAAACTATTAACTAGGACTTTTAAAATACATGCATGTTATTAAAGGAAGAAAGCATACAAGATTTAAAAATGAACATGAACTTCTTTTTTTCTCTGGTACAAGGTAACCTATAAATAATAAATTCAAACTTATCTCTTTCAGTCAACCTTCCTGGTATAAGCTGCCTTACTATTGAGACTGGAAATCCAAAACCAGTCCATCTGTCTATACTGCTGGTTTTATATTTATAAATTGATTAAGCTATAGCAAAGATCTGTAAGATAATTTAATCACAGAAAAAAAGAAGTGAGAAAGTTGGAGACAGCTTTAAAAGAAAAAGGATCTTAGCTATTTTGCTTAAAAGACTGTCATATACATTATTAAAAATGTATACAGGACAGGTGGCTTTTTGCACACACATGCAAAATCTGACCATTGAGGGTGTTCGATTTGTATGGGATCTTTCTAAATTCTTTAGACTAACTCCCACCCCCAACTTCTAATGAAGAAATCAAGACACAAGAAAATAAGAAATTTGTTCAAGGTTACATAACTAATTGGAAGTAGTAATTCTGTAGACTCTTGGGACAATATTCTCTCCACTATAGCAATATGCTCCTTAAATTTCCTATAAAGTCAAGCTGGAAATTGATTCCCACAACATTAGGTACATAAACTAAAAAACAAATTATTAAAATAATTTTTCATTTCAATTTCATGACATATTAAGACAGAGTGCTTTAAAATCCTTTGTTTTTCATTTGCTAGGGGGTAAAAAATTTCTAAGAAACTTTAATTTTTTAGCTTTAAAGTTAGAAAATGTCACTTTAGAAACAAGACTTTGATGGAGCCCGTGTTTCCACAGAGCTGGAACTCCCGGCTGGGGGTCTCTTCCCTCCGCCGTCATGGAACTGCCCCGGAGCCCAAGGGGATGGAGGCCTCACTGAGGCTGCCACCTCTGGAGGGGCCCCGGCGGCCAAAGCCGTGACAGTCCTGGGGACTGTGGGCCGGACGTGGACCTGCCCAACAGAAAGACAAGATACAGCCTCATTCACCAGAACACAGGCACTAGTCCCCTCCACCAGGAAGCCTACACAACCCACTGAACCAGCCTTAGCTGTTGCGGACAGACACTAAAAAGAATGGGAACTACGAACCTGCAGGCTGCAAAAAGGAGACCCCAAACACAGTAAGATAAGCAAAATGAGAAGACAGAAAAACACACAGCAGATGAAGAAGCAAGATAAAAACCCACCAGACCTAAAAAATGAAGAAGAAATAGGCAGTCTACCTGACAAAGAATTCAGAATAATGAGAGTAAAGATGATCCAAAAACTTGTAAATAGAATGGACAAAATGCAAGAAACATTTAACAAGGACCTAGAAGAATTAAACATGAAACAAACAATGATGAAAAACAAAATAAATGAAATTAAAAATACTCTAGATGGGATCAATAGCAGAATAACTGAGGCAGAAGAATGGATAAGTGACCTGGAAGATAAAATTGCGGACATAACTACTGCAGAGCAGAATAAAGAAAAAAGAATGAAAAGAACTGAGGACAGTCTCAGAGACCGCTGGGACAACATTAAGCGCACCAACACTCGAATTATAGGGGTTCCAGAAGAAAAAGAGAAAAAGAAAGGAACTGAGAAAATATTTGAAGAGATTATAGTTGAAAACTTCCCTAATATGAAAGGAAAGATAGTTAATCAAGTCCAGGAAGCACAGAGAGTCCCATACAGGACAAATCCAAGGAGAAATATGCCAAGACACATATTAATCAAACTGTCAAAAATTAAATACAAAGAAAACATATTAAAAGCAGCAAGGGAAAAACAACAAATAACACACAAGGGAATCCCCATAAGGTTAACAGCTGATCTTTCAGCAGAAACTCTGCAAGCCAGAAGGGAGTGGCAGGACATACTGAAAGTGATGAAGGAGAAAAACCTGCAACCAAGATTACTCTACCCAGCAAGGATCTCATTCAGATTTGATGGAGAAATTAAAACCTTTACACACAAGCAAAAGCTGAGAGAATTCAGCACCATGAAACCAGCTTTACAACAAATGCTAAAGGAACTTCTCTAAACAAAAACACAAGAGAAGGAAAAGACCTACAA
>NW_006796415.1:201142-206164 GCF_000442215.2 Lipotes vexillifer | reverse complement strand
GATGGACTTAATTGATATTTATAGGACACTCCATCCAAAAACAACAGAATACACATTTTTCTCAAGTGCTCATGGAACATTCTCCAGGATAGATCATATCTTGGGTCACAAGTCAAGCCTTGGTAAATTTAAGAAAATTGAAATTGTTTCAAGTAACTTTTCCGACGACAACGCTATGAGACTAGATAACAATTACAGGAAAAGATCTGCAAAATATACAAACACATGGAGGCTAAACAATACACTTCTTAATAACCAAGACATCACTGAATAAATCAAAGAGGAATTTTAAAAAATACCCAGAAACAAATGACAATGGAGACATGACGAACCAAAATCTATGGGATGCAGCAAAAGCAGTTCTACGAGGGAAGTTTATAGCAATACAAGCCCACCTTAAGAAGCAGGAAACATCTCGAATAAACAACCTAACCTTGCACCTAAAGCAATTAGAGAAAGAAGAACAAAAAAACCCCAAAGTCAGCAGAAGGAAAGAAATAAAAATCAGATCAGAAATAAATGAAAAAGAAATGAAGGGAATGATAGCAAAGATCAATAAAACTAAAAGCTGGTTCTTTGAGAAGATAAACAAAATAGATAAACCATTAGCCAGACTCATCAAGAAAAAAAGGGAGAAGACTCAAATCAATAGAAGTAGAAATGAAAAAGGAGAAATAACAACTGACACTGCAGAAATAAAACAAATCATGAGGGATTACTACAAGCAACTCTATGCCAATAAAATGGACAACCTGGAAGAAATGGACAAATTCTTAGAAATGCACAACCTGCCAAGACTGAATCTGGAAGAAATAAAAATATGAAGAGACCAATCACAAGCACTGAAATTGAAACTGTGATTAAAAATCTTCCAACAAACAAAAGCCCAGGACCAAATGGCTTCACAGGCAAATTCTATCAAACATTTAGAGACGAGCTAATACCTATCCTTCTCAAACTCTTGCAAAATATAGCAGAGGGAGGAATACTCCCAAACTCCTTCTACGAGGCCACCATGACCTTGATACGAAAACCAGACAAGGATGTCACAAACAAAGAAAACTACAGGCCAATATCATTGATGAACATAGATGCAAAAATCCTCAACAAAATACTAGCAAACAGAATCCAACAACACATTAAAAGGATCATACACCATGATCAAGTGGGGTTTATTCCAGGAATGCAAGGATTCTTCAATATATGCAAAACAATCAATGTGATAAACCATATTAACAAACTGAAGGAGAAAAAACATATGATCATCTCAATAGATGCAGAGAAAGCTTTTGACAAAATTCAACACCGATTTATGATAAAAACCCTGCAGAAAGTAGGCATAGAGGAAACTTTCCTCAACATAATAAAGGCCATATATGACAAACCCACATCCAACATCGTCTTCAATGGTGAAAAACTGAAAGCATTTCCACTAAGATCAGGAACAAGACAAGGTTGCCCACTCTCACCACTCTTATTTAACATAGTTTTGGAAGTTTTAGCCACAGCAATCAGAGAAGAAAAGGAAATAAAAGGAATCCACATCAGAAAAAAAGAAGTAAAGCTGTCACTGTTTGCGGATGACATGATATTATACATAGAGAATCCTAAAGATGCTACCAGAAAACTACTAATCAATGAAGTTGGTAAAGTAGCAGGATACAAAATTAATGCACAGAAATCTCTGGCATTCCTTTACCCTAATGATGAAAAATCTGAAAGTGAAATCAAGAAAACACTCCCATTTACTACTGCAAGAAAATAATAAAATATCTAGGAATAAACCTACCTAAGGAGACAAAAGACCTGTATGCAGAAAATTATAAGACACTGATGAAAGAAATTAAGGATGATACAAATAGATGGAGAGATATATCATGTTCTTGGATTGGAAGATTCAACATTGTGAAAATGACTCTACTACCAAAAGCAATCTACAGATTCCATGAAATCCCTATCAAACTACCACTGGTATTTTTCACAGAACTAGAACAAAATATTTCACAATTTGTATGGAAACACAAAAGACCCCGAATATCCAAAGCAATCTTGAGAATGAAAAACGGAGCTGGAGGAATCAGGCTCCCTGACTTCAGACTATACTACAAAGCTACAGTAATCAAGACAGTATGGCACTGGCACAAAAACAGAAAGATAGATCAGTGGAACAGGTTAGAAAGCCCAGAGATAAACCCACGCACATATGGTCACCTTATCTTTGATAAAGGAGGTAGGAAGGTACAGTGGAGAAAGGACAGCCTCTTCAAATAAATGGTGCTGGGAAAACTGGACAGGTACATGTAAAAGTATGAGATTAGATCACTCCCTAACACCATAAACAAAAATAAGCTCAAAATGGATTAAAGTCCTAAATGTAAGGGCAGAAACTATCAAACTCTTAGAGGAAAACATAGGCAGAACACTCTATGACGTAAATCACAGCAAGATCCTTTTTGACCCATCTCCTAGAGAAATGGAAATAAAAACAAAAATAAACAAATGGGACCTATTGAAACTTCAAAGTTTTTGCACCGCAAAGGAAACCATAAACAAGACCAAAAGAAAACCCTCAGAATGGGAGAAAATATTTGCAAATGAAGCAATTGACAAAGGATTAATCTCCAAAATTTATAAGCAGCTCATGCAGCTCAATAACAAAAAAACAAACAACCCAATCCCAAAATGGGCAGAAGACCTAAATAGACATTTCTCCAAAGAAGATATAGAGTGCCAACAAACACATGAAAGAATGTTCAACTTCATTAATCATTAGAGAAATGCAAATCAAAACTACAATAAGATATCATCTCATACCAGTCAGAATGGCCATCATCAAAAAATCTAGAAACAATAAAGGCTGGAGAGGGTGTGGAGAAAAGGGAACCTTCCTGCACTGTTGTTGGGAATGTAAATTGATACAGCCACTGTGGAGAACAGTATGGAGCTTCCTTAAAAAAAACTACAAATAGAACTACCATATGACCCAGGAATCCCACTACTGGGCATATACCCTGAGAAAAACATAATTCAAAAAGAGTCATGCACCAAAATGTTCATTGCAGCTCTATTTACAATAGCCCGGAGATGGAAACAACCTAAGTGTCCATCATTGGATGAATGGATAATGAAGATGTGGCTTACATATACAATGGAATATTACTCAGCCATAAAAGGAAGCAAAATTTAGTTATTTTAATGCGGTGGATAGAGCTAGAGTCTGCCATACCGAGTGCAGTAAGTCAGAAAGAGAAAGACAAATACCGCATGCTAACACATATATATGGAATCTAAGAAAAAAAATGTCATGAAGAACCTAGGGGTAAGAAAGGAATAGACACACACCTACTAGAGAATGGACTTGAGGATATGGGGAGGGGGAAGGGTAAGCTGTGACAAAGCGAGAGAGAGGCATGGACATATATACACTACCAAACGTAAGGTAGCTAGCTAGTGGGAAGCAGCCGCATAGCACAGGGAGATCAGCTCGGTGCTTTGTGACCGCCTGGAGGGGTGGGATAGGGAGGGTGGTAGGGAGGGAGATGCAGGAGGGAAGAGATATGGTAACATATGTATATGTATAATTGATTCACTTTGTTACAGATCAGAAACTAACACACCATTGTAAAGCAATTATATTCCAATAAAGATGTAAAAAAAATAAAATAAAAAAAAGAAGAAACAAGACTATGCAGGTAGTTTTATTCTTTTTTTTTTTTTTACTCAAAGTACTAAGCATAATGTACATATTGGGTTGATCAAAAGGTTCTTTTGGCTTTTTCCATAAGATGGCTCTAGTAGCACTTAGTTGTCTTTAACTTTATACAAAACAGTTTTCTTAGATTGTATGTGAGAGCTGTCATATCAGTGTGCATTTACAAAAGACTTATCAAAATTGGTGAATTTTTGTGTAGCAATTTTAATATTGAACATGGAAGGAAAAAAGCAATTTTTGACATATTCTTCTTTATTATTTCAGGAAAGGTAAAAATGCAACTGAAACGCACAAAAAGATATGTGCAGTGTATGGAGAAGGTGCTGTGACTGATCCGAACATGTCAAAAGTGGTTTGCGGTCTTCCCTCGTGGCGCAGTTGTTGAGAATCTGCCTGCTAATGCAGGGGACACGGGTTTGAGCCCTGGTCTGGGAACATCCACATGCCGCGGAGCAACTAGGCCCGTGAGCCACAACTACTAAGCCTGCGCATCTGGAGCCTGTGCTCCGCAACGAGAGCCCACGACAGTGAGAGGCCCACGCACCGCGATGAAGAGTGGACCCCGCTTGCCACAACTAGAGAAAGCCCTCGCACAGAAACGAAGACCCAACACAGCCAAAAATAGAAATAAATAAATTCAAAGAAGGCTCAACATTTAAAAAAAAAAAGTGGTTTGCGAAGTTCTGTGCTGGAGATTTCTCGCTGGAAGATGCTCCACGGTCAGGTAGATCAGTTGAAGTTGATAGCGATCAAATCGAGACATTAATTGAGAACAATAAACATTATACCATGTGGGAGATAGCCGACATACTCAAAATATCCAAATCAAGTGTTGAAAATCATTTGCATCAGCTTGGTTATGTTAATCGCTTTGATGTTTGGGTTCCACTAGGGAAAAAAACCTTCTTGACCGTATTTCCACATGCAATTCTCTACTGAAACGTTCCGTTTTTAAAACAAATTGTGACAGGCGATGAAAAGTGGATACTGTACTATAATGTGGGAGAAATGAGATTGTGGGGCAAGCTAAATGAACCACCACCAACCACACCAAAGGCCAGTCTTCATCTAAACAACGTGATGTTGTGTATATGGTGGGATTGGAAGGGAATCCTCTATTATGAGCTCCTTCCAGAAAACCAAAAGATTAATTCCAACAAGTTCTGTTCCCCATTAGACCAACTGAAAGCAGCACTCGACAAAAAGCATCTGGAAATAGTAAACAGAAAACGCATAATCTTCCATCAGGATAAAGACCACATACATGTTTTTTTTTTTTTTTTTTTTTTTTTTTTTTCCCTTTTTTTTTC